>NC_057861.1:154950815-155268997 GCF_019393635.1 Dromiciops gliroides
GAAAAGAGAGTGATGCAGGAAAATTATGAAAAAAAATCAACAGCTTGAAAAAGTAAATTGACCAAATGGAAAAGGAGGTATAAAAGCTTTCTGAAGAAAATAACTCCTTAAAAATTAGGATTGAGCAAATGGAAGCTAATGACTTTATGAGAAATCAAGATACAATAAAGCAAAACCAAAAGAATAAAAAATAGAAGGCAATGCAGGATGAGATTATGATAGAACACTATTGTGCTTTAAGAAATGATGAGCAGGATGCTATCAGAAAAGCCTGGAAAGATTTATATGGACTGATGCATAGTGAAATATACTGCATACAAAATAACAGTCATATTGTGAGATGATCTGCTATGAATGACTTAGTTGTTTTCAGCAATACAATGATGCAAGAAACTCTCAAAGACTCATGAAAAATGCAGTCCATGTACAGAGAAAGAACTCATGGCATCTGGATACAACTTGAAGCATAATTTTTTGTTGGTTCCTTTTTCTAAAGTGTTTTTTTTTGTCTGTTTTCTTTCAGAACCTGACTAATGTGGAAATATTTTACATTACTACACATAATAATTGATTGAGTTCTTAAGGGTATGTGGGGAGGGAGGAAGAGAGTTTGGAACACAAAGTTTTAAAAAATCGATATTAAAATTTCTTTTTCATGTAATTTGGGAAAAATTAAATTCTAAGTTTAAATACAAAAAAAAAGAAAAAGAAAAAAAAGTGTTTCCCCTTACCATTTTTGGTAGTTTATCCATATGGAGCTTTATTTTCTTTCCTGAGATTTAATTATTTAATATCTCCCTTTGGTATTTTGTTGGTTGTCTATTAAATATTGTTGAAGGTATCTCCCTTGTCTCTTCTGAGTTCTCAGTTTGGGGGAGCATAAAGCTTTGCCTAGTAGGTTTTGATAATTCTTATTACTCTCAGTTTTGCAATTGTTTCATTTAATTCATTTTTTAAAATATTGATTTAATTTTCTTCCCTCTTTAATCAGTTTGGCTAAAGGTTTATAAATTTTGTTATCTTTTTCAATGGCAGATTTTTAACTTTATCAGTTCTTTTTGGCTTCTGATTTTTTAAAAATTTCTCCCCTATTTTTAAAGATTTACTAATTTACTTATTTATTAGCTTTCTAATATCTAATGATCTCTTTCCATTAATCTCCTTTTTCTATTTTGTTTACACATTTCGCTGACATACTATTTTTTTTCTTTTAAGTATGGTTTTAGCTGCATATGTGAAGTTTTTCTTTTTCTTTTTCTTTAATGCAACCGTATTCCTATACTCATTTTTCCCTAAGAAGCTTTCTTTTATTGTGTTCGAAATTACCATTCACAAGGTATGTATTTAATAAGAATTTCTTGAATTTAATTTAAATTAATTCCATACTGAGAAGCCATATTTATCCTTGTATAGTATCACACAAGCCAATTAATTTACAGCAGAGCGGTTTAACTAATCTATTTGATTTGATGGTGCTAGACATAAAATCACAACATCATTTCTATTTTGTTTATTTTTTTAAATAAAAAAACATTTATTGGGGTAGCCAAGTGGTGCAGTGGATAGAGCACCAGCCCTGGAGTCAGGAGTACCTGAGTTCAAATCCGGCATCAGACACTTGACACTTCCTAGCTATGTGACCCTGGGCAAGTCACTTATCCCCAATTGTCTCAAGGCAAACAAACAAAAAACATTTATTGAACTCATTCCTAAATTGCAAATACAATGCTCAGCACTGGTGAATAACAACTAGAAAAAGACAGTCTATGGTTAAGTTGACACTTTGGGGAGAAGGACAACATATTAAGTGTTCTGATACTGGTTAAATGAAAAGACTTATAAATGTTCTAAGTCCTAATAGTCAAAAGAATGCACCAGAAGGGCATTTTGCATGGTCCAGGCAGGCATGTTAGATGGTCAGTAAGTCAGATGGATAGTGGAAAACTACAGGGCATATAAGCAGGGCCTCGTAGTAAAGCCAGGAAGTCCTTAGCAGTGTCAAGGCAGATGGCCAGGTTTATTTCACAGTCCATCTTATCTGACAGAAAACTTGGTGACTTCCATTAACCCAAGTCATGTGAACAGTTAAGCAGTCTGGATTTGTTTCTATGTGGTCTGGGGCAAGAGTTAAAGAAGTCAAAGTTCAGTTGTATCTGACAGATGAGGATATCTGTCTTTCTCTTACTTTTGAGTACATATGAACAATGTCTACAGTTGTTTATGGTATGATTTCTTTTGTTTATATTATTTAAATAATAGCACATAGAAAAACTAAGAAAACACGTTAAGAAAAAAATAGCCAAATATAGCCATGGAATAAATACAGCTTAAACCCAAGAGGAAAAAAAAAAGTAAAGAGAAAATGATTTGGAGATTATATTGTATGTTAAACAGTGATACTTTAAATGTCAATATCTGCAATTACTGATGGAGTCTTCTCACTTCTTTCTAGTTGCTTCTCTGGCTAATCTTTGGGCTTCAGCATTGCCTTCAACTTCATGTCCCAGATCATATTATCCAACTTAGTGAATTGGTCTCTGTGGACAACATCGGTATTTTTACTTGTTTTCCAGCCATTTTCTTTCCAGTTGTTATTCCAGTAATTCATACCTTTGGTGATAAGTTGGTTATTTGTGTACACAAAGAGGTTGTCCTTACTTGGGGCCTTTGCTTGCTCAATCCCTTTGGCAGCAACTTCTAATGATGCTTTTTGGTTTGTCTGTCATCCAGAATGTGTACCACTTATGTTTAGATCATGGTCTGGTCCCCAGTAGACACCAATACATCCTCATGCACCTTCTCTTCCATTATTTTTCAGGTACCCTTGACATACACAGTGTTAAGGTCTGATACCTGCTGTTGCTACCTATACTGACTTCCAGAGCATCTAGTCTGCCAGTCATAGTCACAGTTCCATGAGTCCCTTGAATTGTGTTTCCAACTCATCTTCAGTCTCTCCAAAGGTTTGGTAGGAAAAGACAGAGACTGTGACCTTCAGAAAATGTGAATCTCAGCATAGTTAATTTTAACATTGATTTGCACATGTACATTTTCCTAACAATGTATACATTGATAGAAACTCTACCTCTTAAAATGTAGAGTAATATAACATTTTGGGTGTGAAGTAAAGGTTTTATCTTTGCCTTTTCCTTTATTTCAGTAAATTCTCTCTACTTAACAACATAGAATTCAAAATCCAACATAATGTGGATAATGCTTTCTCATCCCACTTTTACTTAAAAAATCCAGTAATTATATTTTACTGACAGCAGCCTCAAATGTATAATATTATAAGGGAATATATATTTTCACAACTTAGATCTTTACTATTTTAAGCAAAGACCAGTTTGATCTCTATTTCTTAAAATGAAAAAAAGATGAATCAAAGTTTATATTTATATGGACAGATATTTGATCCAATTCATTGATCCTATGTTGTCTATTATGAACAAGACAGTACGCAAAATGCTAGAGATAACAAAAACAAGTTATTGCTCCCTTCAAGGCACTTACATTCTACTCTAAGGTTGAACAATAGTGTCATCCATTACATTAAATTCTGATGAGTAATTTACCTTATGGGGAAGGGAAAGAAAATAACCCTTTATATAGCACCTATTCTTTTCTAGGCATGGTCCTAAATGCTTTACAAATATCTCATTTGATACTGACAGAATAAATTTCCCTATAATATTTGTACATAGAGGATATTCTTTATAAGTGCTAATTTTTATAATCATCCTTCATAATGTATAATCTCAATTTTATAGATTATAAATCAAATTATATCAATTTAATTTCCTCAATATATATTCTTAATATAAGCTCAGTCATTCTGGTTATGTTTCTTATTAAATATACATAAATATAATACACACTTATTCATAAAGAGCTTTCACAAAATTAATGCATTTTGCCAGCTACCAAATTTGAATAATTTTAAAGGAAAGGGAAAGAAAAAACATAAAATAGCACCCAGAGAACCCACAGCACATTGGTTCTCTCTCATTCTGCTGTGTCTTTATTGAGGATTTAGCAATCAATATGGCACCTTGGTTCAATCAGTAGCCAGGCACTAAAATTTCCTGGTATTAATCATATCTGCATAGAAACATTATCCAAAAGCCAATACAATCCTATAGGTCTCCATAGAATAATTTTAAATGTTTTTCCCATTAAAAACTCAAATATTAAACTCTCATCATTTGCCTGATAAGATTAGGCCAAAGAAAGGGCCTAGCAATTTTATTATAGGGAACAGTTCACCACTAGCTCAAAGCAATTTCTTAATCATATGATATTGCTATGGGAATGTCATAATATTTAAACTAACTTCTTTTTTGATCTTTATCCTATTGTTCCTGGGAGCTTACTCAAGATTGCCATCTGTCTTTGGAACAGAAACCCTTTAAAAATTTCCATGATGACCTGTCTATAGAAACTGATGGCAATGATAATATCACTTGATACTTCAAAAGATTTATAATTTCACTTGTATAGTTAATCACTGATGCTGATTGAGATTCTATCAAAATTCACTTGTTAGTTTCACAAGTTACTCTGACTGTAAACTTCATCACTTGCTATTTAGCATTGTAGAGTTTGTCCTCTTGGGAAAATAGAGTGATCCTAAGGTGACAGATGGCATTTGAGGTATTTTTAATTCAGTTGGTACTATTTAAAGAATCATCAATTTAGAACTAGAAACAACTTCAAAGGCCTTTTAGTTCTACCCCTGTCTTTTACAGTTGAGGAAACTCAGATATTATAAGCAGGAGTAGATATGAAGTTTGATCAACACTAATTATCTTTCTCCAGGGTCAAGTGCTTTACCCTTCCCTCTTTCGCCTATCTAGATAGGGATCCTAGGGGAAAGACGGAAGGGTAAAGCACTTGACCCTGGAGAAAGATAATTAGTGTTGGTCTAAACTTATTCTATACATGCTTAGCCATTCTTTCTCTGGATACATATAGCATTATGTCCTTTATAGTTAGTTTGGGAATTTGCAATTATCAAAATAACTCAGTTGCTCAACTTTTGCTGAAAAACAATATTGCAGTTACTGTATACACTGTTCTCTTTGTTCTGCTACTTTTCTCTTCATTATTTCATCAAATCTTTCCATGTTTTCTAAAATTGTTGAGCACATAATTTCTTATCACACAATAGTATTCCATAGCAGCTGTCTCATTTCTATATTTTTTGTATCCCTGCTTAGCACATATATCTAGGTCTTGATTAATGAGAATAAAGAATCTCATGAAGTGGTTGCCTTATTGGAAGTCATACTGCTTACTTCCATTGGCTGAAACCAATGACCATATTTTACATAATTATACCTTTAAATACTATGAATTTGAATATATACAACCACTTCATAAGATTCCTTATTTGGCTTAATCAGAGACTAACTGTATTAGTCACTTAAATCATTGTTGAGAGATTGCTTATCATTTCTGCAGTGCTATACTTAGCCTCTAAGACTTAATAGCTTGTATAGTAGCTTCAATATTTTCAACTCTTTTCAGCTCCATAGCAATGAATTTTTGGTCCTTGACTTTGCTATCACGCAAACTTAGCAAAATTCTGTTCTTTCAGTAGCCCAAATTAAAATGTGCATGTATGAAGTCAATACTAACTAAAAGTCATACTAAGAAATCACACCTCTTTGTCTTTGCACTTACCTCAGAAATTGGAATGTGATATTAATACCCCTTAACACAAAACAAAATAAAAAGAAATGTATAAAACTTTCGCTTTCCACTCCTCTGTCATCCCTCCATGTTCAAGGAACTGGAGGGAAAGCCTAGATCACTTCTGATTGTTGCCTACAATTGTCTGATAAATTTAAGCAATGAACATACAGTAATTTATTTTGCACCTATTTTGTGCTAGGTAATGTACAAGGTACTAGGGTAAAAAATAAAAAAAATGAGTCCCTGGCCTCAAGGCACTTATAAATAGACAATGAGAACAATGTATACATATATAGGTATATACAAAAGACATGCAAAACAGATGTAATAAAACCCTGATGAGCTTGGGTACTCAGAGCTACAGAAAACAGGAAAGATCTGTTAAAGAAGGCAATCTGTAATCTGGGTTTTGAAGAAAACCAAGCATTCAAGGGAGACAGGAAGATGTGCGTTCCAGGAATGGGTTGGGGGCAGCCAATGCAAAGGTACAGAATTAGGAGACAGCATATTGTGTTGGAAGGACAATTTGACTAGAATGTGAGGAGTAATCTGAAATAAAACTATTAAAACTGGAAATGTATGACTAGGCCATATTGTAAAGAACTGTGAATATCAAAGGTGTGTGTGTGTGTGTGTGTGTGTGTGAATGAGTGAACAAAAAAGTATTAAGGACTTAGTATGTGCAAAAGACTACTAAGTACTAGAGATACACATAGAAAAGCAAGACAGTTTCTGCTCTTAAGGAACTTTTATTCTACTAGTGGAGGAAACAGAAATGGAAAGTTTCATCTGTGAATCAGATTGAAAGGTCTCATGGCCCTTAGGATCCATAAGCAAAGCAGATGGTATTGTATCTTCTTTAATGTTATTTTCACTGATGTTCAATAATTTGATAGTGCTAAGGACTTTGGTGGCAAGAATTTTATTTTCTGGGTTCTACGTACTTGATCCTGGAGATAAAAAGGAATCATTGACTTTTCTTTTCTTTTCTTTTCTTTTTTTTTTGAGAGGTAATGTAACCAGACTGGAAAATCACTTGGTGGCTCTATGGATGGTAGTTTGGTAGCAGAAGGGACTTGAAACATATAGAGCAATTTGTAGCTTTTCTAATGGTTCAGGAAAGAGGTAATGAAGACCTCAACTATGATGGTAGCTAGAGGTGGGGAGAGAATAAAGATTTGGCTATTCAGATCAATACAATCATTCAAACAATTCCAAATGTCATGATGAAAAATGCTGTCCAAATCCAAAGACAGAACCACCATTCTCTGATTGCAGATCAAATCATTTTTAAACATTATTTTTCTTGCTTTTTGGGGGGGAACCTGGGTAATATAGAAATATATTTCGCAAGACTTTGCATGTACTATGGGTATAATATCCCTTGCTTTCTCAATAGGTGGGAAAGGGGCTGGAGGGAGGGAGAGCATTTGGAACAGAAAATAAAAAAGGAAAGTTAAAAAGAAAAAAGGAAAAAGTTTTTTTTTTATTTTTTTAAAGTTTTCTTTAAAAAGATGATAATTAAACCCATGGGAGATGAAAAATTCACTATATCAAAAAGTGTAGGGATAAAAAATAAGCCTAGGAAAGAGCCTTTGGGTAAATACACATTTTGGCAGCTTGAAATTGTTGATAGTCCAATTAAGGAGATGGAGATGGAATAGTCATATATGTAGGAGAACCAAGAGAGAGCAGTATCAGGTAATAGTATCCAGGAAAGATTGGTCAACAGTGCCAGATATTACAGAAATATGAAATTATTGATAATAAATATTTTATTCATATTTTGGGGTTCTAAATTTTGTCCCTCTTTCCTTGCCTCCCCTCCCCTTTCCCTAAGTTGGCAAATAATCATATAAGAGTTATACATGTATAATTATGTAAAACATAACCATATTTGTCATTTTGTACAAGAAAACTTGATTAAAAGAAAAAATGAAAGAAAGTGAAAAACATGCTTCAATCTGTTCTATCAATATCAGTTCTTTCTTTGGAGGGGTACAGTATAGTTTCATCAATAGCCCTTTAGGATTGTCTTGGATCTTTTTGTTGTGAATAGTCAATTCATTCACAGTTCTTCATCAAACAATATTGCTGTCTCTGTGTACGATGTTCTCTTGGCTCTGCTCATTTTGCAATATACCACTTGATACATGTCTTTCCAAGCCTTTTTTTTTCCAGGGCAATGAGGGTTAAGTGACTTGCCCAGGGTCACACAGCTAGTAAGTGTCAAGTGTCTGAGACTGGATTTGAACTCAGGTCCTCCTGAATCCAGGGCCATTGCTTTATCCACTGTACCACCTAGCTGCCCCATCCAGGCCTTTCTGAAATCATCCGGCTTGTTATTTCTTATAGCACAATAACATCACCATCACCATCATATACCACAGTTTGATTAGTCAATCCCCAATTGGTGGGGATTCCTTTGATTTCTAATTCCTAGCCAAATTGGTAACTTTTGATAGACTAATTTTAGTTGAGCGATGAGATTGGAAGCCAAAGTACAGAGGGTTAGAAGAGAGTGAGAGGAGACAAAGTGGACATAGAAAATGCCAAGCTTTTAAAGTAATCTGGATAAGAAAGGGAATTGAGATATATATATATATATATATATATATACACACACACACACACACACAAATACATATACATATACACACACACACGTCTATATATATAGATGAGTAAAACTATATGTGGTCACCTTATTTCTGTCCCAAATTTGGGGAAAATTAGCTGGGTTCTTAATATAGTGCTACTTATAAATTAGAGGCTATTGCACCAGTTTTGGGCATTAAGCATTTATTAAAGCATATTAAATATTAGTAGAGTGCACATGACTCTGAAAGATAGGAAAGCCTAGCTAGTAAAGAGAAGAGAGAAAAGAGAGAAAATGAAGAACCCTAGTGGACTGCATCTGCTTTCAAGAAGTTCCTGAGCCAAAGACAGCAAGTGTCTTTGAGAGCTTGATGCAGGCAGGAGCAGAGCCCACCCATACACATTGTTCAAAGCTAATTGGCTAGCATTACTCAAATCTATTGGTTCACTGGATTTGAGGGTGGTTTGTCACAGTCGCACTAAGGTCAGAGCCCAGAGAACAGATCCTCTGGCAGTAACCAGGCTGTCAGGTAGGTGTGGTTTTGAATGAGTTAACTTCCTGACTCTGAGCTGACCTTAAGAAAGATCAGGTCCAGCTCTCTCAGTGGGGGCCACTGGGAGTCCCAAAACCCCGTTATTCTCTCTCTCTCTCTCTCTCTCTCTCTCTCTCTCTCTCTCTCTCTCTCTCCATATCCATATATATAAATATATATATTTGATTGCTTGAATGAATGGTGGCAGGGTTTATGGAAGATTTCTGCAGCATGAAGGATGAACTTTGTGCTTTTTTTTTCAGGCTGCAGAGAAATAGATAGGGAGAAATTAAAGTATAGAGGGAGAATGATAGCAGAGAAGATGAAGAAGAGGAATACAGAGTATGGAAGTTTTTACCTTGGTGAAGAGAAGGACCATCTATTCTTCAGAGACTAGAGTAAAGAGACATTTGTGGAAGATGCCATATAGTATTGAGATGAGGAAAAAGGGAGAAGACAGAGAACATGGCAAATGGCTTTGATTTTCTCAGTAATGTAATGTTATAGGTGACATTTACCAAAAAAGGCAAACTGTGGCAATTCCCTAAGCAAGATAACACTTATTAGCAGGGCCATGCTTCCTGGGAATAGATGGGTCAATGGCTTGCCCCCATTTATGCCAAAGACCTTGAGCAAAAGGACAGCTCCCCTTACATAGGTTTTGGAGAGTACAGAATCGAACAGGGTAGGTGACATCATAGGATTAAGGGCAATGTGCTTGGTTACAGAGTTGAGACACAACAGCATGATCAATTGGAATTTTGGTAATGGGGTCTAGCAAACAACACCACCCCACCACTTCCCTCCTGAGAGTCCATATGCAAGATCACAAATCAAATATCTTTGAAGGATAGCTTGGTTGTATAAAGATATTAGTCCTAACTCCTTTGTGTTCATTTGCATTCCCCAAGGTCAATTAAATTCCTTAAGGCAAGAGTAGATCATTGATTATCAGGAGAGCTAGATTTTTAAACTAAACCCATTACAGAGCAGCTGAGTCTCTGACTTAAATTCAGAGCTAAAGAACTATGACTTAAACAATAACAGGACAAAAGCAATTAATTGTAAATAGAATGAATAAGAAAATAATACAGGATCAATTCAATCTTAGTATGAAGAAAGTCCTCAGTTGAAAAGGTGCAAGGGAGTAAAAAACACTTGGAAAAGTCAATGTAGGAAGTAGAAAAATAATTTGTTGATTAAAAATAGTTTTAAAAAATGCTAGAGTAAGGCCCAGGTGAGACTAGAAAACATACATTTGTAATGAATCTATCTAGCACAGTTGTATCACTTCCTTTTTCTCTATTCAGCCTCTGAATATGAAAGGAGAAGCTGGCATTTGACAAGCTGTGAATAGTGATAGAACAAGGGAGTAAAACATTCTGGATTAGAATTAAGATAGTTGAAGTTTGGGGCAGCTGGTTGGTACAGTGGATAGAGTACAGGCTTTGGTGTCAGAAGGACCAGAAATCAAATCCAGCCTTAGACACCTACCAGTTGTGTAGCCTTGGACAAGTTACTTAACCCTGTTTGCTTCATTCCTCATCTATAAATTGAGCTCAAGAAAGAAATAGTAAACCACTGCCCCTAACCAGTGAATGGCTGAAGCCAAATAAAGTAGCTAGATACAGGAGAATCAGGAATCAAAGAGAAGTTTAACTTTCAAGTGAGGAAAACAGTTTACAAGCAAGGACACATGTGCTGGGGCCCACCCCTACTGGGGAGGCCCAAGGCAATGTGGGGAGATCTCAATACTTCTACTCTCATCTATGAAGTGAACTATAGCCTTGACAATGAGAGACTTCATGACTGGAAGATGGGTACTTTCCAAGCTTGTCCAGTGCTTCGCTGAGCTCAGAAAGCACCTGGTGCTATTTAAAGCAGCACAATAATTATGTCATTTTGCCAAAAGGTCCAGTGGGTGGGCACAAAGTAGTGTTGTTTTGCCAAGTTCAGTGACACAGTTCATTTGCAGGGCTTTAGTTCCCCAAACAGGGGTTCTCCTAATATTTTGTCAATATGGCTTCAGACACTAGCTGTGTGACACTGGGAAAGTCATTTAACCATGTTTGCCTTAGTTCCTCATCTGTAAAAATGAACTGCAGAAGAAAATGCAAACCACTCCCATCTCTTTGTCAAGAAAACACCAAATTGGGATCATGAAGACTTGGACATGACTGAAATGACTTAACAACAAATGCATAAAGATATAGCTATAGATATAATGAATTATAGAAGTGAATTACAGAACAAGAAACATGCATGAAAATAAGGTGTTTGTTTAAAATAGGATTCAAGAGTAAGAACAATTTTGCCATCCATCATCCCAATGAAAAATTAATTGTTCATACCTTCAACAATTTCATAGATGTCAATCAGTCTACCTGTCCATGACCCAATACTTATGGATTTTCCAAAATTTCTTAATTCAAATCCAAGTTCAACTATTTAATTTCTCATATAGCCTCAGTGAGCCTTTATTTTTTCATCTGTAAAATACAAGAATTGGACTAGAACATATTTTAATTCTCTTCCAGGTATAGCTTTATTATCCTGGGATCCAGATGATTTTTTTAGACTTATTTTATTTTTTATCCTCTTTCTCCTCTCAAACACAAAAGCATTCCTCCTTTCAGATCACCTGGCCAACTTGCTGTTCCCCATATATCACATTTCATTTCCTACTTCCATGTCTTTCCATAACTCCTCCCTCAGGCCTAGAATTCTCTCCTCACCTATACTTCTTAGAATGTTTAGCTCCATTTAAGGCTGTGTAATTTAAGATTCTAAATGTGGATTCTAATCTATTCCCCCAGTTTTGGGGGAAACTGACTAAAATCACCGATAAAAAGAGTTTAGGTTTTTAAGGGTTTATTGAAAAATAGAAAGAAAAAGATTGAGAACAGAATTCCAACAGCCTGGCATTCCTATCTTTCCTCAAATTTCCTGTGAAGTCCTCTGCTGCCACCACCACCATCAAGTCAGGAATCCCCAAAAAAAAGAGAGCTCTCCACGCAGGCCCTTTTTCCTCCTTCCTGTCTCCTCCCCAAAAATAGGAGGCTCCTCAAGTTGATTGGCTAGTAGCCTTGCTAGGCAGCACTCATGAGCAAACGTCACTTCCTGACGCCAAGGAAAAGCCACATGGCCTTGCCCTCTGAGGCATTTTCCTCATGGTGGAGCTTTCCTATAGTAAGTCTCCAGGAGGTGGCATCATTCCAATCATTACAAGGCTCAGTTTTAAGTGCCTCCTTCTGCAGCAGCCCTATCCTCATCCTTCCAATCATTAGTCTCCAAAGTACTTTATATTTACTAATTATATTTGCTTATTTCTTTACATGTTGTGTCCTGTTGAATCTAAGTTTCTTTTTAAAAATGTTACATTTTTGTCCTGATATCTTTAATACTAAGTACAGTCCTGAAACATAGTAAATAATAAATGCAACACATTATATGTTGATACCATATCCCCGGAGTACTACATTTTTTCTGTGCCTTTTTATAAGCACTCCAAAGAAATCCACATTTCTCCCACTTTCTGTGCCTAAAAACATTGCCACTCATCCATAAAACACTAAATTCAATAAGTGCATTTAATTTTTGGTCTGTGTGAATTAGTTGAAAAGTCAGCTATTAAATACACACACACATACAAGTAAATAAACCAATAGGTCAGTAGTTGGTCCAGCTATTCTCAATTCAAAGAATTCCTCTGAGTGCTACGGTACATGCTCATTCCAGTATGTATGAATGTTGTTTTTCTGTTGTCACATTTGTAAATGGCAAATTTGATCAATAATTTAAAATATTGAGGGCTAACTATATATTGTGTACTATATTATGTCCCCCAGGAAAACTTTTAAAATATAGAATACTCTTTCCCTGTCCTGAGGATTTTATAATCTGGATATAAAACAAATGAATAGCACAGAGGAGAAGTGAAAAGTAATGTAAGACAAAATGAAGACATTATATTCCTGGAGAGCACTGAGTTCTGGTGTATACGGGATGAGGTTGGGGCAGTTATGGAAGGATTCTTACAGGTGGTGAATTTTAAGATGTATTTAAATGTGGTATGAGATGGATTAATAAAAGCCAAAATAAAGGCCAAATAGAGGCCAAAATAAAGCAGTTCATACTGCCTCAAAAGGAAACACAAGTGAAATAATTAATCTTGCTTATGAAAAGGATTGAAGAAATCTCATTACAGAAGACTTTAAATTTTTCTCTAGGCTTGATATATAAAGATTTATTACAGTGAGTTCTTTTATATTTTCACTGTATAAATTGTGTGTTCACTTATCTGCATATGTATGCCTCAGTAGAATACAAGCTATTTGAGGGCAGAGGCTCTATTCCCAGGTGAGAGTTGAATGCTTGTCACATATATTATGATAGATGCTCAATAATAAATTGAACAAATGGAACCTTTATTCTATTGTTGTCTCTCCCAAATTTCTTGGTTGGTTGTTCTCTATATTATCAGGGAAAATTAAATTTTGCTTGAAATAATGGAAGGGGAACTCAAAAGAGGAGACAACTGATCAGCAAGCATATTATAATTAAGGATTTACTTTTTGCTATACATTGGGGATGAAAATCAAAACTAAAATCCAAACAATTTAAGAAGAAAGGGTAAATGGATTGGTAGAGAATAATCCTATTGTGATTGTGGTAGAGGATAGAAGAATGACATAGATAAAGAAGAGAAGAAAAACTGAATGTTTGGAGATAAGGCATATGTATGATGGGGTAGAAAAGTTTTAAAAGTAGAAACAGCTTCTTGGGCTCCAAGCTAAGTGAGCAGTCACTCAGCAATGGTCAGAGGAAGAAGATATGAATAGTGTGAGTGATTCTTGGCCAAAGGTAGAAAAAGGTGTCCATTTGTCAAAATGACAAATGATAGAGAGTTCTGATGTCTTTCCAGGACATAGATACAGAATATGAGAACCTCTTCAGACCAATAAAATGTGACAACCACTACCCAATTGCAGTGATACACATGAAAGAAAAAATTGAAAAACCTAGAAATGATTAGGGAGTAAATGGAAAAACAAAGCAAAACAACTCTGAGAAATTTAGGGGTTTAGGTGGTGTTTGCCATCACTACTGATGATTGTTGAAGGTAAAGTTTCAGAAGAGAAAATATTTGGGAAGTAAACAGAATTTATATGAGAAGGGAATGTGGATTTATGGACCTTACTTAAAATGCAGAAATAATGGACATTTGGCCAGAAATTAGCTGTCCTAAACAATAGTCAACTTAAAAGTGTGTTTTATAAATATGGTACAGGGGGCTATCAAACTGAAAATGAGCATAAAAGAAGGAATATATCCAAGTTTTATCTATAAGAAAGATACCATAGATCAGGGCTTAATTTTTTCACCTCTGACCCCATTTTACCCAGGAAATTTTTATATACAGTTATATTAAAAAGGTATGCAAATCAAACATTTACTGCCAAATATTTTGCAAACTCCCACATTCAGTTATGAGATCCCCATATGGGATTGCAACACACAGTTTAAGAAGATTTGCCATAGATGGTAGAATGTACTATACAGGAAAAAATATGATCAGAAGGACAATAAGTTTTTTTAGGGCAATAATTTGAAAAGTGAGAGTTAGCCATAAACCCATGGCCTCAGATGCCTATGGAAAACTTTGCAAAGAATGAGCAATCAGAATAGTAAACTACAAATCTTAATGCAATGCACTTGGTAGAAGGAACTAGCAACTTCTATTTCTAGAAGAAGATATTTTCAACCAAAGGGATAGAGGTGATAAAAAACTAAGCAGAATTGCATTGTTTGCTAAGATCTATGCACATGAAGAAATTTTGGTACCCGAGTTGGGATTGAGGGAGGAGGAATTATGGTCAGAAGGATTTGGTAAGTATCAAATGAAGCCAAAAAGCTGTATTGTCATAGAAGTATATTAAAGAACAATAGGAAAAAAGAAAAATTGTTTGAGAAGGTTTAGAAACAGTCAACAGACCTGATAGTACTAGTAGTAGTAGGCCTCCACCAGTTGCGGATGACCATGGATCAGTGCCTTGAAGAGCCACAGGCCACAGTGTGGCTATGCAGTGCGATAGGGGAGCCACAGCTCCTGAGTGACTTATAACCCGTAACTGCTGCATCCCATGTTGTATCTACCCCATGAGGAGTAGCTGGAGTGTCCTCTCCAGGGTGCTGGCCTGGGCAGATCAATATGGAAAACAAGCTGTTGCCCATGCAGCAGGTTTTCCCTTTCTGCAACATTGTTGGATCCAAAGGAGAGGCAGAAACAATACAGTTTGGCACCAGTGCCACCGCAGGAGTTGCCAGAGGGATGGGAGGTCCAACATCCAACTGCCTAAGGGACTCCGATTCCTGATTTTTCCTCCAGTTAACTCCCGAAGCCTTTCCCATATATGGGTATAGCCGCAAGGCAGCAGAGGTTTAAAATCAGGATTTCCTTCCCCTAGGCGGGTTGCCTGCCAAGGCTAACGAGCCCCACCTTCCCTAAGCGACTGGTTTTAAGGTGCCAGACCTGATACAGAAACATTATATTGTAATATTGGGAAACTTCAATTACCTGGACATCTGTGGCCTTTCTCTGCCCAAAACTTAATAGACTATAAATTCTTGACTTGACTTGAATGTGATTGTATCCATCAAAAGGTAGAGGAAGAGACAAAATGAGCTTTTATTCTTGGCATAATTCTGACCTATGTGGAACAAGTGACTGTTGAATTAGAAATAAGAAGAAACCTATTTGGCATGGAAAAGTTTCTAATGGAGAAGCAAAGGAAAGTAATAACATTGAGCTGGGATGTGGGGAGAAGACATGTTAAAATTTGAGAAGGGTTTGAATCATCAGTCTTATATTTTGTAGAGGAATTTTATCCAAGAGTGGTATGAACTGGTCAGAATTGAAATTATGAAAATCCAAATAAAAATGATTCAGATGTAGTGGGAATTTAGGATGATGTAAAGTGAAGTGATCAGAACCAGGAGCATATTGTACACAGTAAAGGCAATATTGTAATGATGATCAGCTGTGAAATATTTAACTGCTTTTATCAATAAAATGATCAAAGAGAATTCTGAAGGACCTCCAGAGAAAAAAACTGATGAACTGTGAGTGAAGGTTGAAATAAATAGATAGATAAATGAATGAATAAATAAATAAACAAACAAATAAATATACATATGTTTTATTTTTCTTGCTTTTTTGGCAACATGGCTAATATAGAAGTAGGTTTTGCATAATTTCATTTTTAGAATTGCCTTCTAAATGGGTGGGAGAGAGAGGGGAAAAAATCAAAGCTCAATGAATGTTAAACATAAAGAATGACAATTTTAAAAGTATTCTTTGTAAGAATCATATATATGATTGCTCACAGCACATAAATACTCTATTACATTTAGGTACCATAATGTTTTTAGGCATTCCCAAATTGCTGGACATTGACTTTATTTCTGGGTGTTTGCTAATGCAACAATTGTTTCAACATATTTCTGATAAATTCTAGAACATATAAGTGTCGTTTTTCTTTTTTTATATTTGTTTAGACTGTGTTTGCCTATATGTGCCAAGATGAAGGTACAGCAGTCATTTATGAGCCAACCAATCCCACTGGTGTTTGGTCTGGGGCTTGGCGTTCCATATTTACCAACTCTGCCAGTACATATCTCCTGAAGCAGCTTGTTCATCTTCTGCTGTTTGAAGCCCACCATACTGATATGGGGCTTAGTGTGACAACACAACCAGCTTAGTACACTGCAGCTCAGAACTCCTGGACTCAAGTAGTCTACTAGCTCAGTCTCTTCAGAAGCTTACAGATGTGACCTGGAATACACTATTATTAAAGATGCACTTCATGAGCATTAAGTAAGAAAACCATTGAATACTATAATCCACTATGGATTCATCAAGGACAGTTCATGACATAATAACTTCATTTCATTTCTGATGTAATAAGTAAATTAGGAGATTTGTAGGTGAAGTATACCTTGCTTTCAACAGAACAATCAACAAAGTCTATGCTTATGGACAAGATGGAGAGATATAGGCTAGATGATAGCATGCTTAGGTGTATTTGTAACTAGTTGAATGAATAGTAACAAAGAATATTTATTAATGAATTCAACTCAGAAGGACAAGTCTAGTGGATTGCTTTGAGTATGTGTTGACCCACTTTTGTTTATTCTTTTTATCAGTGATTTGAATGAAGGCATACTTATAAAAATTATAGATGGGACCCTTGGAGGGATACTGAAAGAACAAATCTTCAAATGGAAAAGGACATAATTAAAAATCAACAAGAGGAAATAAATTAACAAGATTAGGATAGTTAATTAAACAGCAACTACTCTGCAAGTTTTATTTTTACAGAGTTGCTGAGAGGACTGAGAGGTTAAATGAATTACTCAAAGTAAGAACTGATAAGTATTATAGGCAACACAAGAACTCACATCTGGGCTAGCTTTCTATATATTACACCATGCTGAGCACCTAGCTGCCACTCACAAGTTCAAATGACTCAGTCCAGATAAGCTACCTCTTAGAAATTGAAATAATTGGTAAATGTGATGTGCAATGTCAATTATTTTTTAAAAAGATTTAGAGTTGAAGAGAGGTACTATTTTCAAAGAAAAATAATGGAAATTTAGAGGATAAAGGAATGTTAGAAATCACCTAAACCCCTGATTTTATAGATGAGGAAACCGAGATCAAGAAAGGGTTAGCAATTGTCCCATGGTTACATATATTGTAAGTGATAAAGCTGATATTCAAACTTGGGCACTAATTCAAAATATATACCTCTTTAAAATGCAAAATTCTTCCTCCTATGATATTATATTTTTCAAAAACTGGAAGAGAATGGATTTTTAATTATAGTCAAGTGACTTTGACATAAATTACTGGCAAAAATTCTAAAATGTATTATAAATGGCACAGTAATTATTAAGAGCCACCATGGTTGGGACAGCTAGGTGGCACAGTGGATAAAGTACTGGCCCTGGATTCAGGCGGACCTGAGTTCAAATCTGACTTCAGCCACTTGTCACTTAACTAGCTGTGTGACCCTGGGCAAGTCACTTAACCCTCATTGGCCCACCAAAAAAAAAAAAAAAGAGCCACCATGGCTTCATCAAAAACAGGCCATCATAAACTAATTTCATATATTTATTTATCTGTTATTTGTTTATTTTTCTTTTTATTTTCTTTCTATCTAGTAGATTGAGAGAATACTACAAATATAATTTATTGATATTTCAAAAAAGCATTTGAAAATCTCGTTCTTCCTTATATGTCAGAATCATGTCAAAAAATAACCAAACTTCTTGTCTCTTCCTCCACCTTGTAATGGATGAAATGTTTAAGTCAAATAATGATCATGCACTGCCTTTTTCTTAGCTTCCTCAGAAAGAGGGCATGGCCACATGGATTCATACTTGACTTAAATGTGGGGTAGAGAAAGGTATTTTACTGTAATCCTTGGGTCAAGCCACTTCAAAGAGAAACAAGTACTGTAGATATAATATTTAATAGGACAGCAAACAGGATTTCAATTCCATTCAAGGTACAAGATAAACATTAGAATTATAACCCATGGAGGAGCAAGAGAAACACAGCAGAGACCATAGAGAGAGCAGTGATTCCTGAAACTCCTGAAGTGAGAAGTTCCATTTCTAACTCATGAGTTCTTTCAGTGACCATAATTGAGCAGTAAGAAATGAAGGAAAATCCCAATGAGGCACCCCTTCCTGTATCAGTTAACATACATAGAGTGTTTTGCAAATGTTGAAGCATGTGAATTCTTATTGTGTTTTTACCATCATCGTTATCATATTTCTAGATTATCTAATCATATATTCCTATGTTGTCTCCCCCAATAGAATGCAAAGTCCATTAGAGCAGGGATTGTATACCAGAACTGAGCAGAGTGACTGGCACATAAATAGGAAACTAGACCAGGCAGAAAGAAATTACTGACAGCTATAGCCCAGAGTGCCTTCTATTTGGTTTTTTTGTTTCCTTACAGGCTTATATCACAGATTATCTGGAATTGTTTGTTTCCTTCAGTCTGAGTAGGAACCTTCTATCTTTTTTTCTTCTATTTTTGACAGCCAGTACACATATCCCTTTTTTCTGGCCCTATCAACCACATTTAAGTATTTGGAGTGTCCAAAGTAAAAAGCAGGAGCAAATTTACAGGAGATGGGGGGAAACCAGGTGGTGCCATGGACAGACCAGTGGCCCTGGATTCAGAAAGACCTGAGTTCAAATCTAGCCGTAGACACTTAACATTTAACTTACCTGTGTGACCCTTGACAAGTCACTTAACCCTCATTGCTCCGCAAAAACAAAACAAAACAACAAAACAACAACAATAACAAAAACCCAAACATTACAGGAAATGTGAGAATGTGAACAGTTTATTATTATTTTTTTTTTACCACATGTCAGGTAGAGCCATCTTTCAACTCAATAAAAGATGAAAGCATTTCCAATATCACAATTTCACATTTTTTGCATTGTCTGACAAATGTAGCAAAACTAAAATCACCAATGTCAACAAGAAGATTAATTGAATTAATGACCTTAAAAACTTTTTTATATATACCTAGGGATAGTAAATGGAATTAGAATAACAAATAAAATTTCATTTGGGTATATAATATGTAATTTCAGTGTAATATGGTTTTTTTAAGTCAAAGATGGAAATCTTAAAGCATAGATAGAAAGCTTATTGATAGAGTGTGTTGTGATAAAGATTCTTTTGTGAATATTGGCTGGACTAGCTGACTTTGAGGTACCATCTAATTCTACAATTTTGTGTTTCTGTGAATAAAGCTTTGGTGGTGCAGAACAACAGCAAGGTGGCAAAGTGGACCAAGCATTGGACCTGGAGTTAGGGAAATGAGTTCAAAATTGGCCTCTAAGATTCAACAGTTATGTTACACTCTGGACAAGTCACTTAAACCGTGTGCTCTGCCTCATTTCCTGCTGTACAGATGAGGAAATGGAAGCTCATATAGGTGAAATGACTTATCCAGTGTCACATATCTTCTGTTTTGGGAGACATTTTTAGCAAGAACCCATATTAGCTTATAAGAAATTCAGTCATACTAATATTCTGATTATAAGCATAAGGAATCTAACAAGATGCTTCTTTAAAAAAACAAACATCATTAATAAATGAGTAGTCATAGTTTCTTTTTCCACTCTGTTAAACTTTCTGTTTGCAATTATTTTATAGTACTCTAATGTACTTATTATTGAATAATAAAATGCCTCTTGAGTATTCTGACTGACAACTAGCTGGCTTTGAATCAGAGTCTAGTAAAATGAACAGAAATACTGTATAATTTAAATTTACATACCTCCAGGCAGTCTGTAACACAATCAATGGCATGGCAAGGTGGCAGGGGCTTACCTCATTGCAAAGAATAAAATAAACCACTGCCTGTCTAGTTTCCTTTTATCAAATTTAGTTTGGTTAGGGTTATCAATTTGGATGGATAGCTCATTGAGCTTGTCCATCAGAATGTACATCTTGGGCCATACAATTACAAAATGAGGAAGTCTAGTTGTACAATGAGAATTAGGACAATCTGGATGCTATATCAGTTTACTTTTCTTTTTTCTACTAAATGACCTAAAGGAAAATTCCTCCATTTTTTGATAGATGTAAAAATTTTTTTTTGATTGATAAATGCCTAGGATTTATAGGATTTATAGGAGGTCAGAGGTAAGAGTTGCTTATGAAGATAAAGCTTTCATGAACAATGTTCTTCACAATTGCAGCATGTACCTACATTTCTACCAGGGTAAATCAAGAATTAAAATCATGGTTTTGCATAATTTAAATAACTTTTCTCTGTTTTCTACAGTGCAAATGGCCCAATGTCATTTAACTATATGGCTAGATGTAATCAAAATCCTTATGACATACCAAGTGGTTAATCCTGTCTTATCTTCTCTAAAGTCCTATCCCAATCACTAATTGAAGCATAAATAACCACTTTGGATTCTTGAAGAATATGCTAAAAGTATGCAAGTGCTTGACAATGAGCTCTAAATCTTTTCTCTGAGGAGCAAACTAAAAACATAAAGTCCTTCAGCTTCAAACTTTTAGGCTTAGGATTCATTATCCACCTTACTGTACCCTATGATCCGGTTGAGCTAAACTTCTGTTCTTATTAAACAGTATTCCATTTCCCATCTCCAATCCTGACTCCATGCATTTTTCTCAGACTTTACTACAGGCCTGGAATGCCCTCTCTCCTCATATCCACCTCTTAAAATCTCTAATTTTCCTCAAAGCTCAAATGAAGTACCATCTTTTATATTAGTCCTTTCCCGAATCTCCAGTTACTACTACTTTCTTTCCCTAAATTACCTTTTAAATAGATTATGTAGTCTGGCTGTGGTGGAGGCAGCAGTGGGTGGGAAATGGTGGAGTATTTGGCCTCCATTTTCGGGACAGAAAAAGACAAAGTCAACTGTTCATTTTATTTCAAAATTGGAACTTGTCATCATGGAGACAGATGTTCTCGGTTACACAATAAACCAACCTTTAGCCAGACCATTGCTCTCTTGAACATTTACCGTAACCCTCAAAACTCTTCCCAGTCTACTGATGGTTTGTGCTGTGCAGTGAGTGATGTGGAAATTCAAGAACACTATGATGAATTCTTTGAGGAGGTTTTTACAGAAATGGAAGAAAAGTATGGAGAGGTTGAGGAGATTAATGTTTGTGATAATCTTGGGGATCATCTTGTAGGAAATGTATATGTAAAGTTTTGCCTTGAAGAAGATGCAGACAAGGCTGTCATTGACTTAAACAATTGCTGGTTTAATGGACGGCCAATTCATGCAGCGCTTTTACCTGTTACTGACTTCAGAGAAGCTTGCTGTCGCCAGTGTGAGATGGGAGAATGTACTCAAGGATGCTTCTGTAAATTTATGCATCTCAAACCCATCTCTAGAGAACTACAGCGGGAGTTGTAAGGGCGTAAGAAACATAGGTCCCAATCAAGATCTCATGAATATCATTCTCAATCCACAGATAGTGTTCGTGGTAGTGGCAGTGGTGGTGGTGGTGGTGGCGGTGAAGGGAACGTGATAGAAGGCAGTCAAGAGATCGTGAAAGATGTGGTCGATTCTGAGTCATGCCATTTTTACTGTATGTCTGCTAGAAAGTCTTGTAGTTGATTGACCAAACAACGTTCATAATGAGGATTTTTTCTAAAAAGCAATGAAACAAACAAAAAAAAAAAGATGGGCTTCTGAATAAAATTTGTAGTGATACAGTAAAATAAATAGACAGATAGATAGATAGATAGATAGATAGATAGATAGATAGATAGATAGATAGATAAATGAATGAATGAATAAATAAATAAATTATATATACTTTTATCCATATTTATTATTTCCCTATTAACAATTGTAACTCTTTGAGGGCATGGATTTTTAATTTGTTTTTATATATCATTTTTCCCCAAGTAATAATTATTTTTTACTAATTAATCTGTGCCTCCTACTATCCCCAACCCAGTGAACAAATTTAAAAACAAACCAAAAATGAATCCACCAAAACATATGTACATGGTCCAGCAACACAAATTTGAGAGGCATTTCTCATCTTCATTCTTTTTGACTAGTGTTTATCATTCTGTATTTCAGTGCTTTATTTTTTCCAGTTTTTTTATAATATTTTTATCACTTTAAAAGTTATTCTCTTAGATCTGCTCATTTTCCTCTGCAGCAGTTGCTAAAGTTCCCTGTTTCCTCTAAAAATGTCAATTTCATCATGTCTTATGGCATATTATATTCACAAACTATAATTTGTTTAATCATTAATTCAATAGGAGATCTTAGTTTCCCTTATTTGGCTATCATTAAAAATTGTTTTACATATTTTTGTACATGTAAGTTCTTTTCATCTTTCTTTGATTTCTTTGGGGTTGAGACCTAGTACTGGTATAGGTGGGCCAAAAGATATGAATAATTGACAACTTTTGGAGCATAGTTCCAAATTGTTTTTTTTTCCAGAATAATTGTACCAATTCAGAGCTTTATCAAGAGTTTAACAGTTTATCTCCTTCCCCTCACCCCAATCCCTTCACCATTTGTCATTTTCCTTTTTTTGTATGCTAGGTGTGAGATAGAATTTCAAAATTATTTACATTTCTCTAATATTTGTGTTTTACAACTTTTTTCACATTATTATTGATAGGTTAGATTGCACCCTTTTAAAATGGCCTTTTTTCATCCTTTGACTATTTTTCTATTGGGAAACAGATCCTAATTTTATAAATCTTATTTTATATTTGTATCTAAGTATGTATGTATATGTGTGTCTATGTATACACATATAGATATAGATATATATGGATGTGTGTGTGTGTGTGTGTATAGAGAGAGAGAGAGAGAGAGATAGTAAATGGGACCTTTATCAGAGAGTGTATTGACTCTTTTTTTTCACCAGAGCAAAATTGTTTAATGATTACTACTTTTGTGTATAGTTGGAGATCTGGTACTAATAGTCCATTAGATTGTGAGCTCCTTGAAGATAGGGATTCTTTTTTGCCTCTTTTTTATGTCCTCAGCACATAGCACTTAAGAAATGCTTCTGGATTGATTAGTATATAAATATTATTATTATTATTATTATTATTATTATTATTATTATTGACATTCTTTTGAAATACTTCCATATGAATGGTATTCTTTTTTCTAGATCAACAAAATGTTCTTGGTAGTTTGGTATAGTACTAAATAAGTAAATTAATTTAGGAATTATTATCATTTTATTGACTCAAACTACCCAAGAACAATGAATGTGTCTCCAGTTATTTAGATGTCAAAACTTTTAAAATTAGATTTGTAAAGGCCTAGAGTGAATCTTGGTAGATAAACTACATATTTTATAACTCCTATGTTTATTATGAAAGAAATTTTTCTTTCAAGCTCCATTTTTTTGTGTGGGTGCAATGAGGGTTAAGTGACTTGCCCAGGGTGACACAGATAGTAAGTGTCAAGTGTCTGAGGCCCTATTTGAACTGAGGTCCTCCTGAATCTGGGGCCAGTGCTTTATTGACTACACCACCTAGCTGTCTGCTAGGTCCAATTTTTGTTGGTTTTATATATATAAGAATTTACTTAACATTTCCTCTTCAAGAAAACTTATCTTCATTCAATCTCACACATATGCACATGTGTATGCATGTGTATATGCATGTGTGTATGTGTATGTATGTATACTCACACATGTATGTGTACATATATACAATGTCATATATATATATATATATATGACAGATCCCCCTTCATCTAAATAGCTATATCTCCTTCCCTGATCTCCCCTTTTGTTTGTACTCTGTTCCATAGGATCATATGGATCTATATTGATAAATGGAATAGAGTATCTGATAGACAATTGGTTTTGATACCTGGAAGAACTGAATTAAAGTTCTGCCTCTGATTTATCCTGACTATGTGACACTCGACAACTCACTTAATCTCTCCATGTCTTATGAAACTGTAAGTGCATGAATTATAGATAAGATGCTGTATTGGCAGATAAAAGATTCTCATGTGTGTTTCCTATGACAGTGTAATCATAGGTTCAATCCTTATCCCCAGTTTTTACTTTACATATGTCATTCACAAGCTAGCAGGTATGACAGTTCTAAGGCAGAGAGGAGTGCTAGCACTTGTGGCTTCAGGGGAATAGGTGCCATGCTTGTGTAAAGACAAGAGCACAGACTAGAAATACAGTGACCAGATCTCTCCCCAGGTCACAACACTTTGGAAACATTGAAAACTTAAAGCCCCCTCCCCACCCCATCACCAGATGTAGCTTTGAAAAGAGTATCATGTAATACCCTGAAGCTTGGGACATTGTCAATCAACCCTGAAATGAGCAGAACCCAACTTTAGCATAAATTTAAAAGTCAATAAATGGTATGCAAAATGTGAAAACACTAAAGAAGTAACGTTGATCATAAAATCTACTACACCTGGAAAGACTTACATGAGCTGATGCACAGTGAAATGTACTGTGTACAAAGTAACAGCAATCTTGTAAGATGATTTGCTAGGAATGACTTGGCTATTCTTAGCAATACAATGATGCAAGACAATTCTGAAAGATTTATCATAAAAAATGCTATCCATTGCCAGAGAAAGAACTGATTATGTCTGAATACAGATTGAAGAATAGTTTGTTTGTTTGTTTACTTTGTTTTTCTTGAGGTTTTTTTTTTGTTTTGGTCTGTTTTCTTTCACAACCTAATCAATACGGAAATGTTCTCTGTGACTACATTTATAACTTATATCGAATTTCCTCCCTTCCTAAAGGGGTGTCAGGAGGGAAGAAGGAAGAGAATTTGGAACAAAAAGTTTTTAAAATGCATGTTATAACTCTGTTTACATGTAATTGGGGAAAAATAAAATTCTAGATTTAAAAAAGAAAAAAAAAACAAGCCTAACACATCTTGTTTCAAGAAATTATAAAGGAAAACTGCACTGATACCTTGCATCTAGAAGGCAAATTAGAAATTAAAAGAATCTACAGATTACTTACTTAAAGAGATACCAAAATGAAAACTCCCAGGAATTTTGAGCCAAATTTAAGATCTTCCTGGTCAAGGAGGAAATATCACAAACAGCCAAAAAGAAACCATTCAGATATCAGAGAACTACAGACAGGATCACATGCGATTTAGTGGCTTCTACATTAAAGGAGTAGAGGACTTGGAAAATTATGTTCTAGAAGGCAAACAAGCTAGGATTACAATGAAGAATAACTTAATCAGTACTGACTATAATCCTTTAAGGGAAAAGTGAATATTTAATGAAATAGATAACTTTCAAGCATTCTCAATAAAAAGATCAGAGCTAAATAGAAAATTTGAAATTCAAACACAAGACCTGAAGATAAGCATAAAATGGGAAACATGAAAGAAAAATCAGAAGTGTTTCAATGAGGTTAAACTGTTTACATTCTTACACATGTAACTCCTAAGAATTTATCTTTATTAGGACAGTTAGAAGAAGACTATGTAGACAAAGAAGATGGGTTTGAGTTGATTATGTTGAGATGTTCATTAAAAAGATGAAAAGGTAAGAAAGAAGGATGCACTGAGAGAACGGGGAAAGAAAATGAAGAATGGGGAAAATTCTCTTGCAAAATAGATGCTCACAAGGAAGAACAGTGGAGGAGAAAATGGGGGAGGGTGATGAGCAACATTTGAACCTCTCATCAGAAAAGAGAAAATAATATATACATACATATATGTTATGTATGTTTGTATATATGCACACACATACACACATATATACATACATATGTGTGTGTATATGTGTATATATATATATATATGTGTATACACACATTCAATGCAGTAAAGAAATCTATATTACCCAGCAGAAAAGTATAAGAGGAATAAAATAAGAGTAAAGGGGAAGTGATAAAAGAGAAGGTAGATTAAGTGTTTGGAAACCAAACATTTTTGAGGAGGGACAAGGTAAAAAGAGAAGAAAAATAAGGGTAAACACTAGAAAATAGGATGGAAGAAAATTCTCAGTAATCATAACTGTGAATATGAATGGGATGAACTCAACAATAAAATCAAAGTGGATAGCAGAATGGATTAGAAACCACAATTCAAAAATATGTTGTTTTTGAGAGATATAATTGTAACAGAAAGACAAACATAATAAGGGCTTAGAGAAGAATCTATTATGCTTCAGCTGAAGTAAAAAAAAAAGTAGGTATAG
Organism: Dromiciops gliroides; assembly: GCF_019393635.1. Taxonomy (NCBI): domain Eukaryota; kingdom Metazoa; phylum Chordata; class Mammalia; order Microbiotheria; family Microbiotheriidae; genus Dromiciops; species Dromiciops gliroides. Next base: position 154,977,429 of record NC_057861.1, read on the forward strand.
CAATCATGATCTCAGACAAAGCAAAAGCAAAATAGATCTAATTAAAAGAGATAATCGGGGAAACTATTTCTGATATTACAGCAAGTTTCTCTGATAAAAGCCTTATTTCTCAAATAAATAGAGAACTGATTCAAATATGAACAAGCAATTTTAAAAAGAAGTCAAAGCTATCTATAGTTATATAAACATGTTCTAAATCATTATTGATTAAAGCAATACAAATTAACACAACTCTTTGGTACCATCTTACTCCTATTATAAATGACAAATGCTGGAAGGGATTTGGGAAAATTAGGTATACTAATGAATTGTTGGTGGAGTTGTGAACTGGTCCAACAATTTTGGAGAACAATTTGGAGCTATGTATAAAGGGCTAAAAACTGTACATATCCTTTGTTCCAAAAATACCAGTACTAGGTCGCTATCCCAAAGATATCAAAGAAAAAGGAAAAGGACCTACCTATGTTTATAAAAATCTTTATGGCAGATTTTTTTGTGGTGGCAAAGAATTGGAAATTGAGGGGATGTCCACCCATTGGGGAATGGTTAAGCAACTTGTGGTATATGATTATGATGAAACACTATTGTGCAATAAGAATTGATGAAGAGGATTGCAGAAAAACCTGGAAAGACTTATATGAATTAAAGTAAAGTGAGATGAGCAGAACCAGAATATTTATGTATAGGATACAGTAGCAATAGTATTTTAATGATGATTAACTGTGAAAGACTTAGCTATTCTGATCAATACAATGATCCAAGATAATATTGAAAGAATCATTATGAAAATAACAACCCACTTCCAATGAAAGAAGTGGTGAACTCTGAATATAAATTGATGTATAATTTCCTCATTTTATTTTTCTTACTTTTTTGTAGGATAATTAATATGGGAATATTCTTTTAGATAATTTTTACATTTATGAGTATCATATTTCTTGTCTTTTCAGGAAGTTGGGGAAGAATTTGAAAAAAATTATATTTAAAAAATTCAGAATTAAAATTGTTAGGAATAAATAAATACATTTTTAAAAGAAATAAAAAAGAGGGCATCTAGGTGGTGCAGTGGATAGAGTACTGGGCCTAGATTCAGGAGGACCTGAGTTCAAATCCATCCTTAGACACCTGACACTTACTAGCTATGTGACCCTGGGCAAGCCACTTAACCCTCATTGCCCCGCAAAAAAGAAAAAAAAAAGAAAAAAATAAATAAAAGAATAATTTTTTTCAAGGTGAAGGGTTGAATTGATTTGAAAATATTCAGCAATTTTTGTTACTTATTCTACATGATTTCACAGAGAGAACTAATATTTATAAATTTTACAGCAGTTGATTTCAACTTGTAAAATAAAAAAGCTTAATAATTTGAGCAGTCTGAAGATGGAATACACTTTTGTGAGATAGGGCAGCCTTAAAAACAAGGATCAGGGGAGCACTTGTCAGGATTCAATCGATGGTGGGGAGATGAGCTAGGCTATCTTTTCAAAGTCACAGTAATGGTATCAGTGTTAAATTATCTCTAAAATCTTGTGTTCTGTGTGTTTTGATTACTCAGGTGCAATGCTACACATTATTGTACTTTTCATGCAGCTCAATTCATATGTCCATTCTGATTGGTTGGTACAAAAGAGGTAGACTTTATCAGAGGCTTCTTTGAGGGACAACAGTTCTTTTCTTTCCCCAGAATCCCTTTGAAGGTTTTCCTTTATGTTATGGAGCTAACAGGCCTTTGCATAGAACTCTATTCTAGCAAAATGATGGATTAATGAAGTTTCACTTAGGACTTCTATAACAAAATGAAGACAAGGTTCCAGACTTCTCTAAAAATTCAGAAAAGTGAAATCACAAGACTGTATACTTTCCAGTACTCTACATGCTGGTAGCAACTCTTAGAGATCACCAGTTCTTTCATTGAAGTATTTAACATTAAGAAATACTTTAAGAAATAAACAGAGGGGGCAGCTAGGTGGCACAGTGGATAAAGTACCGGCTCTGGATTCAGTAGTACCTGAGGTCAAATCCAGCCTCAGACACTTGACTCTTACTAGCTGTGTGACCCTGGGCAAGTCACTTAACCCCCATCACCCTGCAAAAACAAAACAAAACAAAATAAAACAAAACAAAAAAACCAAAGAAATAAGCAGACGCATATCCCAAAACAGTGTGATCTGTTAAGTGTAGCTTTGTAGTATAGTTATGAATTCTAGTCCTAGACTTATGTATTTATCTAGCTGAAAGAGTATTGGATTTGGAATAAGATGGAATGTTCACATGCTATCTTAGCCCTTTAGTCACTTCAACAATTGGGCCACAATTTGGTTTTCTGTAAAATGGGCAACTCGGTGGTGCAGTTGAGAAAGAGAGCTGGGAATGAAGTCAAGAAGATTCATTTTCATGATTTCAAATATGGGCTCACACATTTACTAGCTATGTGACCCTGGGCAGGTCACTTCACTCTGTTTGTCTCATTTTCCTCATCTGTAAAATGAGTTGGAGAAGGAAATGGCAAACCACTCTAGTATCTTTGCCAAGAAAACTATATATGAGTTCACTAAGAGTTGGACACAACTGTAATGACTTAACAAGATGGGAGGAGGGGTATCATAGTACCCTAGAGGTAGAAGAAACCTTAGTGGTCATCTGTCTCAACATTTTCATTTTACAGGTGAGGAAGCTAAGGCCCCAAATGCTGAAGGGCTTTGTCCATGGACTCATAGGTAGGAAGTGAGAGAAATGTGATTTTATATGCTTTTAGACCCTAAATACAGTGTTCTTTTCACTATACAAGCTACTTTGTTGAAGTTAATGGCCTTAAAGATGCAATTTAAGTCTAAATCTGCAAAGTTGTGAGTTGAGAGTGTTGCCTTAATAATTTGTATTTTCATGTTGCTATGGAATGTAGACATGAAAGGCAGCATAGCCTGGTTCATAGATAGTAGGTCTCCTCTTCAAGAAGATATGTGTTCCCTTGACATACACTTCTGTGTGACCCTGGGCAAGTCACAGTCTCTCAATGCTCTAGACAACTCTCTAAAACAAAATTTCAGAGAATGTGCTATCTTTTCTCATGACAAACAGATTTTCCTTATTCAAGATTTGCCTTCATTTGTAAAATCACAAGTCCAGTCCATATCCCCTGTGGACCTTGGGTACCCTTCCTCAGGCTTTCTCCACTCTGGGTAGCAGAGGATGGATGGAGAATGTGTAGTATGTCATTGTTTGTCTCATATGCCAAGTATTTAGCAAATGCTTATTGTTCAATTTACTAAGAAGTGAAACTCTTGTTGAAGCCAGAGTCCTTTTAGTGTAGCTGCCTCCGCTGTATTCAAGCAGGAAAGCAGATGCTATGGTTCTCAATGTCATATTACAGTCTCATAAGGTATGAGGAATTTCTAGACTTCAAAGACAGTGGAAATAATACAGGCTGAACCTGCTGTGTAGTGTAATGAGTGTGGTCATCACCATGAGCCAATTTCTTCATGGAGTTAGGTGCTAAGTACTTAAGTAGTAAATGGGGCTAGAAGAATGAGGAAATAGCTACAGAATACAGTCCTGTCACAGGTTTAACAAAATCCAGACATGGTCTTGAATAAGGGCATTCAGTCATAAGACCTGCTAGCTAGAAGGTCACAGTATCTAATAAGCTCCTCCTAATTTTTTTTTCAGTAATTAATAAAACAGTTATAGGATTTCACTTATTAAGTCTCTTTCATTTAATAGGTAAATTCTTGGGGAGTAAGTTTATTAAGATATCTGCCTTTCATAGCACCTGCAATTTAAAAAAAATAATTATAGATTGCCTTTTTTCTTTTAAGTATTTGGAGAACTCAGTCTGTGGAATGGGTAAATCCAAGTCAAACAGCTATTTTTAATCTTACTGAAATTCTGATTCCCATTAAAAAAATATTTAAAAGTCATGTGGGGGCAGCTAGGTGGCGCAGTGGATAGAGCACCGGCCCTGGAGTCAGGAGTACCCGAGTTCAAATCTGGCCTCAGACACTTAACACTTACTGGCTGTGTGACCCTGGGCAAGTCACTTAACCCCAATTGCCTCACTAAAAAAAAAAAAAAGTCATGTGAACTTCTAATACTACCATTTTCCACTTAAAAACATTACTCAAATTTGCCAGTGAATCTGTGGTATCATAAAAGCAGCTATTCCCTACAATGATATAAGTTGTAGTCATCCATGCCTTCCTCTCTAGTACTATTCTTATTCTTGTCCTACCATAATTTCACCACAGAGAGTCTCTCTTCCCTTCTGCAGGCTGGAGTCATTCCTCACATTGTCTGAATGTTGTAAGAACACCAAAGGAATATACAGGTTGTCCACTAGTAATTCCTTGATCTTGTTATATTTCCAAATCATTTTCTCTTTCCATCATACAATTCTTTAAAACCATCCTTTATATTACTTCTCATGCATAATTCCTTGTTCGCAATGTATTGCAGCCAGCTAACACCCATTATAAGATTCTCTGGTGACCTCTTAGTGGTTCTCAACTACAATTCTTTGGAGATTCATGGATCAAAAGCATATAATCTCCATGATAAAGAGATGCACCTTTGTTTCAGAGATTAGTGTGTGGTTATTAAAGGAACTTTTCAATGATTCAAATGTAATTCCATTCACTTTCTTTGCCTCTTTGACATTAGGTCAAATTGATTTTATAGCATCTGTTAAAGAGATACACATACACACACAAACATGCACACACATATGCACGTATATACAAGTATAGGAATAACAAAATTGTATATATAATTAATGGCCTTGTTAAATATCCTTTGATTTTTAAATATCTAACAAAACATAAAGCAGAGATATATGTTTGTCAAGGGTTTTCACAACTGAACAAAATCTAAGAAGGATTCACTATTACTGATGAGATCTTCTAGATATAGCAACTTGGTGATGGCATTAATTTATCTAATTATCATTTCCTAGGTGTATAGGCTTCTTTTGAGTGATTCAAGTCACATCTAAAAGCCTCTACAACCTTGTTTTTGATGGAGATCAGAAATTTAGGGATATTAGAGATTTAGTTTTCCAAAGATTTTACAAAGACATCATATAGGTTATATACATATATGCATGCATAGGAACATATACACACATGTTAATACACATGTGGTACATATATGAATTAACATTCATTTTTGTGTATATATAAAGAATGTGTATGTAAATATGCATACACATAGATGTATAAGATGGATGAGAGCTATAGGTTATCCATTCACATAGTTTAGACCAGGGGTGGGCAAAATCTAGCTTGCTGGTCAAATCTGGTCAGTCTCCTATTTTTCAAATTCATGTAGGCTAAGAATGTCATTTTACATTTTTTTGGTGGGGCAATGAGGGTTAAATGACTTGCCCAGGGTCACGCAGCTGTAAGTATCAAGTGCCTGAGGCCAGATTTGAACTCAGGTCCTCCTGAATTCAAGGCTAGTGCTCTATCCACTGTGCGACCTCGCTGCCCCCTGTCATTTTACATTTTGAAATAAAGTTTTATTGTATTTAAACATTAAAGAAAAAGAATAATTCTTAACCCATAGTATATAGTATATGTGATAGCCTGTGGGGCTAAGGCCTACTTTGCTGACCCCCTGGTCTAGTCAACAGACCATTGGCAAAACGCATTCCCCTTCTACCCCAGCTCCCCCTCCACTGTGTGGATGGTTAGGTTGATCACATTTAGGAGCACCTACAATACTTGATCATGATATAATCAGCATGATGTCAACTGCTAACAAAAGCATCCATAGGAACTCTTTGTCTATAGATGGGGCTTGTGATCTTTTTTGTGTCATGATCTCCTTTGCCAGTCTAGTAAAGACAGTGAAGCTCTTCTAAGAATAATGTTCTAAATGAATAAAATACAATATGCTTGATCACAAACTGATCTATGAGGGAATACCTCTTTGACTTGGACTCTGTCCTAGGTCTCCATGATGGTGGTAAACCCCTTCAGCAAACAAATATCTACCCATTTTGTGCTTTGCTATATGTTTATCAAGTGGCTATAAAACAAGGTTATAATTATCAATATGCCTTTCAAAGAACTGTGTATAGCTATGATATATATGTATCACATATACTATATATACACACACAGAATGGAGGAGAACCTTTAAGTTGTTGTTAATCAGAAAATGTCTTATAGTAAATCAGCTATAAGTACAGCGGTAGTATGTTTGTCTCTTAACCCATTATTTGATGATAAATATGTGATGTTCTATGGAATATCAGTTACAAAAGCCTACCTGTTCCTTTTTTTTTTTTTTTTTTTTTTGCGGGGCAATGGGGGTCAAGTGACTTGCCCAGGGTCACACAGCTAGTAAGTGTCTGAGGTCGGATTTGAGCTCAGGTACTACTGAATCTAGGGCCAGTGCTTTATCCACTGTGCCACCTAGCCGCCCCCTACCTGTTCCCTTCTAATTCCCTCATCAAGTTGAACTTGAGGCAGATTATTTTTACAAAAGTTGGATAGGCTTCCACAATCTCTCCTTTAAAAGTTTGGAGACCTTATTAGTATGAATGGGGCTTCTTTGTAGTCTTCAAATCTGTGGCCTCTTTCATTCTTTACAATCAGATGATATTTTTTAACATTTCCTCAACCATGGTCACTTTGATATTGTTGTCACCAAGCAACTGTTGGTTTAGCGTGCACAGTCTTATTGAGTACTTTGTAGAATGTCTCTATTTCTTAATACTATGTAACATATTTTGGCACATAAGCCAAGATCATTTTCATGATAATATTTTCGCAAAGACTTTTCATGAGCATTGCAATATGAGATGATTGAATTTCCCATGAAACGTTTCTGGTTATCTTGGTATAAACTATTAAACCAACTCTGGCAACTGCTCCATTTGCTTCTCCAAAGAGCACTTTTAGGCAATGCTTCCATTTAAGTATAGCTTCCCTTATAGTGAGAAGGTCAAGATTGATGTGATTCAGGTCCTCCAGAAGTTTGTTTAATCATTGGTTATTGGAAAAGAATCTCACATATTGCATCCATATAGTTATATAACTGATGATAGAAGGTTTAAAAACTAATTCTTATCATTATAAACGTTTTTCCAGCACTGTACAACAGCTACTACAGAGACTTAAGTGGCTGCACATAAATGAAGGCCCATTTTTGTTTGTTTTTATGTATTGTTTTTCATTTTTTTCCTTTGTTTGAGATGGTTAAAGGATTCTTCTAGAATTAGTTAGTCTCTTTTTATTGGCTGGTCCTTGGAAAACAGACATAATCTATTGCTAAGAACATTCTCAAAGTCTTTCTAGTCCCTATATTCTGGTGGCATAGACCTTCAGAACCCAGGTTAATGTCCACAGTATAATGACACAGCAGAATAAGACATTGATATTATGGAAGGCATTATAGTGAAAACCAAAAAATTTAGAAAAAATACACCCCCAAACAGTTTCTTTCTTTCTTCTTTTATTTTTCTCAAATAATGATTATTTATTTGGTTAAATATTTGCAAATTACATGTAAATTATTTTAACAATTAAAAAAATTGAGCTCCAAATTACCTTTCTCTTTTCTGTCTTTCCATCCTCCTTGGAAAAAACAATCAACTTGATATGAAGTTACATAAAACATATTTCCAAATTAGCCATGCTGTAAAAGAAAACACCAACAAAATATGGTTTAAAAAAGTTATGCTTCAATCTGCATTCAGAGTTCATCACAATTCTTTCTCTAGAGGTAGATAGCATTTTTCATCATGGGTGTTTTGGAATTGTCTTGGATCATTGTCTTGATCAGAGTAGCTAAGCCTTTCACAGTTAATCATCCTTATAATATTGCTATTACTATGTACAATGTTTTCCTTATTCTACTACCTTCACTTCACATGAGTTTGTATAAGTATTCAATTACCCATGTATTTGAGAAATGAGGACTTTATCAGAGAAATTTGCTGTAAATTTTTCCATTTCCTGTTTTTTTCTAATTTTGGTTATATTTCTTTTGTTTGTGCAAAAGATTTTAAATTTCCTGTAATAAAAATTATCCTTTTACTTCTTGTGATCCTCTATATATCTTGTTTGGTCATAAATCTTCCCATATTCATCGTTCTGACAGGTGCATTTTTCCATACTCCCTTAATTTACTAAAGTTATCACTCTTTACTCTTTATGCCTACATAATTTATACATTTTGAACTGATTTTGTTATACAATGTGAGATGTTGGCCTCTGTCTAGTTTCTTCCAAAACTGCTTTACAATTTCCCCAGGAATTTTTATGAAATAGTGAGTTTTTACCCCCAAAATTTGGATCTTTGGGTTTATTAAACTTTATATTACTGTGGCCATTTGCTAATGTGAATTACATATGTAATCTATTCAATTGACCCACCACTTTATTTCTTAGCCAGTACCAGAGTGTTTTTATCAATTCCACTTTTTAATATAGTTTGAAATTTGGAACGACTAGGTAACCCTCTTTAGCTTTAAAAAAAATTACTGACTCCTTTGCTATTTTTAACTATTTTCTTCCAGATGAATAATGTTATAATTTTTCTGGGTATTTTTTTTTTGCTTTTTTGGTTTATATGTCACTGAAAAAGTAAATTAACTTAGGTTAAAGTGTCATTTTTAAATATTGACTCACCCTACAGATGAACAACTAATATTTCTACATTTGTTTAGATATGTCTTCATTTGTGTGAAAACTTGCTTTGTAATTATGTTCATATAATTCCTGGATTTATCTTGTAAGGTAGACTCACAAATTATTTTTTTAATGTCTGTAATTATTTTATATTGAATTTTTCTATCTTTTGCTTCTGGGTTTTGTTTGTAGTATATAGAAATATGGATGATTTATGTAGGTTTTATATCCTACACCTTTGTTGAAATTGTTTAAACTAGTTTTATAATTGATTCTATAGTGTTCTCTAAGTATGCCATTATATAATCTGCAAAGATTGATAATTTTGTTATTCATTGTCTATTTTTATTCCTCCAATTTATTTTTCTTGTCTTATTGCTATAGATAGAATTTCAAATACAAAATGGAAAAATAGTAGTGATAATATCTTTGCTTTATTCCTGATCTTATTGCAAGGGCTTTAAGTTCATCCCTGTTAGAGATAATGCTTGCTTTTGGTTTTGATTGATACTACTTATCATTTTAAGAAAGTTTCCATTGATTTCTATGCTTTCTAGTGTGTTCTTTTAAAAAAAACAACAGGAAAGGGTGTTATATTTCGTCCAAGGCTTTTTCTGCATCTATTAATAAAATGATTAAATTCTTGTTTTGTTAATGATATACTCAGTTATGTTGTTAGTTTTCTTAATATTGTACCAGCTTTTCATTCCTGTTATGAATCCCATATGGTCATAGGGTATGATCTTTGTGATATATTTCTGTAATTTCCTTACTAGTATTTTATTTACAATTTTGGCATCAGTATTTATCAAGGAAACTAGTCTATATTTTTCTTTCTCCGTTTTTGCTCTCCCTGGTTATAGGTAGCAAGATCATGTTTTTGTCATAAAGGAATTTGGTAGGACTCTTTTTTACCTATTTTTTCAAATATTTTATATATAATATTGGGATTAATTGTTCCTTAAATGTTTGGTAGAATTCACTTGTAAATCCATCTGGTCCTGTGGATTTTCTTTTAGGGAGCTCATTGATGGCTTGTTTAATTTCTTTTTTCTGAGACAGGGTTATTTAAGTATTCTATTTGCCCAATTTCCAAAAGATTATGTTTCAATGAGTCCATTATCTTCAGGTACTTTCTCTGGCAGGCACCCATGCCTGGAACACTTTCCTTCTTCTCCACTCCAGCTATTGACTTCCCTGGCATCTTTTAAGTCCTAACTCAGATCTTACCTTTTTCATGAAGTCTTTTCTAATCCCTCCTCTTAATTTTAGTGCTTTCCCTCTTTTAATTATTTCATATCTATCATGTTACAGCTTGCTTTGTATATATTTGTTTATATGTTGTCTATTCTAACGTACTATAATTCTTATGGGCATGGATTGTTCTTTGTCTCTCTTTGCACTCGAAGAGCTTTAGCACAGTGATAGGCACCTGGAATGACAAGTAATAAATGTTTTTTTTAATGAATGGATGAATATATTGTGGTTAATAGCTGTAATGATGCACAATGCAAGCCTTCCACCATATCTTTTCTTCCTAACAGGTTTTTGTTGTTTGTTTGGTTTTTGTCCATGTACCACAGTAGATCATCAATGGATGGCCTTCTAAGTGTTGCAGTGCATAGAATGCTGGACCTAGAGTCAGGAAGACCTGAGTTCAAATTCAACCTCAGAAACAGATTCACCATGTGATTTGGGAGAAGTCACTTAATCATGACATGCTATAGTTTCCTTATCTGTAAAATGGCCTAAATAATAGTACATTCCTCATAGGGTTGTTTTCAGCATTTTTCAAATATTAAAGTGCTGTACTACCCCAAACACCCTTCTCCTATTCCATGGAAGAGAATATAGGCTTATCTGTGCATTGCCCCTTCTCACTTGCTACATGAACAACCAGTCTCCTTTACCTGGATGAATTTTTATGTCATTTCTCATGGGAATGCTATTCATAGAAATGTCCTAAACATATTTACACCTACCATACATGTATCTATTAGTCTTTTGGATCAATGGAATTTTGATTCTTCCAAAATTATGCTATTTTATGATTGCTCTCTAGCTTCTGACCATATCACTTGATCCAAGTTATTTTCTTTTTCTTTTTTTTTTCTTTTTTTTTGGTGAGATAGTTGGAGTTAAGTGACTTGCCCAGGGTCACACAGGTAGTAAGTGTCAAGTGTCTGAGGCCGAATTTGAACTCAGGTCATCCTGACTCCGGGGCTGGTATTCTGTCCATTGTGCCACCTAGCTGCCTGATCCAAGTTATTTTCCAAAAGTGGCTTTATTTTGTTTTTGTTTTTAACTGCTGAATTCTATGGGCATTTCTTGATTTCCATATCTCTTGACCTCTCTACAGCTGTTAATACTATCAGACACTTCATATTCCAGGATTGTCTATCTTCTCTTGGCTTCACTGATACTACCTTTTCCTCCTTTTCTTACTTGTCTGACTTTTCTAATTTCTTTGTCATCATCCATCTCCTAATGGCTTATTCAATCCATTCTCTTAAATTATCATTCTATCTCCTGACTCTATGTTTTCTAAAAGGCCATTTTACTATTTTTAATCTATGCTATTTCCTCTTAGAATCCATATCTTCCTTCTAGGGGTAACCTAGATACCACTTTTGTAAAGATTTCTCTGGACATTCCACCACCACTCCAAGTTGTTATGTTCTTCTCCCATCACAAATTACCTTGTTTTGGGGGCAGCTAGGTGGCATAGTGGATAAAGCACTGGCCCAGGATTCAGAAGGACTTGAGTTCAAATCCAGCCTCAGACACTTGACACTTACTAGCTGTGTGACCCTGGGCAAGTCACTTAACCCTCATTGCCCTGCAAAAAAAAAAATACCATGTATTGTATATTTGTGTATATGTTCTATCCCTTAGTAGAATTTCGCCTCTATGAAGGCAGAAATTGTCTCATTTTTATCTATGTATTGCCATTTATATGCATAAGAGTAGATTTTTAATAATTTTAGTTGGATTTCTAGTTGAATAGTGCTATTTCACTTGTATGTTTCTGTATTAGGGAATTGCTTGAGAACTCTAAAAGTGCCATAAAATTTTGCTAATGCAATCTACCCTGTTCTTCTTTCTATTTACTTCTAGGCCCAAATCATTTTTCATCTCATAGATACATGTGCATATTCATATTTGCTTATGTATGTGTGTATAAATGTATACGTGCATGTTTGTGTGTATAACTAAATATCATAGACTAGACAATAAACACTATTTTTCAAAATGTGTGTGTTTTGGGGCAGCTAGGGGACACAGTGGATAAAGCACCAGCCCTGTATTTAGGAGAACCTGAATTCAAATCCGGTCTCAGACACTTGACACTTACTAGCTGTGTGACCCTGGGCAAGTCACTTAACCCAATTGCCCTGCCAAAAAAAATAATATTTGTGTTTTTATATATATCATGTATACATGAGGGAGGAGAGAAAGGGAGAGACAGAGACACAGAAACAGACAGAGAGACACAAAGAGAAAGAGGGTCATCTCTTTTGAGCAGTTACTGATCTTATTGAGAAGACACTGTACTATCAAGACATGCTCTGTACAAAACAAACAAAAAGCACCCATGGAAACTTTGACATTTATAGTGGTCTTTCTCTATAGAGACTATACTTAGGATGCTCTCCACTTAAATGCAAAAACATTTTTATGAATATTTGCCTACTTAATTTATACCATGCTTGATGTTGACTATCAGAGGATGCAGGACAAAGTGGTGGATGTAGTGACATCTAATAAGAATTTTTGTATCATCTTAATTTAGACATGTGGGACACCTTATTGGAGGAAGAAACTTAAACCTGTTTTTTCTATAAAGTTTCTTTAGTCAATTAACAGTAAATAAAGAAGGACCTTTTCTTCTCTTTAACTAAATTATTTGTCTAGGAAGATGTGTTCTGTTGTACAAAATCGTTTGTAAAAGCTTGCCTATTTTCATCCCATACTTTCATCAGATACTCTGTTTTAGCACTTTTTTTTTTGCAGAAGTGATATAAGGAACAACTTCCTCTCCCCATAAATACATCCAATAACTTCCTGCTCCATACCATTTAGTACTATCAAAGAGTTTCAAGGAGAATGAAATTGACTTCCTTTTATTTATATAGTTTCAGTATGCAGACCTTGTTTTTTCTTATTTCAAGGAAAGCTCTCTCTAGTATATCACATTGCCTCTCTGCTACAGATTATCACATAACACACTTGGGAATCATAAGACCTTGAGATGTTCTTACAAAATTAGTCTCACCTTAAAATGAGGATTATTAATACATGATTCTCAAAACCAGTCATATAAAAGAGGCTCAGAGGAGAGATTTCACCAAAGAGACAATAAATAATGAAGATTACTCTAAAGCTGCTCATTTTTTCCAAGGTGATATATGGTCTCTACCACCATGTCATAGAGGGCCCACCAAAGCATTAAAAGGTTCACTAAAAAGTATGGTCATTCATTGTCCATGAGTCATAGGCCTCAGATCTATCCACCTGGAATTTGTTCTAAGTTATCTGACATGACACTAAACTCAAGATCTATTAGAGTGGCTGTCAAAGGTTTGCTACAGTGAGTAACTGCACTATTACAGTCTACAGAAAATGACAGTGATTTATTTGTAGGGGAGCAACTTGGGAAATCTACCCTTTCTAAATTCCCTGTTCCTTGATTGTCAAGGTTTTGTTAACTTCTCAAGCCAAGGATAGTCTTCTCTTATTATATGTAACTGCAGTTTACCTCATTATCCATTCAATTTGTAAAATTCCACATTTCAGCTCTAGCCTCTGATTTTTAATATCCTAATTCATTCAAAATATTAGCTCAACATTTACATGGGATTTAGATTTTTGAGGATGTTTTTTTGTTTTACATTTACTCTGTAAATTGCAAGATTGCCAGAGCTAGACTTGTTGTTTTTTCTTCAGTAATGTCATTACCTACAGACAACACTCGAGCTTGGGGTAATTACTGATTGCCCATCTAATTGCCATGGAGCCTGTTCTCCTAGTACACTTCAGAAAAGATTAGGGAAATTAAAGGTACAAGTATAAATTGGTCACAAATGGGAATGCAGAAATTCTGGGCCATATTATTTGCATTCTGTGCAAAAGTTCCAAGAGAGATTCAAGTAATGAGACTACTCACAACAATCTACTAGATGAGGAAATGTCTATTAAATAACACCAAAGTAAATATGAATTGGAGGGAAAATTTTATGGCAAGCAATATCCAAAGGGTACAAAAAGCAGAATCTTTAAGGGAAAGAGACTACAGAAATATAAAGAGGAGTAGTGATTGTGTTACTAAAAGACTTAGTCCTATTTTCCATTCTTCTTCCTTGGGGTGCAATAGCATATCCCTAGTGTTCCAATGAAGTCAGTAGAAAGATGCATCCCATTTAGGTATTCTCATAGAAGGAGTCACAATTCTCCTTCCCCCATAAAACCTGTAGTTCCCTATCCACAGATGAGAAAATCGGGCTTCATTAAAATAACATTGAATATTACAGAAGTGTTTTTGCCTTCCTGAAATGGATATGTAGCTAAGACGGGGCTTAGGGATAATTGTGTCCAACTCTCATTTAAGAGGTGAAAAAGATGAGGCCCAGAAAGTTTAAATATCTTGTTCAGGGTCTCACAATGATTAGCTATCAGTTAATACTGAAACTCAGGTCTCCTGACTTGGTCTGGATGGTATCCCTCATCACAGCATTTCCACCTTGTTATCATTTCTATGTGATGAACGTTTGTATGTGAATTCCATGAAATGATTAATTTAGAAAAGCAGATGATTTCTTGGAATCACATCAAGGTATAATAACCAATGGAAAGTACTTATTATTTTTTTAAATCTACTTCCTGTTGATATAGTTTTCCAATGTATACTTTGAGTAAGTTCTCAGTTGATATCAAGCTAGAGAATTATTTTTTTCCTGTTTTGTGAGGTGGTGGTGGTGGTGGTAGGGAGGATGGATGAAAACGAACACCAGTAACATGGCAGTGAATTTAGAGATAGGACCTTAAATATTTCCTTCTAAGCACGTAGCCTGATTTATGAAATTCATTGGTTTCTGCTGTGTGCTTTGTCTTCATTGCTTTTATCTAGCCCTATTTCTCTAGTACATAAATTACTCTTTGTGCTACCCATGTAGAATAGCATTTAGCAAAGTGCTGCCTTAGAATATTCAGAATATTTGATGATTAGTGCCTGGAGAAAATGCCACAAACAAAATGGTGCTATCTTCATAGAAGCTCAAAGAGCAGATGAAGTTTCTAAAGGTGTTGAGCAACAACATAGCAATAATGTAGAGGAAAATCCCATAAAAATAGGTGAGGCTGAATGGGGAAGAGCATTGAAGCCATGCTGTAAGAGCATTAGTTAAAGTAACTGAATATGTTTAGAGAAGTCTCATGAGTGGACTGTGGTAGCTTTCTTCAAAGATATGAAAGTTTCTCATGTGGAAGATGTATTTGACTTGTGTTAGACCAAAGAAGGCAAAACTAAGAACAAGGGAAGGAACCTGTGAAGCTGCACATTTAGGTATGATATAAAGAAATATTTCTTAACAATTAGAGTAATACAAAAAGTGTTGTGGAATAACTTAGGGGCTATCAGATTCCCTTCTGTTGGTGATCTTCTATCATAAGCTAGGTGAACACTTATTCATGTACTAGAAGGGATTTTTATTTTTTCAGGCATGGCCCAGATGGCCTCTGAGGTGCCCAGCAATTCTGAGATCTAGTGCTTCTGACTTTGAATTAGGCTATCTGACACATGGTTGACTACACCAAAAGCTTTGTAAAAACGTGAGGCAAAAAGGAAAGTTTGCCAAAAATGCTAGCATCTTACTTTGACGTGAACCTAATGATCCTGGAAATGTTACCCATGTGGTCAGATCCAAAGATAGCAACCAAATAAGTGTAAGCCTTGAGTAAACTGATTAAGGACTAACCCTCAAGTGTGGTAGTTCTCAAGTTACACTTTGTTCCAGGGAGTTAGGATTTAGGGAATTAGGATTTAGGGAAACCTGTATACAGATACTGCCAGTAAGGAGGTTAATTATTGATGTACATATTGTTTGCCAAAATGGCAATCTTCCTATTTGGGTCTAGACTCAGTTCCCTAACTTCATTTTTATGGAAATAGCTACAGAGACATTAGGTAATTTTTCAAAAGAAACAAATTTTCAAAAACAAAGAAAACCTTTCAGGCATAACTATCGTGGATCTGAACCGCCAACTTTGAGATAAAAGGCCCCATATCTCATTACTAGGCCCCCTGGGCCATTTCATCTTCAAGTCCATCATAAATGATATATATTTCCAAAGGAGAAACCTAAGACAAAAATCTGCAGTAAAATAGAGCTATTATTATGAATCTAAGACAAAATTACACTATATTCGTTACCATAAAACTTGGGTATATGTTGACCCTAGTGATTCTGTCACTTCCCTGATTTTAGTTACATGTAAAAAATACCTAGCAGTATCAAAATCTCTGTGCTTCCCAACTATAAGAAAGATCAGATGTTTTCATCTCTTTAGGCATGAATATTTTACTTCACAATGTCGAACATAATATCATACCTTAGGTTAAAATATTGTCTAAGACATAGTTTTGCTTTAATGTACATAACTAGAAAACAGTTCAGGATTCTTTCCTATGAGCAAAGAATTGGAGTGATGGTGTTGAGCAGCGCATATTAAAATATTTTCTCAAATGAGGAAACCTAGAAACCTGAAGGGTGAAAGATTACATTAAGCACTAGGTTGAAGATTAATGGAGGGAGAAGCAAAAGCAATATTGTCATTATAATGTGCTATAGACCACCTGGACAAAAGATTAAATAGGAGTTACAGAAGCAATCACAAGACTGTCACAGAAGCCTGGTATATTTTGTGATATCTAGACTTCAGCTATTCTCCACAATCAGAACAGTTAAATATATCCTGGCTATTACTAATGATAATTTCATTTTTCAAAAGGTAGAGGAGGTCATAAGCAGATGTGTTGTTGATCTTATTCTAGCCAATGAGAAGTTGATGACTACTGGGTTGGCAATTATGAGAACTCTAGAGGGAAGTGATGAATCCACAACAGCATTTGTGAAAGAGAAAAAGGGGAAATCTGGAGCTAGGAAGCAAATTCTAGATTTTAGGAAGACAGATTTCAAAAGGTTCAGAGAAATGATAAATAGGATCCCAAGGACAAATTTTCTACAGGGGAAGCCTGAACATAACCACCATAAAATGAAATTCTGAAGACACAAACAGAAACAAATCTGAAGAAGAAAAGAAATTGAAATAAATGAAAAGGTAATAGCATGACCTGATCAAATTTTTTAAAGACATACAGTAGGTAGAAGCTAAAGTAGATAACAGAAGATGGATATAAAACATGGTATAGTCCTGTAAGAATAGTGTCAGGATCTCACCTGAGGTTCATAAGGAAAGCTGAGGACAACAACAACAACAATGGTTAGATGGGGGTAGCTAGGTGGCATAGTGGATAAAGCACCCACCCTAGATTCAGGAAGACATGAGTTCAAGTCTGGCCTCAGACACTTGAAACTTACTGTGTGACCCTGGGCAAGTCACTTAATCCTCATTGTCCTGCCCCCCAAAACTAAAAACAATGGTTATGTGTATCTATGTTGCTTAAAAGAAAAAAAGATTAAAGAAACAGAGGAGCCACTTCTTGGGATAAAAAGACATTTCCATTCACTAGGTATTGACTAAGTTCCTATTACATGACAGACACTTTTTCTAGGAGCTGGGGATACAGAGAGAAATAGGGAACACCTTTCCTTAAGTGCTTTACATTTGATTAGGAAAATGAAACATGCATAAATAAGTAAATATACTCAAACTATATTACATAGAAATGCATTTCCATGTAGGAAGACATTTGCAAGTGGAAGGATCAATACAGGCTTCTTGTAGGAAAGATCATTCAACTTCATCAATCAATCAAAAAATGTTTGTTAAGGGTTTACTATGTGCCAGACACTGTACTATGTAGAAACACAGCATTGGGTATACAAAAAGAGATAAAGAGATAAAACACATTCCCTACTTTCAAGGAGTCTACAATCTAATGGAAGCAACAATGTGTAGACAAATGTGTGTGTGTTTGTGTGTGTGTGTGCGAAAGAAGAAACAATTAGCAAATGAACTAGAATTAAGAGGGGTTAGGGAAAACTTCCTCTATTGAGAGAATATATTTCAGGAATGAGTTACAAATTGTGCAAAGTCACAAAAAATGAGTGATGGAATGATGTGTGTGGGGGAAATAAAGCAGACCATATTGATTAGAATTTATAGTGCATGAAAGAAAATAATGTGCAATGATCCTGCAAAGCTAGGTTGCATCCAGGTTCTGAAGGGCTTTCAAAATCAAACTGAGTGCTTTTAAATTTTATAATAAAGACAAACGTTACCTTCTGGAGCAAGAGAATAACATGTCAAGCCAGTGTGTGTTACATTAATTTGGCAACTTTATGGAAGGTAGATTATGAGAGATCAAAAGCAGTGACATCAATTTAGGATGCTTTCGCAAAAGTTCAGGGAAGAAGTGATCAGGGCCTGAACTCAGGTGATGGCTATGTGGGTAGAGAGAAGGAAACCAATGTGCAATGCAGGAGTGTAGCATCCCAAAGACTTGGTAGCTAATTTAATATATGTTGAAGGAAATAAGGTTAGAAGTAAACATCCAAGGCTAGAATTCCAAAATCATGAACCTAATAGGTGAACAGGATAGTGATGTCCTCAACAGAAATGGGGATTAGTTATTAAATACTTCACTGAAAACTGTTTCATTTTCAAATAATAATTTTTTCCATTGCAAAGCAATTATTAAAGAGCCTCCTTTGTGTCTGACATTATGTTAGATACAGATACAAAAAGGAGGCATACTCTGCCCTCAAGAAACTGATGTTCTGCTTGGAGGATGATTGAAATAAGTGGTTGTTCAACTCTCTTTTCCTGATTGCTTTTTATTTTATTTGTTTGTTTGTTTTATGCCAAGGACAAGGATCTTTAAAATGAAAAGGACAGAAGAAAAGAGGGGGAGTTAACACTCAAATCAGAATCAAATATAAAAACCTCTTTTTGGCATCTAAAGTATTTCATAAATTAGGCCATTCTTATCTTTCTAGTCTTCTTCAAACTTATTCCTCTCTATTTATCCTACAATCCAGCTACATTGGCCTCCTTTTGTTCCTAACTGTAATATGTTCCTAGAATGCTCTACTTTCTCTTCATTTCCTATGTTTCCTTCAAGAATCATCTCAAACCCCACATTTAGTAATCTTATCTCGGTCTCTGCAGCCCCTCCATCCACCATTTTGTAGATACCTAGTTATTTAGACATTTTTTCCCATTAGAAGGTAATCTCTTTGAGAGCATGGGTTATTTTGGCATTCCTTTTTAATCCCCCAAATTTAGCACAGTGACTGTTCATTGTATGTCCTGTTGGTTCCCTGGCTTGCAATCTAGTTGACTGATTGAAAGGAGAACATCTAGCTGCCTTGATGAGTTCAACCTCAAATGACCTTACAATTCTCAGGTTCTAGGAACAAGTTCATATGTTTGCCAAGCCACTGTCAGTGATCTTTAAAGATCATGGAGAATTGTTAAGGAATCAATGGATTGGAAAAGGTCAAATGTCCCATTTAAAAAAAAATAAGGGAAGGAAATGAAGTCAGTAAATTATAAGCTGGGGAACCTAATTTTAATTCCTGACAAAATTCTTGAACCTATTATTAAAAGGATGATTAAAGACCAGTTAGAAGCAGAAATGATCTTCAAAAAGAGCCAGCAAGGCTTCATCAAGAACAGATCATACCAGACTAATATAGTTTCTTTTTTTCTTTCTTCCTTTCTTCCTTCCTTCCTTCCTTCCTTCCTTCCTTCCTTCCTTCCTTCCTTCCTTCCTCCCTTTCTTTCTTTCTTTCTCTCTCTTTCTTATTATTTTTTGGGTGGGGCAATGAAGGTTAAGTGACTTGCCCAGAGTCACAAAGATAGTAAGTGTCAAGTGTCTGAGACTGGAGTTGAACTCAGGTCCTCCTGAATCCAGGGCTGGTGCTAATTCACTGCACCACCTTAGTTGCCCCTCTTTCTTTCAGCAGGGTTTCTCTATGTAAGGATTAGTGAAATGTTACAGATATAGTATACCTGGATTTTAACAGATTTTTTAAAAATGTCTCCTATAGAGTAGCTAGGTGGTGCAGTGGATAAAGCAGCAGCCCTGGATTCAGGAGGACCTGCATCCAAATACAGCCTCAGACATTTGACACTTACTAGCTGTGTAACCCTGGGCAAGTCACTTAACCCTCACTTCCCTGCAAAAAAAGAAAGAAAGAAAGAAAGAAAGAAAGAAAGAAAGAAAGAAAGGAAGGAAGGAAGGAAGGAAGGAAGGAAGGAAGGAAGGAAGGAAGGAAGGAAGGAAGGAAGAAAGAAAGAAAGAAAGAAAGAAAGAAAGAAAGAAAGAAAGAAAGAAAGAAAGAAAGAAAGAAAGAAAGAAAGAAAGAAAGAAAGAAAAAGAAAAAGAAAAAGAAAAAGAAAGAAAAAATGTCTCCTATGTTATTCTGGAAGAAAAGATGAAGACAGGATATAAATGCTAATGTAATTACGGAATTAGATATGTAACTGGTCACATGCATGGGCCCAAAGAGAAATCATTAGTGTTCTGATGTCAGGTTAGAAGGGTGTCTCCACTGGATTGCCACAAGGTTCGATCTTTCATGCAGTGCTTTTGAACACTTTAATCAGTCACTTGAATAAAATCATAAAGGACATTCTTATCAAATTGGTAGTTGACTCAAGGTGGCAGGGATAGTACTCAAATGTGACACTGGATTATAAACAGGATATAAAAAGTTCTCAACAAATTAGAAACCTTGGTTGAATTTAATTTTAAAATGATAATAATAAATAATATAAAG
Organism: Dromiciops gliroides; assembly: GCF_019393635.1. Lineage (NCBI taxonomy): Eukaryota > Metazoa > Chordata > Mammalia > Microbiotheria > Microbiotheriidae > Dromiciops > Dromiciops gliroides. The sequence goes on from NC_057861.1 coordinate 154,998,028, forward strand.
TCCTATACTTGGTTTCAAAAAGAGTCACTTTGACAAGTAATCTTTAAAATAACAACAGTACAGCAGCAATAATAATGTCTTACACTTGATTTCAAAAAAATCATCTTTACAAGTATAAAGCTGGAAAGAGATATTTATGTGACACTTCCTCTGAAGAATATTTGGAGCTTTAAAGTGTTATAAGCTCCATTCAGTAGTATGATATGGCAGCCAAAAACAACAGGGGTGTCAAACTCAAATAGAAATGGTAGCCACTATTTCTGTACATAAGGGATCCTGTAGACCATACATTGACTTAGAAAATAACACCTCAAATTATCTTTATTCCATTGTATTTTTATTAATTTTTAAAAATATTGCCCAATAACATTTTATTCTGTTTCAGCTAGTACTCTGGAATGTTAAAGGAGGTATGTTTGACACTTCTGGTCTGCAAGTATCTGGCTTGGTCCTACCCTGTCTGATGTATTGTGACTAATTCCCAAAACAGCACTTTATGGAGCACATTGATAAGTTGAGTAGTGTCCAGATGAGAGCAACCAAAATGGTCAAACAATCAGACATCAATCTTTTATTAAACAGTATTTGCCAGTCACTGTGCTAAGTACTGGGGAAACAAAGAAGGCAAAAAAGTTCATGTTCAAGTCCACTGGGGAGAGACAGCACACAAACAGCCATGTAGAATAAAACATATTATAGATAAATTGGAGGTAGTCTTAGAAAGAAGGCATTAGCATTAAAGGAGATTACAAAAGGCTTTGTAGAGAAAGTGTAATTTTAGCTGAGATTTTAAGGAAGCCGGGGAAGACAAGAGGTAGAGGTAAAAAGGGAAAGTATTACAGGCAAGGGAGTCAGTGAGTAAAAATGCAGAAGATAAAGTATCTTATGCAATAAATAGCAAGGAGATCAGTGTCAATGTATTGTAGAGTAGGTAGAAGGGAATAAAGTACAGTTTGTAGGTCAGAAAAAAAGTGTATGAAGTTGACAAAGCCAGGAAAGGACAAGGTTATGAAGGGATTTAAAAGCCAAGCAGAGGATTGTACATTTGATCCTGGGGATAAAAGGGAAACACTGGAGTTTATTGAGTAGGGGAATGATATGGTCAGACCTGCACTTTAGGAAGATCACTTTGGCAGCTGATCAAAGGCAGGGTAAAAGAGAAAGAGACTTAAGTGAGGGATATCAATGATCAGACTGTTGTAATAATCCAGATGTGAGGTGATGAGAGCTTGCAACAACGTGGTGACTGTAACAGAAGAGAAAAGGGTCCTGTTCAAGAGATTAGGAAGGTAAAACTGACTAGACTGTTCATCAAATTGGTTATGGTGATAGTGAGAGGTTGGGTATGACACCTAAGTTGCTAACATAGGCGACTGGTAGGATGATGGTAGCTTCAATAGTAATAGGGAACTCAGAAAGAAAATATCATTTGGGGTGAAAGATAATGCATTCAGTTTTGGATATACTAAATTTAAGTTATCTACAGGACACCCACTTTGTGATGTCACATAAGTAATTAGAGATACCAGATAAGTCATAGACTGATAAATAGATGTGAAAATCATCACTATAAAGATGGTAATTGAATCAATGGGACCTAATGAGATCTCTACACAAAATATTATAGTGGGAGATGTCCCAGAATAGAGCCTTTGGGAATACCTGCAGTTCTAATAACTAAGGTTGTTTAGCTTAGAAGAGAGAAAAATTAAATGGGACATTATAGATGTCTTCAAGTATTTGAAGGGTTGGTTTGTGGATGAGGGATTTGGCAGAAGGGTAATTCAAAACTTGTGGTTCGATAGAATTTGTTTTCTTACTTCCTGGGGTCCTTTTATCCTGGAAGTGTCCCTGTAACAACATCTGGTGTCAGTGTCTAGAGAAAGGCATCTTCAAGTCTCCACAAAGGTCCTACTACAAAAGGAGTACCATGACTAAGGGAAATTTCATGAATACCCAACAAGGGAGGAAAGGACTTCAAACCTCTGGGAGCTATGAGTTACTTTTTTGTAATAAATTTTTATAAGGTTGTGTCCATTTCTCCCTAGATTCTGTATGTGCATGTATTACAATAGCGGCAGGTTGCATTGCAGAATTTTAGCAGCAACTGTCCTTACAATACAACTTTAGTACATATTCTTTTCCAGAAGCTCATTAAGTCTGAATGACTAATCAATATCAACTGATATTTCCAGGGAGAAAGATATTGGTGAAGACTTTTGAACTATAGTAACAAGAAAGATAACTCCAACCCCTTGAGGTTTCCTCTGTAATCCTGAGGAAAGAAGCTGTAGTTGAGCTTTGGGGGACCCATCCTGGGGGTCCCAATTTGAGCAAGCATTGGGAGATTAGCTCCATAGAACATGCTACATGAGGAAAGAATTCTTGGTAGGGCATTGTTTAGACTACATGGCTTTGAAGATGCCTTCTAGCTATGCAAGTCTCTGCAGATCTGAAGGAAATTATCCAAAACCTGAATGCCTTGCAATGGCCATTACTTTGTTACCTAGAATTTATCATTAGAATGAATTATTTGAGAAAAACACCTCACATTTAAAAAAATCAACACTCTTCATTGAAGTTCAATCCAATAAATGCATAATTATGTCCTCCTTCCAACCCCTAGAATATCATTCTGTATTTATCTGAATGAATATGAAGGATAAAATGCAATCTCTGGGCAAGACAGATCCAGACAATGTGGCATAATATTATAGATTTAGAATTGATCTTTCTAGTGACTAAACTAGCAAATAAAAAGGAAAATTGACTATATGGCATAATTTTAATAGAAACTCTGAAATAGCTCTCACAGAGATATCCACTAGAACCCAAGCAATAAACTGAAGCAAGACTAAATAAAATAGAATATTTAACTCCACTTTGGCAAAGTCACTCTGATTTTAAAACTTATCTCATTAAATGCTGTAGAAAGGGACACAATCTATAGCAGCTGTTGCCCAGCCCTTACCTTTCTACTTTAATGTCTCCTTCTAGCACTAATAATTTTGTCCAAATAGTTTAAAAATGCAGAAAGTGGTCCTTCCATTCCCACCTTGTTTGAGAATCCTTTGCAATTTCTAGGACCTATCACTCATCTCCAAATTTTCTAAGGTTGAAGTAGTACTCTGGAATTAAAAAAAAAAAAAAACCTCCCCTCTCAGCCCCAATAGAGCAACTTCTCCTCATAATTTCCTTTCTATTTCAATATCTGTGACTGAGTATCTGGGTACTAAAGTTAATAGGTGAAATAGAACACACAAATAGATTTATTATCAGTAGTAGTATATTAAATATAACCTAAGTCAAAGCAATTCCAATTCTAACTGAAATGTTCCAGCCAATTAATTTTACTATAAAATATTTTGGCAAAAAGTAAATTCAAAGGACCATTTGTCAGCAAGAACCAATATCATTTTACCACTCTGAGCCAGTCTTTGATGAGAAATTGGGTTTTCACTCTTTGCAACATAGAGGCTATAGACTACATTTATTTGGAACACTAAAGTTCTGTAGACATGTGGCTGAGTCTGCCAAGGGTAAATTCAATGCTCAGGAGTCCATATTTCAGGTAAGTATATGGGGAAGGGCAAACTCATTTTATTTCATAATGGCCATTTTTGTGGTCTTTATATTTATTCTACATATGCAAATATACACATCTACATCTGCATATTCATATATATATATATATGATCATATACATATATTCTCATATATACATATACACATTCACATATACACATCCATACTCTTAGGAAGGAGTTATTATCACACTCTTTATTTTTGCATCTAGAATGATGCCTGACATAAAGTAGTTACTTAATAAATGTTTATTGACTGATTACTTAGCAGATTGAACAATGATAGGGTAAACTCTAGTCAAATTTTTAGGGAAGGATGTCCAATTTTACCAACTTGAAAATGGCCTCACTATTAGTAAATGTCTTAGTATAAATGATTGTTCCTTACAAATTTTCTTTTTCAATGTTCCTTTTATAATCTTATCCAGTTTCTCCTTAGTTCCCAATATAGACGATGCCTTCAGATATTTGTGGGACATGGCTGACATGGGGGAGACACATAGGAAAATGAAGCCTGAAATCTTTCAGTCTTCCAAAAGTTCTTGAGGTCCTTTTTTGGACAATAGGAGCTTTCTTGGAGTTTTTTCATGAATGTTTTCTACTCTCCACTGCCAGGCAGTGATTCCAATTGCTCAGTGATTTTATAGAAATCCCAGAAAGCATGACCAAGTTCTTTAGACAATCCACAGTGACTGTCAAAAGGAAGATCTCCATAGCTTGTTTCCACCTAGTGAACAAATGAAAATTTTTATCAGGGCATAGTTTCTTATCACTTAAATTAAGTGAAGTAGGATACTTTTATTCACAGACTCAATGGTCCCAGCCCTTAAAATAACACTGCAAAGTCTTACTTCAGTCATTTGACCAGAAGGCTATAATACAAACCAGATGAACGATGATGAGTCAGCTCTGGAACCCACAAAATGTTACTTGTCCTGTGAATTTTCTTGATTGCTAACAGTATATTTGGATAACCATTGTTCCTGTATATATATATATATATATATATATATATATATATATATATATATATATATATATATGTCATATCATTTTATCCTCACACAACCATGAAACATGGGTGATGGGCAATCTATTCTCTGCTTTAATAGATGAGGAAATGGAGAATGAAAGAGATGGTCACTTTGTTATGCATACACAACCAGTCAAGCCCTGAGGTAAGATAGGAACTCAAATCTTCCTTACTGCAACTCAGATACTGTCCATGGTGCCATTTCACTATCAATAATGATATGAGGTCAATGGAAAAAATCACTGAATTTCTCTTATGACAACATGGGTCTGGATCTTGGCTCTTTCACTTGGTCTTTGTGATGTTAAGCACATGAACTTGATTTCTCAGGGATTTGACTTTCTCTTCTATCTGATGAGAAGATTACACTAGATGTCCTCTAAAATCCCATCCAGTTCTGAAAGTATGAGTCCATGACATGATAGTGGGTCACAGCATCCCCACCAAACCTGGTATAAGCCTGAATCAAATTCATCCATATAATACCTCCTCTACCCCTACCCCGACCCCCACCCAGGGAAGTCATTTGATTTTGAAACCTATTCTGTAGTCCATATCCACTTTAGAATTAATTTGCTATTCAATTTGGAACCATCCCAGAAACTCTGGCTTCTGGATCAGCCAAGGTACCTCTCTCCAGCTTCTTAGGAGACCAAGTAAGATCTTTCTGGATTGGATTTTTTAACTTTACTGAGGCCAGATCCACCTATCTACCTGAATGGGTATATGGCCAGACATCCCATAGGGGTTTTCACGGAAAGCAAGGCAATTATATTTAAACCTTAGCTCTTGTTGGTTTGTCTCCCTGAGAGACTTCCATCCTGGTGTGTTCAGGTGCATTTATTGCTTAGATGTCCTATTTCTCAATGCCTCCTTCTCCTGCCAACTCTTTCCTTTGTTGTCCTGAATTCTTTAACCTCCTGCTCTTTTTCAATTTAATCAAACAAATATTTATTAATCCCTTAATATGTATAATTCACTGTGCTAAGCACTGACTTACTGTAGGTAATCTTTTGTGCCCAAATTGACTTTTTCAAATAAAGAGGTTTGAGGACACTGTTTCTGATATGTTTCATTAGTAACTTGTCCACCCATAGCAATGTATTTGAAAGGAGAGTATGGATCAGAGATAAATCAGACCTCAAAAATATTTCAAACTAGGAAAATTACTGGTTCCTGAATGAATAAAGGAAAAAAAATATAAAATAATTTATTAGTCACTTACTATAGCTTAATGTGTATATATATGAATATATGTGTGTATGTATACACACATACATATATTTGAAGATATGTGTATATGTATATACACACATATACATATATACACATAGATATGTACATATATATACACATATATTAAGCTATAGTAAGTGACTAATAAATTATTTTATATTTTTTTCCTTCATTCAGGAACCAGTAATTTTCCTAGTGTGTCTGTATACATGTGTATGTATATGTTTATGTGTGTATATATATATATATATATACAAGCATAGTAGCCAGAGAGGCACATTTTATTGATGGAAGTGAAAGGGATGGTTAGTAGAATGACAATCTATTGACATATTTGCTCCATGAATGAGGAAGAACTATGCATGCATACGTGCATGCATGTGTATGTATGTGAGTTGGGGAAGGTCACAAATAGGGGCAACCAATTGCCCCTAATGTGACTCGAATATGGCTGAGGAGCAACAATGTCAGTGTCTTGGTCTGCTAAAAATGGTGAATGTATCTCATTTCTCTGATCAAGCTCTTCTTAATGAATCATGACATTCTTTATTGATTTTTTACTTTCTTACAACTGAACATCTGGAATATGGAAAATGTCCACTGCAAGGCTGAAGATTACTTTTGGTTCATAAGAACTCTGTCAGATCAAATAAATCCATAGGACTGGAAATACCACAAAGATAACTAAACATATTTTGGCAATTAGGCAATGACACATGTGAAAGGAGGGAAAACAGCCCAGGATACTGAAGGAGATAGCCTAGGGAATAGTAGTACCCCACCCCACCCCAAATGGTAAATTACTTGCAACTTAACACCCACAGTCATCATTGAGAGGAGAAATCATTGTAGAGAAGGGACCCACCTTCTTCACCACCACAAGCAACAACTACTGACCAACTGCCACCAAAAGGAACAGTTGTCAGGCAGAATTTCCAATGGGAAGCACAAAAAGACTTGGGAATGACCAATTGGCCTTCCTTCCAGCCCAGCCTTATAGCCATCATTTGGGGAAACAATCCAGTGGAAAAAAGCCACCCATCCCCATCAATTTCCATTCAATTCCCATGCATGTAGCAGGCAAGCCATCTAAGCTGAAGTAGCAAGGGACCCTGAGAGAAACACAGTAAGCAGCTTGTGCCATGCAAGTCAAAACACCACCACCACTTTGATTACCATATACCCTCAGATCCCTATGGAATCATCACATGAAAATGAAGGTAAGAATATTTGTAATAGTCATGTTTTTGGCACAGTGACTACTGCTGTAACCCTCGGAAGTATCCCATTGTAAATTCTGCCTGACAACTGTTCCTAAAGGTGCTGTAGTTTTAACTAGTGAAAACCCAGAAAAGGAAATTCTTGCCACCAAAATCTTTAGCATTATCAGATAGTTCAACATCAAAAATTTTATTACAACGATGAAAATGACATGAGAGAAAAGGTATAATCATCTTTTTTACTGCCATACTTTAATTGAACCTGAAATCTTCTAGATATATTTTCTCCTCCATTAGAAAGTGAAGTCCGGGGGTGGCTAGATGGCACAGTGGATAAGCCACCGGCCCTGGATTCAGGAGTACCTGAGTTCAAATCTGGCCTCAGACACTTGACACTTACTAGCTGTGTGATCCTGGGCAAGTCACTTAACCCCCATTGCCCCGCAAAAAAAAAAAGTGAAGTTCTTGAGAACAAAAATTGTTTTTATTTTTGTGTCTCCAGTGATTTGTGTACAGCAGGTGCTTAATAAATGCTTTATTTATTTATCAATCTATTTATCATATTCAAATAATATTAGTTGATCCTTTTGGCTGCTCTTTTTAAAGGTAAATCAATTTTTAAAAAGCCCTACAGACCCTTTTGTAAATATTAAAAAAAAAGACAGAGACTTTTCTCTAGATGGGAAGAATTAATTATAGCCCTTCCTTAGGTCCGCTTTAGGTTCTATCTCTAAAGTATATAGAGGTATTTTGTTTAGTACACATATTTCTCAGAATTCATTCAAAAATCTAATGAAGGGAGATTACATACTCTCACAAACAACAAATATATCTTTGTCAGAGCTGTGTATAGTCCCTGGTTTCCAGCAACTGCTCAAGATTTATTGATGAAGCTGATGATGATGACGATGACAAATTATATTGAAGTTGCTGCACTGTTCTAGCTGAAAAAGGAATTAAATATTCTTCATCATTTACTCTCATCATTTCTAACTAATCCCCAATTTTCCCATTGATTCTTCTTTTTAAATATCAATAAGCCCTGGTCTGCTAACAGCCTTAGCAATCCTTGTTACTCATCCTCAATTTGTGATGGTCCCCAAAGTCACACAGCTATAAGGGGCAAGATTAATTTTCGATAAAGATTTCTAATCACTAACAACCAAGTGGCAATGTGGTATAGTAGGTGGATCAGTCAACATGTAGTCAGAAAGACCTGAGTTTGAATCCCTCCTCAGTCATTCAGTAGGTGGGTGACAATGAGCAAATCACTTAGCCTTTTCAAATGTCAGTTTCTCCATCTGTAAAATGGAAATGATAATAATAATACCTACCTCAGAAGGATGTTGTGAGAATTGAATGAAAATCTTTGTAAGGCTGTTAGAAAACTTTGAAGTATTAAAAAAAAAACATTGGCTATTAGCTATTTCCTTTACCAGTTCTTTGTATCCCTTAAAAGTGTCACTCAGAGAAAAATAATGTTAAGTGGGAAACTATCATGACAATTTGCTATGTGATGATGTCAGTGTCTGCCAATGTCATTATGTTTTAGGTCTGAAATTTAAGTGTTTGTTATAGGGAAGGAAAAACTAGGCTGGAGATAGGGGGAATAGAAAAAGGAACCAGACAACATGACATGCAAGGGAAAACTGAGGAAGAATTGTCATTGTAAGGGAATGGCATTATTTTCCCTTCTGTCTACTTTATTTCCCCTTTATTAGTCTTGTCATCAGATGGTACCTCACTTGGTGTAGAACTGATAACTAACTGGAAATAAAAGAAAAAAAAACCTAAAGGCAGGAAATTTAGAATGAATGAGACAAAATAAAGATAAATAAAACTCTGGCATTATGAGTAGTCAAATCGTGTGAGATTGGAGGAATAGATAAGCAGAATAATACTGAGTAAAGTATATTATAGGACTGAATGTAACTTTGATTAAAATGATAGTGATACTTGAATATGCATGAGAATGACAATTAAAGCAATACATGGTGTATAAAAATATGAGAGACGGTGGTTAATGTGCACTCATTTTCTCTTCCTCCAGGTGCCTTTGTAGCTAATAAGTAGACAATGGGAATAAAGTTGCAAAAGTTATTCCTTCTGTGTGAGGGCATATCTAGCCCTACTTACTAAGAAGAGCCTGTCATTGAACTAGGAAAACCATGCAGATCTTAGTGGCTCCTTCCCAAAAGGAACAGATGTTTATACCAGGGATCCAATGATGTTCACATTCAAATGTTAGATAAGAAGAATTAAGGCAGGATCAAAGAGGTGATACTTAGATCACTCTGAAGCCAAGGTTTTTGTTCTATTTAATCTAACCTGGATCATTTTCAAATTCTAGAAGATAGACTTAATATCAACAACTAGATGCTTTAGTTGTACAATGGATAACAATGATAGGCCAGGGACAAAAGTTTAATAATCCCTATGTAGTTCTTACTTGTATTTTATGAACAAGCAAACTAGGAATATTTATGGGATCAGAGTTAGCCCATAGCAGGGGTGGTACATCCTCAATTTAGAAATACAATAAAAGCTACAGCTGGCTTATGAGCTTTATACTCTTACAGTCAGCAGTTTATTTGAGTGCAAATGATTGGTTGGTCATATAAAATGAAATACATACATACATACACACATGCATGAAGCTTGGGACAGTGCATCCTGGAAGAAGTGCCCCACTTTAAGAAGGAGTTAAAAGTAAAGAAATAGACTGGTAAGATGAGCAGAAAGAAAAAGATGTGGACCATAGACAGTTTCTTTAGTGACAAGGAAGATAAAAATACACACTCAGAAGAGGATAGCAATGTCAGAGCTCATACATCCAAAGCTTCCAAGAAAAATATGAATTGATCTTAGGTCATAGAAATGCTCACAAAGGACTTTGAAAATAAAGTAAGAGAGGTAGAGGAAAAATGGAAAGAGAAATGAGGATCATGCAGGAAATTCATGGAAAAAAGTCAACAGCTTGAAAAACCAAATGGAAAAGCTCTCTGAAGAAAATAATTGCCTAAGAATTAGGATTCAGCAATTGGAAGCTAATGACTTTATAAGAAACCAAGACACAATAAAGTAAATTCAAATGAATGAAAAAAATATAGAGGGCGATGTGAAATATCTCCTTAGAAAAACAACTGAACTAGAAAATATATCAAGGAGAGATCATTTGAAAATTACTTGACTACTTGAAAACCATGATCAAAACAAGAGCTTAAACATCATTTTCCAAAAGATTATCAGGGAAAATTGATCTGATATTCTAGAAGCAGAAGGTAAAATAGAAATTAGAAGAATTCACTGATCACCTCCTGAAAGAGATCCCAAAATGAAAACTTCCAGGAATATTATAGACAAATTCCAGAACTTCCAGGAAATGGAGAAAATATTGCAGGCATCCAGAAAGAAACAATCCAAATACTGTGGAGCCACATACAGGATAGTACAAGATCTAGCAGTTTCTATATTAAAAGATCAGAGGGCATGGAATATGATATTCCAGAGGGTAAGGGAATTGGGATTACAACCAAAAATTACCCACCCAGCAAAACTGAGTATAATCTTTCAGGGGAAAAAATGGTACATCAATGCAAAAGCTAACTTTCAGGCATTCATGATGAAAAGAACTGAACTGAATAGAAAATTTGACTTTCAAATACAAAACACTAGAGAAGCATAAAGAGGTAAATAGGAAAAAAGAATTCATGAGAGATGCTAAAAGGTTAAAATATTACATTCCTACATGGGAAGATGATATGTCTAACTCATAAGAACTTTCTCAGTACTAGGGCAGATGATAGGAATTAATTTACACAGAGGACACAAGTGGGAATTGAGTATGAGGGATGATATCTGTAAAGCATTTATCTTTTGTTTATTTATTTTTGTGTATTTTTTATTTTTGCTGGGACAGTCAGAGGTGGGTTGTGGGACAGGGGTGGGTTGCATGCCCAGGATCATGCAGCTGGTCAGTGTCTGAGGCTGGATTTGGTCTCAGGTCCTCCTGGGTCCAGGGTAAATGCTTCATCCACTGTGTCACCTAGCTTCCTCATGATGACATCTTAAAAATAAAATTAAGGTATGAGAGTATTGCACTGGGAGAAAGGGAAAGGGGGATGTGAAATGGGGTAAAATATCTCACATAAAAGAAAGAAGAAAAAGCTTATGTAGTGGAGGGATAGTTGGGAGAGGAACATGTGAATGAATGGGCCCTACACTCATCATAATTGGCCCACAGAGGGAATAACATACACACTCAAGTGGGTATAGCAATGTTTTTTGCCCTGCGGGGAAGTAGGAGGTAAAGGGAATGAGGGGAGAGGCATGAAGGAAGGGAGGGCAGATTGGGGGAGTGGCAGTAAGAAGCAAAACATTTTTGAGGAGGGATAGGATAATAGAAGATGGAAATGTAATGAATATGGGGAGTAAATAGGATGGAGGGAAACAGTTGGCAATAGTAATTGGGGAAAAAATTTGAAGCAGAGGCAAGAACAAGGTAAGATGATGATGATGGTGGTGATGATGATGATGGTACTTACTTTGCTAGGTTATTGTGAAGAAAATTCTTTGTCAGGTATAAGGTACTATATAGATGTTGGCTATTATTGTTGTTGCAATAATCAACCTCATGGGCGTTTTGTAAAAAAATCTCCCTTTAAAGTACTATAAAAATGTAGTCTAGTATGAGCAGGATGCTATCAGAAAAAACTTGGAAAGACTTACATGAGCTGAAGCAAAGTGAAATGTACTGTATACAAAATAACAGCAATATTATAGGATGATCTGCTGTGAATGACAGTTAATTTCAGCACTGCTGAGATCCAAGAAAACTCTGAAGGATTTATGAAAAAAATGCAATTCATCTACAGAGAAAGAACTGATAGTATCTTAATACATATAGAAGTATATTTTGTTATTATTGCTAATTCCAATTTCTAGAGGTTTTTTGTATGATATGTTTTACAGGACTGCACATGTATAGCTTATGTTAAATTGCTTGACTTCTTAAGGTTGGCTAGGAAGGGAGGAAGAGAATTTGGAATGCAAAGTTATAAAAATCAATGTTAAGATTTGTTTTTACATATAAGGTGGGGGAAAATTCTAAATCAATCAATCAATGATCAATGAATAAATAAATAAGGAAGAAAAAAAGAATTAGTGATGTCTGCCAACAAAGTGGACTGCCTTGTGAAATGATGGCACTGTAAATAATTTTTAGTGGCTAGATGACCATCTGTCAGGCATGTTGCATAAAGGGAATTTAGACTAGATGAACTTAAGACCCTATGATTTACCCCCACCTTTATCTACTCTGATAAAACTGACTATTTCAAGTCTAAGCAGAATTAAAAATACTTGCTCAAAGACAAAAAACTGAATATTGACTAAAGACCTTTGGGATAACCCTCAAAATAGGTAAATACATTTGTTCATAAATGCCTTTTTTTATAGGATGTTGCATCATGTTGATGTTGATTATAAGTTGGCATTTTTAAAAAATATACTAAGCTCATAGAATCAAATATCTAATGCTGGAATGAACCTCAAAGGTCTTCAAGTCTAATCACTTTATATTACAGGTGAGGAAACTAAGATTCACAGAAGTTAAATGACCTGCCTGAGATCTCACAGATAGTTATCAAAAGTAGGATGTGAACTCTAACAGATGATTGGGATCAGTAGTGTGTGTATGTTAATAGTGCATTTTGCTTCTCATCATTCATTAATTCATTCAACAAGCACTTATTTTATCACCTTCTATATACCAGTCACTGTGATAGATATCAGGGATACAAGGAAAACAACAACAAAAACAACAAAAAGCAGTATCTTATCAGTAAGGAACTTATAGTATAGGTTAAATACAGGTGTATACAGATTAGTAAATAAAATGAAAGGACAAAATAATTTTGGGGATGACACTTTATTTTAACTCTGTATGTGTCTTTCTATTACAAGTGTGTCTCATACACAATATATTGTTTGATTCTAGTTTCTAATCCATTTTGCTATCTACTTCCATTTTATGGGTTAACTCATTCAATTCACAGTTATGATTTTTAATTAGGTTTTTCTCTCCATTCTATTTTTTTTCTGTTTATCCATCACTCTCTTTTTTATCTTGTTTTTTTATCTGCTTTTGATTATTGCTTTCCTTAATCTGCCCTCCATTTTAGGATCTTCCCTTTGATATCTCTTATCTCCTTCCTCTTTTATTTTTCTATTGTGTAAGGTAGATACTCTTCCCTTTTTTAACCAATTCAGATGAGAATGAGTTAGTTCAAACATCATCTACCATAACCCCCATCTTCCCCTGTATTATGCCTCTTTTATGTGAGAAAATTCTCCTTATTCTGCCCCTTTACTCCTTCTTCCAATGCATCCCTTTTTTCTTACTCCATTATTTTTGGAGATCATTCCAATACAATTACTAACATTCATGCCCTATGTCTATGTAGACACCTTATTGCCTTAATAATGAAAAAGTTCTTAGGAGTTACAAGTATCATCTTACATAGGAATGTAAATAGTTTAACCACATTAAGTCACTTATGATTTCTCTTTCATGTTTACCTTTTTATGCTTCTCTTGAGTCTTGTGTTTGAATCTCAAATTTTCTCTTCAGCTCTGGTATTTTCATCTGTAGGTTGGAAATCCTCTATTTAATTAAATAACTACTTTCACCCCAAATGATTATGCTAAATCTTTCCAGGTGGATTTTTCTTTCTTGTCATTTTAGCTACTTTGCTCTCCAGAATATCATATTCCAGCCCCCCTAATCCTCTTCTGCTAAATCATATGTGATTTTAACTGTGGCTCCAAGATACTTGAACTGCTTCTTTCTGGCTCCTTGTAATATTTTCTCTTTTTCTTGGGAATTCTGAAATTTGGCTAAAATATTCCTGGGAATTTTCATTTTGGGATCTTGTTCAGGAGGTAATGGGTGAATTCTTTCCATTTCTATTTTATCCTCTGGACAAAAGACATCATATATTTTTGCTTTGATAATTTCTTGAAGTATAATGTCTTGGCGCTCTCTCTCCCTCTCTCTCTCTCTCTCTCTCTCTCTCTCTCTCTCTCTCTCTCTCTCTCTCTCTCTCTCTCTCTTAGTCATGGCTTTTAGATCTCTATCCTAGTGCCATTAACCTCTCTTCCCAATGTCCTAAATTTTCTTAAGTGAGAAAAATGTTTTCTCCTGGCCTTTTCTGAATCTGATGCTCCAAAATTTTGTTTTGGCATTATTTTAAAAGGTCCAATAATTCTAAACTTATCTCTCCTGGATCTATTTTCAAAGTCAGTTGGTTTTCCAATGCTATATTTCATATTTTCTTTTAATTTTTCATTATTTTATCTTGGTTTGATTGTTTCTTAAAGTCTTATGGAGTTATTAGCTTCCATTTTCCTAATTCTAATTCATAAAGAATTATTTTCTTCAGTGAGTTTTTGTACCTCCTTTTCCATTTGTCCATTTCAGATTTTTAAGGCATTCTTTTCGTCAGTGAATATTTGTACCTCATTTTCCATTTGGCCTAGTCTGCCTTTTAAGAAGTTCTATTCGTTAGTGATTTTTTTTGCTTCTTTTACCATTAGGCCAATTTCATTTTTTAAGATGCTATTTTGTTCAGGATTTTTTATGCCTCTTTTACCAAACTATTAATTCCATTCTTATAATTTTCTTCCTTTATTCTCATTTCTTTTCCCAATTTTTCTCCATCATTCTTATCTTTTTTATGTTTCCTAGGAAGTCTTATTGAGCTTGTGTCCACTTACCTTTTTTTTTTCCTTTGAGGCTGTGCCTGTAACTATTTTTACATTTTTTACTTTTCTGAATTTGTGTCTTGGTCTTCCCTGCCATCAAAGAAACTTTTTATGATCAAATTCTATCTTTTGTTCATTTTACAGCCTATTTCTTGACTTTGAGCTTTATGCATATGTTGGACTCTGTTGACTTTTGGGTGAAGAAGCACTTTTCCAAGTTTCAGACTTTTCTGTGCTTCTCTTTTTAGACTTAGTTCTGGGGGTCTACAAATTTTCAATGTGTCCAATGTAGTATGATTCAGGGAGAAATGTGGCTACTCCTCACCTGGTCTGTACTTTGGTCTTTACCCCAGAAGAGTTTCTGATCCCCTGAAGCCACAAACAGTAGCACTTCTCTTGGTCCTAGAACTGTGTTCTCCATTCTCCTGTTGCAGCTGTCTTTCTTGTGCTGTTTTCTACCTTGGAAATTGGACCATGACCCCTGCTCTCTTGTGAACAACTACAAGTAGTCTTCTCTTCCCTGGAATTGTGACCCAGTATAGCCAAAAGAATTGCCAATAAGCACCAGCTGCATTTAGTATTAGCAAAGGGTTGCCTGTAATTTTTTTCTGACCAGTTTTCTGACCCCTTTACCATCTCTATGATTAGAGTTCCTGTAGTTGCTGCTGCTGCAGTGGCTGTTATTAATGCTGTATGTATTTGCACTACAGAAAGACCTCTACCTATCATACACCTATTCCCAACCTCCTAAATTTTCTTAGGTCAGAAAAATGTTTCTTAATGACATTTTCTTTGCCCTAATGGTCCAAAATTGTATTTTGGAATTGTTTTAAAGTTATTTTGGGGGGAATCTTGTGAGATTCAGCTCGGTTGCTACCTATCTCTTGAGTTTTAAAATCCTTTTTGAACTCTTCCAGAAATTCTTGTTGGGCTTATGTCCAATTTACTCTCCCCTGACTTTTTTGGCTTTACTTATGTCTATTTTGATATTGATATCTTCTTCTGTGTTTGTGTCTTCATCTTCCTTGTCATCATATTAGATTTTTATTTTTTAGTAGCCAGTTTCTTTGTTGTTGTTGTTGTTGTTTGTTCATTTTTTAAACCTATTTCTTGATTCCTACCTTTATGATAATGTTTGTCTCTGCTGCTGGGGTGGAGGAGCATTTTCCCAATCTTCAGGTTTTTTGTGCTGCTTATTTCAGAGCTAGTTCTGGAGGTCTATAGGTTTTCAGTCCTTCTATGATGGTCTGATCCAAGGAGAGGTGTGGTAACTGCTTTCCTGCTTGTGCACTGGTCTTTCCCTAATAAGGAATCTTGTTTTCCTACAGCCACAAGTGCTAGTACTCCTCTTGGCCTCGGAAGTGTGATGAGACCTCTGTTTCCTTGTGAGTGACCACAAGTTTTCTTCTCCACTCTAACTGTGACCAGCATCTCTACTCCCCTGTATATGCAAGTGCTACCACTCTTCTTGGTCTTGGAAATATGACCAGAATGCTTGCTCTCCTGTGGCCACAAATGCAAGAGCTCCTTTCTGACTTGAAACAGACCAGGCCCCCTGTTCCCTTGTAAATGACCACAAGTGTTCTTCTCTACCGAGGAACCATGACTCTGTTCCCTTGTGCCACAAGCAGTAGTTCTTTTCTTTACCCTGGGACTGCAACCAGGAACTGTGTATAGGCAATGCAATAGGGCCTTCCCTCAGTGCCAGGAAAGGGCTCCCTGTGATCTCTTTCTGACTAGTTGCTCAACCTCCTTCCCATCTATGGGCTGAGAGCTCCTGAATCAAAGGCTGCTACAGCCTTCCTGAAGGTCCTGCTGCTGCTGTTGCTACTACATGCATTGAACTCTCAGTTGGCTCCCATCCTGGTGGTGCAGATCTCTCTTTATGACCCCTAAGTTGTCTAGGGCTGTAAAAATGTCTCATCACAACCTTTTTTGACTCTGCAACTCCAGAATCCTTTTTGAGGTGTTATTTTAAAGTTGCTTAAGGGAATCTTGGGAGAATTCAGCTATTACTCCCTGTACTCTGACATCTTGGCTCCCTCTATGAGAGCTAGGGATTCTAAGAGGTAGAGGTAAGGAAGAAATATGTTCTATCCATAGGGGATAGCATATATGAACTTATGGAGAAGGAAGACAGAATTTCATGTATCAGAAAATAGAAAGTAAGCCAGTTTAGTTGGAAAACAGTGTGCATGGAGAGAAATATGTAATGTGTCTGACAAGATAGGAAGTATATAGATTTTAGAAACCTTTAAATGTCAAACAGAGGAGTTTATATTTTGTTCTAGACATAGGAAGGAGCCCCTGAAGTTTTTTAAGTAGGAGAGTGACATAATTAAACCTTAGCTTTAGGGTGATTAATTTGGCACCTACATAGAGGATAGACTGGAGGAAAAGAGACTGGAATCAAGAAGACCAATTAGGAGGCTATTGCAATGGTTCATGTAAGAGCAAATGTGGGTCTGAACTACTAATGTCTATCTGATTGAAGAGAAAGGGAATTACCTGAACAAGTCTTTGCAACTAACTGGATATTAGGATGGGGTGAGGAAGTGGGAAGAGTCAATGATGATGTTGTGATTGTGAATATGTATAGTGCTTTAAGGTATAATAATAATATTCCTTATTCCAGATATGAATATCATAGCCAGATATGAATATTAATGATTATAACTCACATTTTATTGTATGAAAATGACCTCATTACTAGTAATTCTGATTTATTTCCACTATTATCTGCATTATTTAAATATTAAACACACCAGAACAACATCACCACCACCAACAAACCTATCTTTGGCTGCTGAGAAAATTACTGATTGGAAATGATGGTTATCAAAATACCAACAGGTGGGGGATTATTTTAAGACAGTACAACTTGACAATGAACCTTGAAGGTCATTGAGACTTTCCTCCTCATTTTTACAGATAGGAATCAGATATAGAGGAGTTATATGATTTACAGTCACTGAGATAGTAATAGGCAGAATTTGAACTTATGTTCTCTGACTCTAAATTCAGTGTGTTTTGTACTGTACCAAAATGCATTCAGGCTTCTCTTCCTCACCACTCTGGAGAAACTTCTTCCCTCAATACCTGTCCTGATTGATGGCTCCCTTGCCCAAGAGGAGGCCCAACCATATTTTACATCACTCATGTCTCAAGTAATTCTATGGACTACTCCTCTCTCTTCTCTTTCCAGACTGCCCTTTATGCGTTGTCTTTCCTCTCTGAATAGGTAACCTCCTTCAGGTTAAGTATGGTGCTATTTGCTAATTTTTGTTTCCTCAGTGCTTAGTGAGATAGCTGCTACATTTTAAATACTAATACATTATCTATCTATCTATCTATCTATCTATCTATCTATCTATCTATCTATCTATCTATCTATCTGTCTATATCTTTTGTTACCTTTATTCAGAACACAAAACAATCCTTTCCTGGAAAATTCCCCAACCGTGAAGTCACTATTTCCACTGAGCCTTTGAATGACATTATAACCCAGCTGCAAGCTGCACCTGGAATATAGACTAGCGATGGGTAAGTTTCAGAGGGAAAATCAAAGGATGCATGGTACTTGTTTGCCTACATAAAAGAGGAGAGGTTTGATGATTAAGATAATAGCTCCATAAGGTGTTCCTAACATGAAGGACAGCCACAGAAAAGCAATTACTAGATTTTCTGGGAAGACAGGAAAAGAAGTACATGTGTGCATGTTTGTATGTATCTGCTCACTGGTTCAAAAATTGCTGCCTAAAATTTTAAAGTTTATTACAAAGTTATTTCCACAGAGGGTTACTTCTCTTTTTGCTTTCTCCTTTATCACATCATGGCCTAATGCAAAGAATACTAGACTTGCAATCCTGAGTTCTTGAGATGCCTTTCACAGTTTCCAGGTTAAGAACTCCTAAACGAGATAACCTCTAAGGACTCTTCCACTTCTAATTTTTTTAACATTTACTAACTGTAATAATCAAGTTTTCTTGTCTCTGACACTTAATTTATTCATCTCTACAACAGAGGTGATCATACTCACCTAACCTCATTTATTATGAGGTAAATGCTTTCCCAAACTTAAGTTGATATAACAATGAATTAACATACTTTATGTTTGCTGGCAGGAAAAGAGAGATGAAAGCAAACTATAGACAATTAAGAAAAAGAATTGACTTAAAGAGGCAGCAACATTTCCCCAGTCCTAAGAATTGGCCACCTCAATTTACCTAGTTCTTCCAGCATGATGGAATGTAGCACTCTACTTCATAGGCCAAATGGTAAAAATGAAAGCAATGCACTGAGGAAAAGATAATGGTGAATAGAAACCAGAAAATAATTTATATGACAATGCATAAATGAATAACTGTGAAAGACAAGAATTGTAAGCAATCCAATAGCCAAACATAATTCCAGAATATCAATGCTGAAGAGTGATATGCACCAACTGACAGAGATAGAGGTGATAGAGTAAATATAAAGAATGAGACATATTTTGGGACATGGCAAATACAGAAAATTGTTTTGTTTGATTTTGTGACAAGGTGTTTGTTTTTCTTAATTTTTTTTCAGTAGAATAAGAGAGGCAAGTGGAAGAGAAAAATAATTAATTTTCATTAATCAAAAAATATATATAATTTAATTGATAAAGAAAGGTCAGGAACATGACTAGTAGCTTTATTCACTCTTGCAGATTTTGACAAACATTAATTTTAAATACATTCCTCATATGAAATATTTTCCTAGAAAACTTCTAAATTAAGTATTTAAAATACCACTATAACATGCAAGTAATCCATTCAATTCAACAACCATTTATTAAGTGCTTATATATGCTTGTCACTGGGGAAAGAAAGAGGAACATCTGCACCATAGAAACCTATATTCCACTGAATGGGGGGAGGGGAGGGATGACAACATAGACATGTATCCAAGCCTAATCCTATATACATAAATAGGTAGAGAACTTTAATGAGTGGGAGAAGGGGAATATCAAGGAGGACTTAATGGAGGATATGATACCTGATCTAATTCTTGAAAGACAAAATTTCTTAGAGAAAGAAATAATGAGGGAGTGCATTCCTGGCATGGGTTGGAAGAGACTTTGGAGTTACTTCCAGGTAAGTCTGAGTTCATTGAGTTTTGGGAATTAGCAAATAACCTCGTTTGGCAGGATTGTAGACCTCGTGAAAGGGAAAAGAATGAAATAAGAATGAAAAGTTTGATAGAACCATATTGTGGAATGCCTTAAATGGCAGGCCAAGGAGTTCTTTTCTATTTTATAGAAATTGGGAAGCTGTATAATAGATTTTGAACAAAAGAGTGATGTGGACAGTTTGCCCTATTACGATTATCCGTTGTATAGAGGGTGAATTGAAATGGGGAGAGATTAAAAAAAAAAGGCAGAAAGACAAATAATGAAGCTATTAAAATACCCCAGGAAAGAGATGGTAAGCGAACTGAACTAAGGTGGAGACAGCGTGAAGGAACAGAAATGAGAGGATGCCAGACAAGTTCTGAAGGTAGAATCAACACACCTTTTATTGGGAATAGAGAAGGATGTTGTGTGAAGGGAAGAGAAGGATCAAGAAAGACTTAGAAGTCATGATCTGGGTGACTGAAAGGTAGTGCCCTCAACAGGAATCATGTTGTCAAATGAACAGTTGTGAAGCAATCAACCAAAAAGCATTTATTGAGGCCCATTATTTGCCATGTACTCTTCTAGGAATTAGATATAAAAATGGGGGAAAACACTCTCAATGAGTTTGCATTCTAAAGGGATCATTAATTTAGAGCTGGATGGAATCTTACAGGTTATCCAATTTCTGTCTTTGTGGAAATTGTGGAAGTTGAGTGAAACACATTGACTTCATCTTGTGACCCAGTTATCTTTGTATTCAATTATTGGTCTGCTCCAATTTCTGTGCTATGAGAAAACTTTATTCAATGTATAGTTTGAAATTATCCCTGTGTGGCTGGGAAGCTGGATCAAGTTCACCTTAAATAAGGACTTGGGTTATGTTAACTAGAAACCCAATCAGATCTGAAGATTGATGAAAGTAGTTTTCTCACAGTTATACATCACAAGCAATCCATATGTCTTCTCTGAAAACTAGCCCCAGCTCAATTAGTTACAACTGATCTTTTGATGGGGGGAGTGGGGCACCTCTTTTTCTCATTTCAGGGAATTATACCTGTTCATTATCCCCCTAATCTTTCCTCCAATTAGAAATCAGATTACCTAATCTTGTATCCTGGTTAATATACTGTTATTTTCTTTTAATACATAAAAAAAATTCTCCCTTTGTATTTGGGGTCCAGTACCAAGCTCAGGAAGCTTGGTCTCTATTTATTATGCAAGGGGCATGCATTACTTAATGCATAATTATTTTCAGGTCAAACCTTTGTTTCCTCAGTTATTTCAGATTTTACCCATCATACCTTTTACAGAGGAGGAAATGAAGTCTAGAGCATGTAAGTGGTTTTTTCCAAAGTCACACAGAGGAAGGGTTGGACACAGGTCTGATGATTCCAAGTCCAATACTTGTACCGTGCCACACTGCAGGGCAACACCTGTAAAATATTTTGTCTGGCCAAATCTGAAAAATCCATGTTCTGTTTTTAAAATCACTAGGGGAATCTATTTCTCATTTTCTTACATAAGGCCTTCCTGATTTAATGTTTACATATTAAAATGATCCTTTCTAGGTAATGAAAATATTTTAATGTGACAAAAGTAAAAGGAATTAACTGTAGTAGACAATAGTATTATTAAAAAGAACTTACAAATTAATGCAAAATGGGACAACAGTGTGAATTGAAATCTACATCTTATAATTATAATTTTAACACTTTCAATTTCCTTGTGCAGAAAATTAACAGATTTGGGGTCACTGTAAAACCAAGAATGTAGGTCCTAATATATTTCAATATTCCAGAATGACATTTTAAAAATAAATTAGATGCTACTGAGGAAAGTACTTTGAGGGAATTATGTGACTGTGTCTTAAAGCACTTTGCTCTCTAATAATTGTATCTACTGCATAGTCTTAATCACACTCAGGAGAAAAAAAGCTTAACTTCTTGAGTCACATTTATGAGATAAAGGTGCCAGGCTTTAGCATACAATAGACTATCTGATTCTCCTAGGATCTTTTTTTTAACTAAGCTTTCTTAGCTTTTTGAAATCCGGGGAGGGATTTACTATGGAGAAAAGGCCTAGAATGGAAGACTGAAAATAAAGGTTAGGATTATTATCTGGGGACAGTCCATGATTAATTCTTCAGGTCCCCTGAAGAAATGTGAATATACTCCAAGTGTCTGAGATTGAGCTCTATATTTTGGTGTGAGTTTAATTTTGAAGAAGGGATGAGAACATATTATCCAGGACGGCAGACACCAAGCCATGGGCCTCTAAGGGAAGAGGTTGTGGAGAAATTGGTTTCTGGCCAATATGGTAATTAATTTTAGTCACTATCTTGGGTGAGGGCATTTTTGAAATAATCTTTACATGTTGGGAAGATGATATTTGGGAAAGGATTTTGTGTAAATTTTCCCCCAAAACCTTATATGTGTGTGTATAGAGATAGAGATATGTATGTATGTACACAAATATATACATATGTCCACAGATACACATATATACACATATACCCAGACACATATACACACATGTGTATATATACAGGCATTCACAGGAAGAGAGACAGAGACAGAGACAGAGACAGAGACAGAGACAGAGACAGAGACAGAGACAGAGAAACAGAGAGTGACCTGAATTATGTTCCTTTAAAACTGTTGGGATATTGATTTTGTTGTAGTTTTATATACTTTTTTTTTAAGTTCCATGATTCTTGAAACCTATCTATCATAGATCAGAGAAATACAGAGTCAGAGAGTTGACTTTGGATTTGGTGTCTATGGATTTGGGTTCAAATCCTATTGATGTCACCTATTATCCATGGAATCTTTGGTAAACTACTTAATCTCTAATCTTATCATCTGTAAAATGATGTTTTTTTACTATAAAACCTATGATATAAGAAACCTTTCGTCTCTAAATACTATGGCTTAATCCTTCACAAATATATGCAGGTATAGTAGAGTCCTTTCTTCTAATTGACCCCATGTGATATGGTTACACAGTGATATAACCCTAAAGGCCTTTCTCTGGTTTACATCTCTTTCACAACAGTAAAACAAGGACAATAGTGACAAAATCAGCAGTGTGAGACATCTTGAATGGCCTATGGATTCTATCTCTGCTACCTTACTTCTTTTGATACCAAAAGTTTCCTTAAGTATTATTCCGATACATATAGGTAATAGAATTATCTCAAGGTCACCTAGACTACCATTTTTTAGTGCAAATGATGCTCTTCTTTCAGCAACTATCTATACAGAGCTAGGTCTTCTGTCATGTGAAGCCAGAACTAAAAAATGGGGCAGAATTTGACTTAGGTGAGCCTTTGGAGATAGTTGTTTAATAGTATTATTCTCAGAAAAAAGAAACAAGTATTTATTATTACATCAACAAGAATGCATTAAGAGCTTACTATGTGTCAGGCATTGTGCTAGTCACCTATGATAAAAGACAAACAAAAATAATCCCAGGCCCCAAGTATCTCACAATCTGTTGTAGAGACAACTGTGTAAAAACAAGATACATACAGTTTAAATTAGACATAATCACAGAGAGAAGGCAATAGCATGAAATGGTACCTGGAAAGGCCTCTTGTGGAAGGTGGGATTTTATGTGGGACTTGAAACAAGAGAAACCTGGGTACAGAAAATGCACAGATACAGTTGCCACCTGGGAGTTTCTCTTGCTTTATCTCTGGTCACCCATGGCCTCACAGAACCGTGACCTGGCTGCTGTCAGTGCCGCCGCAGCCTCCTGTAAGGGGGCCGAGCCTGGGGTTGGCGAGGCCTGCAGATCCGTGGGCAAGAGGTTACAGCAGGAATTGATGACCCTAATGATGTCTGGAGACTAAGGAATTTCTGCCTTCCAAGAGTCTGACAATCTCTTCAAATGGTTGGGACCATCCATGGGGCTGCTGGGAATATATATGAAGAAGAACTGAGGTACAAGCTCTCCCTGGAGTTCCCCAGCGGCTACCCATATAATGCTTCCACTGTGAAATTTGTCACACCTCGTTACCATCCTAATGTGGATACCCAAGGCAATATCTGCTTGGACATCCTCAAGGACAAGTGGTCAGCTCTGTGTGATGTCAGGACCATTCTACTATCTATCCAGAGTCTGTTGGGAGAACCCAACATTGACAGCCCATTGAACATACATGCTGCTGAACTTTGGACAAATCCCACAGCCTTTAAAAAGTACCTGCTGGAAACCTACATGAAGCAGGTGACTAGACAGGAGCCCTGACCCCAGCTGCCCAGCCTATCTTCCCTTCATCTTGTTCTTATGTGTATGTGTGTGTGTGCATCTTTTCCCTTCCTCATAACCCGTCTTTTCTCTTCTGTACAGGACTGTATCATACTGTTTTCCTTTTTTCTTAAACTCTAGTCCAGCCCTCAACATTAATGTATAAATAAATTTGTTTTTGTTTTTTAAAAAAAAAAGGAAAAAAAAAGAAAATGCACAGAGTTGGGAAATGGGGTGTCCTGGGCAAGGAACAATAAGGAGATGGCAGCTTTGCACTATAAAGTAAGAAAACTGGGGATATTGTAACATCCAGTTTGCCACATTATAATGTTCTGAATGCCCAGATAAATTTTTAACTCTTTACCTCCCTTTAATCTTGTGTTCAGGGGCATCAAGGTGGAATAATAAATAGAGCACTGGAATTTGAATCAGGAAGGCTCTTTTTGAATTTCAATCTGGCTTTATGCATTTACTAGCTGTGTGACCCTGGGCAAGTTGTTTAACCCTGTTTGCTTTAGTTTCCTCTTCTGTAAAATCAGCTGGAGATGGAAAAGACAAACCTCTCCAGTATCATTGCCAAGGAAATCCTAAATCAGGGCATGGAGAGTCAGACATGACTGAAAAATGACTAAATAACAATCCTGTGTTCAGTTTTCCTAAGTTTCAGGTCTCCTCTCTGAAACTGTGGATATGTGAAGGATTTCCAAGCAATATAGGAATTGCACCTTTTTTATGTAATTGCTTTAGAGGCAGTTTACTGCAGTGGAAAGAGTATTGGTGGTATACTCAAGAGACCTGGGTTCTAGTCCAGTCTCTGCCACTTTGTAAAAGCCTGGGAACCTCTCTGAGTCTTGTTTTCTTAATTTACAAAGTGGAGATAATACTATATGTTCTGCTCACCTCATGGGTGTTGAAAAGAAAGTGTAAACTGTGAAGTATTAAGTAAACATGACCTTATTTTTACTACTAAACCTGACTCTCTTATTACTTAAATATTTCAATACAATGCTTAAATCTTAAGGACTAAGTAATTTTTTTTATATCAGAAATGGGAAGAAAAAGGTATTTTGTTACACTTCAATTAACAATTTTTGTTTAAAAATTATCACACACTTAACCTAAAATGTTTATGGAACTGGATAAATATACTGAGTAAATATGTTCACTGAAATGATTTTTAGATATTATATGTCTATATTATAACTGAAGCTCATTAGTTATATTCCCCTCTATTCTCTGTGCACTATATTTCTGTATACATTTCTTATAATCATTTACCCAGTGTATAATTTGTTTACATATGCTGTCTTCTCCATTAAATTGTGATCTCCTTGAAGGCAGGGATTGTCTTTTTTCTTTCCTTGTATCTCTAGCACTTAAACACAGTGCTTGATGCATAATAGTCACTTTTGTTGTTTTTGTGTGAGGCAATTGGGATTAAGTGACTTGCTCAGGGTCACACAGCTAGTGTCAAGTGTCTGAGACCAGATTTGAACTCAGGTCCTCCAGACTCCAGGGCCGCCTAGCTGCCCCTGCATAATAGTCACTTGATAAATATTTTCTCACTGAGTATACTGTTCTTCAGGTTATATTTTCTTCATTAAGCATTACTTTATATGTCTTTCAAAAATGTCTATTTCTTTTATTTATTATTTTAATTGAATTTAATCAGATTTCATATTTTGATATACCAAAATTTATTCAAGCTTTTGCCAGTTACTAGGCATTTAAATAGTTCTTATTCTTGGAAACTGAAAAAAAAAATTGTGGAAAGAATCAATGTGCCTTTATGGAGAAATAGTACTATCTCTGTGCCACATATTATGAGAAGCATAAGGCTAGTCTTTGCCACAGAGAGCTCTAACTGCAGTTAGACAACTTACTTTGTTCTCATAAGAGTCCCCACTTCCATTTATGATTTTCATTATCTCTCACTTGGACTTTTGCCATAGTTTCCTAATTGGTTTTCATGCTTCCATTTTCTCATATCTTCAATACAGTTTCTGCACAGTTGTTACACTAATATTCCTAAAGCTCAGATCTGCCCATGTCTTTCTGAAGCTCCAAAGTCTACAGTTGCTTCTCATTGCCTGTAAGGTAAAACTCAACTCATTATTAAGTTGAGAGAAGGCTGAAAGCCTTCTTCAGCCTGACTCCCACATGCCTTGCTACACTCCTATGCAATACTACTCTTAGAAATTAGCTTTCTTCAAAGTCCTCAATGAAGACACTTCATCTTAAGTAAATAAATCATTTCTAGATTCCTCAAGGTGTTAGAATTCTGTCTATTCTCTATTCAATGGAACTAGTAGAAAGAGTACTAGATCTGGATTCAGAGAACCCAGGTTGAGGTTTTGCTTCTGCTACTTTTTTTTTAATTTTTATATATTTAATTTTTTGTTTTATGGGATAAAACAAGCATTTACATAAATAGTATACTTAAAAAAGGTTTCACATGGAATTACAAATCTATTATGTACAACTTTGTATTTTGTTTAAATATATAGTTATCATATAAATTTATTTTTTCCCCTTTTTTTCTCCCCACTTGAGATGGCTAGCATTATATACAAAAATGTGTATGTGTGCATATGTATATGTGTGCATGTGTATAATACATACATGTATGTATACATATATCTTTAAATGTATATTTGCATATACCTATGCACATATATGTTGTTTATATACACATGTATGTATATGTATATATAATTATATTGTAAACTACATAACATATAGTTTAAATACATAAATATAATAATAAATATGCCATATATGTCATTATAGGTCATATATAATGTGTATTTATAATTTTATGTGTGAGCCAGAGTTGATCAGGGAATCCTTGACCAGATGAGGTCTCTCAGGTAACAAAAACAATATTTTGCTTACTTCTGACTGTGAGTGGTTGTATTCAAAGTTTTTAAAGGTTGTGAAATCTTGAGCACCTTACTTACTAAGGAATCTGTTTCTAGATTATACAGGAACAAAAGTTAGAATGGCTCATTCACAGTTTGTAAAGGAAGTATAAAGAAGTGTTTATACTTATTTATTCTTTTAGGTGTGAAGACTTGTTTCTCACACTTGATGTAACTATAGAACCAGTAACAATAACTGGTTAAAAGATGCCTTTGTGGTCTTCAAATTGCTATCTTGCCAGCTAAGAGAGGGAGAGTTATCACTCCATATATAGGCCTCAGTTTCCCTATATATAAAATGAGGAGATTGTATTAAATTTACTGCATTGAGGAGAAAAGGATTAAAGAAGGAATTGGACCTTTGCTTGCAGTGTTGATGATAACTTCCAACAGAGAGAAGTTACAGGTGCTCAGTTCTGATTTCTTTTTTTTTTTTTTTTGCAAGGGATAATAAGAAAAACTAAAGATGACCAGATAACAGGACAGATATATCAAGGAATCAAAGGAATATTAAAGTTTAGATTGATAGAACCATTATATCACTTGATCATATATGGACCACCAATAAAAAGACTTAGAGAAGAATAAAATATCCTTATAACAAATCTTAATAAAGATTAGTTATTCTTTTTTTCAGGATTCAGTAAATATTTTATGATCCCTTAGTATAATTGTCAGCTTTCTACCCCCCACCCTCTACTCTACAATACAGCCAAAATTGCCCCTTTCTCTTTCTCAAATAATGTACCCTATCTCTCATCATTGGGCCTCTCCACTGTCCATCTCAACACCATTGCCTGTAATGTACTTCCTCTGAACCTCTGTTTCATAAAATCCTTCTGTTTTTTCAAGATGTAGCTTAAGTAATATCTTCTATATGGGGCCTTTCTTACTCCTACCAAGAATTATTGGACCCCCTCACTAATTACCTTGTATTTATTTTGTATTTATTCTTTTTTATATCTATTCTTCATGTACCTTTTATATTCCCATCTGAATGCATGTTCCTTATATAGTGGAGTTGTCATTTTTTGTATGAGTAGTATCCCTAGAAACTTGCACAGTAGCTGGAATGTAGTAAGCATTTAAGAGATGGTTGTTTGTTGATTAATTATCACTATGAATGCTGTGGTTATTATTTGAATTTAAGGTTTATTATCATTTATGAACCTACTATTAGAGTACTGAAGGACCAATTAGCTGAAACAATGATAAAACATTAACATAAAATAAATTTGCTGTAATGATATATATATAAGAATAAACTTCTCAATGGAAATGTTCTAGAAACTTTAAATCTCATATGATCACAATTCCAATTTGAAAGTTCCCTTGCCCACCCTTAATTAATAAAAGGAAATGCCTCTGTAAAGTGTGTCCATCATCTTTCTGCTCTGTATTATTTGAAATGTCCTCTGACAGTCTCAAAATCCAAGCCTTACAGTGAATAGCCTGGATTATTGAGAAACCTATCCTCTGGGGATTTATGGGGTGTTCAAGAAGGACTAGCAGCTCTAGTGTGAAGGCTTTGCTGAGCCTTTTTCAGGGCTGCTTATCAACCTTCAATGTCTATCTGCTACTCAACTCTCACCTGTGTCTCCAAGAAGCTGTGGCATGTTCAGTGCACACCCTGGTAAAACTATCTTGAAAGAAGGGCTAAACGAGGTTGAGGGCAACCAACAGACCTCAAACTCGTTAGTGACTTAGGGGATGTCTACCCTAAGAATTTGGAGAGTTCCCTTAGTGGAATGGACAGATGAGAACAATTTGTTCCAATGTCCATTAATGCATGAAGGTAGGTCCTATGGAGCACTTGTAGCTTGGTCAGACATCAAAGATACCAAGGCTATCCACTGCATCCCAGGCCATTACCAGTTGTCTTGAATTTTGTCTTGCCACTAGACTTTGATGACTCTGAAACAGAGAATGAGGCTGATTATTTAAAGAACTCTGGCTCACTTAAATCTAATTTATGTTCAG
This sequence comes from Dromiciops gliroides, assembly GCF_019393635.1. NCBI lineage: Eukaryota > Metazoa > Chordata > Mammalia > Microbiotheria > Microbiotheriidae > Dromiciops > Dromiciops gliroides. The sequence goes on from NC_057861.1 coordinate 155,027,154, forward strand.
TTCAAGACATTACCATGTGATGTCATTGGTTCTCTTCAAATATGTAGGATAGGTAACAAGAACAATTTTCTGGAGGTTGTGGATGAATGGTCCAAAAGGTTAAGGACTACCCCCACACATGTAGGAGTCACTGTGCCTACTAGGCATCTTCATTGCAGAAGGTCTTAATTTTTACCAATACTTGTAATTTATTTATTTTGTGAGGGCCAAAATTTGATATATGGAGCATTATTTGGGTGACTCACCTTAATATTGGGGTCTCAGGAATATGAGGGACCTTTTAGGTTCTCCCTCCTCTCAAACTGCCCTTTTTACATATTTCTCCCAGGCCAATAAGAAAGGAGCCTTGAAGATTTAGTTCACAAAAGGATCAGATTTTATTACTTGAGAATTAATTAAACAACAAAAGTGAAACTAATAAAAATCAAAGATAAGGAAACAGGAAAATAGAAATACAGATAAATACTCTTAACTCTAAACTTAACCTAGACCATTTCCAATTAAGCTAGTTCAAAGGAATTTAGGGTTTTCTGTAATCAGCTCACCAAACCCAGTCACTCTGCAGTTGCTAACAGCATGCCGAGACAAAACAAACATGTGCCACCGCAAGGGGAGTCACCGGACAGAGAGACCCGAAAGCAAGCTCTCATTTCAGAAGGAGCCTGGTGTTCTAGAAGAAGCCTAGCATTCCAGAAGCAGCCCTCTGCCTCCCTTCAGGTAGCACTCAATCTTTCCTTCCCCAAAAAGGGAGGTCCTTCAAAAAATGCCAATGGAGAGTTCTCCTTCTCAGTTCAGTAACATATGTAACCTCGGGGTGGGCCAGGAGTGGCCCCTCCCAAATGAGTTAGCTAAAAACGGGAATATTAATCTTTACCACAAATAATTTTTACCACAATTTGTTTTTGTTTTTGCGGGGCAATGAGGGTTAAGTGACTTGCCCAGGATCACACAGTTAGTAGGTATCCTGTGTCTGAGGCTGGATTTGAACTCAGGTCCTCTTGAGTATAGGGGTGGTGCTTTGTCCACTGCACCACCTAGCTGTCCCTACCTGTAATTTATTTATACAAGAACAACATCATTATCCTTTCATTTTTCCTACTCTTCAATCTCAGTGCTACTTCTGACCCCTAGCATTTCCTGGACAATCCTTTTTTTTTTTTTTAAATATGAATTTGCTTCACTAATATCAGTTGAATTAACCCCCCAAGCCCACCCTCTTTTGAAAAATGAGGCCTTTGGTTTCATTTATGGCAGGAAACTTTTGATGAGGATACTTCCTTTACAAATATAACAATGGGCCTTCTCTGCAATTATTGTCTCTGAGTGTTTCCAATGGGCATGGATAGGTTAAGTGACATGCCTAGGATCAAATAACCCCAGTGAGTCAAAGGAAAATCTCAATCCTTGATTTCCTTTTTCCAAGACCAGTTCTCTAGACACTGCTCAAGATGCTGCCTCCCCCATATTGTGAACATTTAATTCTTCTTCATTTTTGACATATAGCAGAGGTAGCTTGCAACATACTGAATTAGATGACATGCATTATTTTTTTCTTCTATCTTGATGTTTTTTATTTGTTAAGATTGACTTCTTCATATCTATCATCTAGAAATTGATATTTTTTTTCCTTGTTGGAAATAAAATGTCACAGAATTAGACCTCATTAGATATTCCTGTAATTTTCTGGGAATCAGATAGTACAGAGTCAGCCAGTACATATAAATTTGATACCATAATACACCAGGTAGTGTGATAATTACTAATGTGGTGGTAATTTCTTATAACATTATATTTTTAAGCTTGCAAGCACTCTGGAAGCTGTCTATTTCCTTCTCTGTAGGCTGTATGGAATTAGGCTAGTTGCAGACCAGGTGAAAATCAATGCCAGAGTTATGGCCTCAATAAGGCATCTCAGAGGCCCAAATGACTAAGAAACAGGAAATAGCATTCTCTCCTACTCAAATTTATGAAGTGTTTTTGTAGCATTTGGTTGAGCATTGTCATTCTTATTGACTCCGATTACATAAACACCTGGGTTGAATAGGAAGCTGATAACACTACTTGTTTCTAGAGGAAAATGTGGGCCCATATTATAATGCCAAAAGGAATCTAGCAACCATTGCTAACAATTATGAAGTCTTGGGGAGGAAATGAAAACCCTAAAATAGAACTTGACCTAGAAGGAACAGGAGGGGAAGAGCCAGAGCTTTGTACCAGGAAAGAAAAATTTTCAAAGTGTAGGAAATTTAGAGGGAAGAGACAATATTTACAGTCCTCTAAGGAAGAAAGCTGAAACATGTCTTTTTGCTCTACAGTTCGGTGTCAGGACTGTGGAAACAGCTTTCTGGAAAAGATCTGACAGGGGTTTGGCTCTGTTGAGACTCTCTCCTATAGAATCCCATAAAGGATGGTGGTTGTAGCTGACCTCTGGCCAAACCTACTAGTTGGGAGGGAGATCCTATCAGCTTAAATTTGAGTAAACCAGTCTCCTTAGTGGTAAATACAGTGATCTACATTCCTAAAGGACAGTATAAAGATAACAAATTGAGGAAAGGGACACAGTGGATGTGTGAGTCATCTCCCTCTCCCCCATAGGTGTTTGCTGGCCCTGGAAGAGATTCTATTTTCCCTAGGGTAAATAGCCTTATGCCTAGAATTTCTAGAAGAATTAGTTCAAGGGATTGCCTTACCTGTACAGATGGTTCTCCTGAGTAATAAGGAAAAGGAGGTGGTCTTCAAGAAGGGCTGCTGCATCTGAACAAACCTTGGCCATTTATTGGATCAAAACAGAATCGTCCTTGACCATATTTCAACAACCTGTCAGAAAGAACGCTGGATTGGGAATTGAGATCTGATTTAAAATCCTTGCTCTGACAATAACTCTAGGCTTTGTTTTCTCTAAAATAAGGTAGCTATAGTAGTGATGATAGGAGGGGAAAAGATGGTTTTTAAGCAGATGTATGCTGGTTAATATTTAAAAACTGATTCTATAATGTATTCAAGATACACTTTAAAGATTAATCTACATTATTATAATTTTACTTCATTTAAAAAATCTAGGGAAGAAGTGTTAAACACTCAACCAAAACTAGATTAAAACAAAGTTCCTATCTTATTTTAATGTGTTTATATATTAATAAGTACATGTGTAAACATGTATGATTTTCTAAGACAGTATGTAGGCTGCAATGAACCTGATGTACAATTTCATGATCCCTGTTTCTATTTAAATTTGACAGAACTGTTTGAAAAATCAAGAAAATAAATTAAACCCTGCTTTTTAAGTTTGACAATTCCCAAAGTATAAATACTTATGCTGAAAATTTATCACTCTGTTCTCCCTTTGAGTTGGCTCCGGAAAACCCTTGTTTTAAATTCTTCCTCTAGCTTTAACAATCTGTGGGGCTTTGAAACTTGGGCTCCAGTGACTAGACCTCATTTCAGCCTGATTTTCAGTAAGAGGTTAATGAGTCTTCCTTCCTTCCCTTTGCAGATCACTTCACATCTCTGGGTCCTCCTTTTGTTCTTCTTTAAAGTGAAGGAGTTGAAGTAGTTTTCATCAAGTTGCATTTTAGTTCTAGCATTTTATCATGATACTTTGAGGGATTTTAAAAAGTTGTAACAGAGGAGGGATGAAGTTGTCATCTGGCTTTCATTCAGTGCCTTTTGCATTTATTGGTTTTAGGTGGTTTCTATTTCAGGAATCAATGTTTTTCAATGCCAAGGGTAGGCAGAGGGAGAGAGTCATCCCTAGTGCCTGGTTGTCAAAAATAATGACTTAAAATGGATTTACTATACTGTAGGAAATAAAGAATGTGAGAAATTCAGAGAAGATTGGGAAGAATTATGTAAACTAAGGTAGAGTAAAGTAAACAGAACCTGGAAAATAATATATACAATGACTACAGCAATATAAACAATAAGAATAATAAGAAAAAACACCAACAAAACAGAATTGGACTCTGTGATGGTATAATTAGCAAACTTATCCATATATAGAAGACAAAAAATGGCATTCCCTTTCTCCTTTGCAGAGATAGGGGACTACTGTTGTGGAATAATTTCTCTACTATTATAATTATTTTATATGGTGGTTGTTGGATTTTTTTTGGTACAGGGCATAATTTACTGGTGGGTGTGGGGTAGAAAGTCTATAAAGATAATATAAAATCAAAGATATTAATCAAAATGTTTTTAAATACTTAAAATAGAAAGTGATCAAGTTGGTTGTGTTTGCACTCCCTAGGGCAAGCTTCTCCAGTGACTTGATATTAATAAGGAGTTTATGCCCTCAGTGATCTATATTTTAGGGTTTCTTTAGGACTCAGCATGGAAACATGTCTTTCTCATCACCCTCTACCTGGCTGGGGTGCCTTTTATGTTTCTTGTCTTACAGGTGCAAAAAAATCCTAATTATGGGTTGGCCTTAACAGAGTAATTTCCTTGCTGCTTCTGAATAAATACCAAATTTTAAGAAGAGAGAGATAAATTGAGGAATTGAACTTTGGTTAAGAAAATGATAGCTCAGAATGGAAACTAGACTTATGTACAACTGCTTAAAACAGGATAATGAGCTAGTGCTAAAGATAACATATACTTTAACCAGAAGAACTTTCCTTTGAAAAGAAAGGGTTTCCTAAGAAAAAGTTGACTACAGTTCTACCTAGCTAGATTACAAAAAAAACAAAAAAAGGCAGGAAGAAAAGCAATAGAGACAGCAATACATTTAGAGAAATGATACAATGAAGACATTAACATTGAAACCCATGATGTTAGATGTTTTTAAACAAAACACAGAATATGGGTAATAAGAGAAATCAGTTGGAAATCCTAATGCAATACTCATGGGTTGCCTAATAAAAAAAAGTTTTCAATTTTAAGTCAGGAAGACATCGGTTTAATTTTATCCTTTTCTTCTGTCACTTCCTCACATATGCTAGGCATAGCAATAAGATAAGAAACACCAATAAAAAACGAACACAGGGGGCAGCTAGATGGCACAGTGGATAGAGCACCGGTCCTGGAGTCAGGAGTTCCTGAGTTCAAATCTGGCCTCAGACGCTTAACACTTACTAGCTGTGTGACCCTAGGCAAGTCACTTAACCCCAATTGCCTCAAAAAAAAATTAGAAAAAAAAAAAAACAAACACAAACCAATATTACTCAAATGTGAATATGATCTCACTGATTTTGAGGTTCTCTCCAATGATTCAGAGAAGGGCCTATCCATGGCTGAACCTCCTTTGTCAAATTTTATCTATGTTTAAAGCCATGTCTGCAAAGTTGGCACAGGAGCTTTACTTAAGTTATAGGTCTTCCTCACTTTCCATTTTCATCTGGTAGACACCAGCAGGCTATCTGTGATCTCTTTCTCTTATGGTTGGATCAGCTCATCTTCTTTGCATACAGAGACAACTGGTTGAAAAATTTTATGGAAAAAAAATGAAGCAATAACTTGACACACACATAAAGAAACTATAGTAGCCCCAAACTGAAAACTAAGGGGGTCTTCTCTTATTGGTAAAAGGCTAAATAAATTACATCACATGTATGTAATAGAATGTTATTTTTCCATAAAAATAATGAAATGACAATTTCAAAGGAAAATAAGACCTCTATTAAATGACAGAGCAAAATGAGTAAAAGTAGGAGAGCAATTTGTTTAATAGCACCATTATGGAGAAAAATACCTTTGAAAGATTTTCAGACTCTGATTTGTTCAATGATTAACCACTGATTCAGATTACTGAAGATGAATCATGTCATCACCTCCTGACAGAGAGGTAGGTGATGGTCTTAAAATCCATAATGAGGCATGCATATTATTGAATGGCTTCTGTGAGAATCATTTGTTTGTGCTAAGCATATTTATTTTGAGTGGGGTTTTTTTGGTTTTGTTTTTTGTTTTGTTTTTGTTTTTGACTTCTCTGATGGGGGCAGTGTGAAGAAGAGATGAAAAAAGGATAGCTTGAGTAATAGCTTACAAAATAAGTTCTCAGACTGTCCAGTTTTTTTTTTTAATATTCTAACAAAACCCAGAAGGAAGAGATAAAAAGACAAAATCTACATACATGCTTAACACATCTGTAAAAATGCATAAAATAGCAGGATGTTAACCTACCAAGAAAATAGAGCTTATATAATGCAAATATCTAACACTACAGAAATAAAAAATGTCTTAAATAATTAGAGAGACATGCATTGCTCAGAGTTGAAGTCAATCTAATAAAAATCATGCTGCTACCTAAATTATTTACAGAGTTACTGCTATACTAATCAAACAGCTAAGGGGTTACTTTTTAGAACTGGACAAAGCAATAACAAAATTCATTTGGAGAAAGAAAATGTCTAGAATCTCAAGGGAAATAATGGGGGGAAAGTAGGAAGACAGGGACCTTAGATCTTAAACTATATTGCAATGAAGTGATCATCTGAAACTATTTAGTCCTGGAGAAAAAAAAAATAGAAAAGAATATTAGTAAAACAGATTAGGTAGGGAAGACCCAGAGCAAATTAACGTACTAGCCCAATGTTTAATGGAAGCTAAAAACTAAACAAAGAAGATGACCATCAAGTATAAATTTGATTCTGTGTAACTCTTAATTCTTCCCTCTATAGCAAAGCAGAATGAAACCAAAACCTCTGCCATATGAAAGATGTAACAGTTCTTGAACACAAAATAAACATTTCCAATTCTTGTAATTGATACCGCATGAATCTAAGGATCTAAGCATTGCCCTTCTTTATACCTTCTTCAGCTCATCAGTATTCAATTGTCCTACACTATCCCAATCATTGTCCCCTCACCATATTCCATCTAAAATATGGTGCCCAGAAGTGAATACAATTGTCTCAGTTGTGGTTTGACATAGAGTATTTCAGAACTATAAGCTCCTTCAATATTGATATCATGACTCTCCCAATGAAATTTAGGTAGCATTAGCATTTTTCCCTTGGAAATCCATACCTTTGACTCATTTTGTACTTGTAATTCACTAAGATCCCCAAAATGTTTTCACAGAAAGTTTGAATTTGTGTCTGACTTTTATTTGTCCTATTTAATTTGGTCTTTTTGACTCAGCCCTCTTACAACTCTTCTTTGTATCTTCCATGGTACTTTGGACATTGGATGGGTCCAATAAATACTTATTGATGACACTGATGTTTCATTAATGTAAATAAAATTTATTGTGACCTCAAAAGTATAGCATCTATACAGTTCTATAGCTTCTAAAATGTCTTATGTTTGAAAGAAAAAGGCAGGTAGGATGCAATAATTTTTCTATTTCAGTGTTGGTTCAAACATATCACTTTAGGGGTATTGTCAAATGCATGGTAAAATAACACATATGTGCTTTTTGAAATTATTCAATACAATAGAATAGTCATATCACAAATTTACAGAACTCCTTTGGGATCTGCCTGGCTTTAGATATCATCTTCACAAAACATTTATTGAGCATGTTATTGGGCATGGTGCTATACTAGGTACTGGAGGAATATAATTACTTATACTTAATCCTTGCTTTCCAAGGCTTTTAAAACTAATATCCATTAAATTACCATGCGATGTATTTATTTACATATACATTTATATATGCATATGTATAGACATATATACATATATAAAAATAATTTTAGTAGTGAAATCATGCTGAATTCTAATGATCACTTAGTATCTCCTCCCCATATAAATGCTATATATATATATATATATATATATATATATATATACACATATATTTATATATATATATATATACATATATTTATAGATATATGTGTGCCTATGTGTGCACACATATATGTATTGTACATGTGAATATCTATGGATAGTTCTCATCATAACTATTTTTAGAATCCTACAGATCTTTTAGTTACAAGGTATATAGAACTGTTCCTGACTCTTCTCAATACTAAGCAGAATTGTCACTAATGATTTTAAGTCAATAGTTACTTTGGGATGTTCATCTTTTTGTTTGTTTTCTGGCTCATGAAAACTTATCCAGAAGTATCTGTCCCCAGAATTCTCTCTTTTGCTCTTAATTTTATCTTCATTAAATGCTAGAAAGAGTCTTTAAACAGTGAAACAAGATGAAGAAATTCTTGAAAAGGAATGGCAATGGTCTTGGGCTTTGTTTAGTGTTGTTGTGTTTATCATATGAAGACTGTGAGACCAGAGGGATATGGTTTTGCTGGAATAAGAGCAGTATCCCACTGGCTTTCTGTAGCATGGCATTTGGTGTTTTGGAGGAAAACACTCCTGTATAAATATAACAGCAGGCTGCTGGGACTAAAGACACCAACAGGGGCTACATTGATGGCAGTGTTCTTTTACTTAGTGAAATGCATTCTATGCTGCCATTAGAAAATGGATTGTTGAAGGAAGCAATACTATCTTAATTCAAATAATATAACAAAGACACCATCCCCATTAACTTCAAAAAAGACATCCATCATCATAAGCACATATATATATTGCTATACATACACATATTGCTATACAAAATATGAATTAGCCTCTTACTATTTAATATAACTGCTTGGTTCACTTTTTTTGAATCATAACATCTAATCCTTAAAGGAGACCATAGGGGCAGCTAGGTGGCACAGTGGATAGAGCACCAGCCCTAGAGTCAGGAGGACCTGAGTTCAAATCCAGCCTCAGAGACTTGACAATTACTAGCTGTGACACTGGGCAAGTCACTTAACCCCAATTGCCTTGCAAAAAAAAAGGAGACCATAGAAATTACTTAGTCTTACTTTATCCCTCAAGTAAAAAATCTCTCTCCAATATCCATGGCAGTTAATTATTTATCTTTTGTTTGAACATTTTCAGTGTTCAATTAATAATTAATGGTGTAATAATAACAATATTCAAATTTTATAATCCATTATGGGTCAAAAATGTTCTCTATATGCCATAATAGAGAGGCAATAATATATAGTAGAAAGTGTATTCTACTTATAGTCAGGAGGACACTTCAGTTCAAAATCACTTTTGACACATTTTCTTATCTGGGCTACTTGATCTTTTCAGTCCTTAGTCTCTCCAAGATGTGGAAAGTGATACATACATACACACATATATATGTACATATATGTATATGTATGTTATAATGATTGGAATGATGCCACCTGCTGGAGAGTTACTGTAGGAAAGCTCCTCCATGAGAAGAAGGCATCTGAGGGCAAGCCATGTGGCTTTCCTTAGTGTCAGGAAATGATGTTTGCTTGTGGGTACTGTTAATCAAGGCTACCAGCCAATTAGCTTTGACATGTGTGTGCCTATGGATGGGATGTTGCCAGTTTCACAGGAGGCTTGTGGGATGAATGAGGTGTGGCTCACGCTCTTTCCTGAGGACTCTCGTGTAGAGTGGAGCCTAAATGTGCTCTCCCTTTGATAGATGAATCTAGGCCTTTCTCTCTCTTCACCAAATTCTTATTCTCCTTAATAAATGCTTAAAAGTCTAAACTCTTGCTAAAGCTTAAAATTTATTGGCGACCACTCATTAGATATTTTAGACAGACTAGTTAGAATTTTAGCCCCTTACAGATGGCTGACCACAAAGGGGAAAGCTGAACCTTCATCTTCAGATCTTCTGGTTGGGTAAGAAATTTACCCTACCCTATTCCTTGAAACTCTGAAGTACTGCTAAGTACGAACTGTTTTCTATTTAAATTTTCACATGAGTTTTTTCAACTCCCTAAGTACCCTGTTTCTGATTTTAGTCTGTTTAAGCAGACAAATGGGGGATAAGATCATGTTAGTGCTTTGTTTTTGTGGATTTTCTTTTTTTATTTTTGTTAGAAGAGAGAGAAAGCTGCTCACAGAAGGGAATATAAATATCCCCCCCTCTCCCAACCATGTCTTTTCAGAGAAACCTCTGACTCCAGCAGCTTTTCCAAATTCTAACACTAAGTGTTGATCTAATTTTGCATGCCTGGAGGCAACAACCCAGCCTCTAAAAGCCTGAGTTCGAAACCAAGCCTGATTCAAATTGTCCAGGTCTCCCTTTGTTTCTTCAAGGAACATGCAATGTTTCCTTGATGAAACAATGTATATATGTATATGTATACACATACACATGTGTGTATATATAATCTCATTTGATTTTCATGAAAGCTCTGACAGAATATTATTCCACTTTTTCAATGAAGAAATCATGATCATAGTCACTTGAGTAACTAAGTAACAAAGCTAGTATTAGAGGTGATATTTGAACACACATCTCTTTCTGACTCCAAGCCAAACACACTTCTCACTCATTGCTTCCTGAATTCAAATTCAGCACCTTTCCTCCTTGCCATTCTTCATTGTATTATTTTATTTGAGCTTCACAACTACAATTTTCATGACAAAGTTCTTATTTAATCAAATTGAAAACTGCCTCTCAGTGATGTCTGCCTATTGGTCATAGTATGTCCTTTAGAGTAGCACAGAGTAAATATAATTCTTCTTCCAGATATCAGTACTCCAAATAGTTTCAGACAAATGTCATGCCTACCACTAGTTTTATTTTTGCCAAAATAAACATTCCACTTCCTTCAACCATGTTCATATAAGAGTTTCAAATTCCCTCACTATCCAGGCCACCTTTTCTTTTTTGTATTTTGTTTTATCAATGTCGTTTTAAAATTGTGATGCTAAGAACTGAACCTAGTACCCCAGATATGGTCTGAGTAGCATAGAGGATGGTGAGGCTATTTCCTCCTTTATTAAGCACATTGTATTCCCATTAAGGCAATTCAAGATTGAATTAACTTTTTTTTTGACAGGCACCTTAGATTGAACTTGGATTCATCTAAAATCCTTATGTCTGTTTCCATTTAACTGTCAAGTCATGCATTCTTCTTTCAATATTTGTGTCTGTTTTCTTTTAACATATGGCTGGATTTTACATTTATCATTATTACATTTACATTACACTATTACATATTACAGTAGTTTCAATCATTGTTCTAACCTGAAAAGGTTTTTTGGCATGCTGATTCCATTCTCCAAACAGTAGTGAAAGGAAGGGAATAAGCCTTTATAGAGTGCCAACCTACTCTGGGCCAGACACTATGCTAAGCTCTTTACAAATATCATCTCATTTGATCTTCATAACAACCCTAAAAAGGCAAATATTGTTATCTCCCATTTCACAGGTAAAGAAATGGGCAAACAGAGGTTAAGTGACTTTCCCTGTTTCACACAGCTAGTAACTGGCTGAGGTCAGTTTTTTTAACTCAGGCCTTCCCGACTCCAGGCCCAATGTTCCATCCACAGTACTACCTGCTATCTGTCTAGTGATTCTGCCTTCCAATTTTGTGTTATTTGAATTTGTCAGAATCATTTCTAAAACTTCACACAAATCACTAATTTTAAAAAGAGATGTTTCTCCAGATTAACAAGATCAACAAGTTCTTTGAGTATAGTTATTTAAGGAGTTCTATAGTCACAAAAATGAAAAAAATATAATATAATTTGTTTGGAACTGAACATTTGATCCTAGTATCTGAGAGTTGTTTTTTTCCTGAGTTTCTTGTTGATTGGTTGTATGATTTCACCAACATATGGAGTTCTTTGTGTGAGATCTTCCTCCCACCATGCAAATCAGAAAATTTAGCCTATAATTTTGTTGTGGCAAATTAAAGTATTTGCCCTTCTCTAGTTCTGGAAACCTTCTATAGTTGTCTAAAAATGTTCAAGGATCGCTGATAGTACCTCAACAATTTTATTTGCAAGTTCATTCAAGTTCCTATATTATTCTAGGTCTGGACACTTGAATACATTAAGGTCTTTATAATATTGCCTGAATGATGCCTCATTCAAATTGGGTATCTATTCTCTATGACCCATTTTTGTTTTTATCCTGCCCAGAAGAAATAACATTCTCTTTTGGAACATGGGAGAATAAACAGAAGTGTAGAAAGAGTTGCATGGCTCAGTCTTTTCATCATCATTCATTATCATAACCCCATGTATTCTGAAGAGCAATCCAAAGTCCCATGTGATAAAATAATGGAATTTGGCAGACACCCAGGGGTCCCACCTGAATGATCTAGGACTGTTTGGGAAACCAGCTAGGTGCCTACTTGGAATAAATGGATATGGGCCACACCTGGCCTGCCCTCAGTGATGTATGCTGCTGATGTCAGCAGGGGAACCAATCTCTAACATCCAGCTTGAAGGACCTCCCTTTTGGGAGAGGGAGATTAAAAGTAGAAAAGGGAATGCTCGCTGAGGAGAGCTTGTCTTTCCTCTTGGTGAGATTATGAGAGCAGACTGCAGAGGAGCTGCACAGCTGTTTCCTATTGAAACTACAGACCTCACATGGTGAGTTAATAAAAATGGGTCCAGCTCTTTGAATTAGCTCAGCTGGAAGCAAGTTTGGGAATTGTGTCAGTCTTTGCTAGAGCCACCGAGATTATCCATTTTTTTCTTTCCCTATTTCTCTTGTCCTTGACTTAATTAACTTCACCTTTGCTGTATATTTTATTCCCATTAATAAAACCTGATTTTTTTGTGGAAAAGAAGCTGTTAATCTCCTTTCGTATTGTCCTGGGGGAAATAACTAAAAAAGGCAGTTTGGAAGGGAGGAAACTTTGGACCTAGAAGTCCCTCATTATTTTCTGAACCCCAATATTATGGTGAGCCACCCAATTAACTCACCCCATATTAAATCCTATACCCAGGATCACAGAATCTCATACTTAAAAGGGACAATCTAGTGCAATCCTTCAGTGAAGTATCAGCAATGTGATGTAACTGAAAGTGTGCATCTAACTCTTGTTTGAAGGTTTTCAGCAAAAAAAATTCACTGCCAAAGACCTGCCAATTCCATTTTGGGATGTTGTTATCATATCTAAATTAGCTTCTTTATAATATATATCTATTTTAGAATATATTCACCTAGTTCTGTCTTCTAGGTAGACGGGGAGGGTCAAGCAGAATGAGCCTATTCTTCTTTCAATATTCTGGAACTTGAAATAATTGAAGACATCTAGTTTATCCCCTTAAATTATCTCTGTTCCAGGGGGCACCTAGGTGGCACTGAGGATAAAGCACCGGTCATGGATTCAGGAGGACCTGAGTTCAAATCCAACTCTAGACATTTAACACTTACTAGTTGTGTGACTGGGCAAGTCACTTAACCCTCATTGCCCTGCAAAAAAATAAAATAAAAATTATTTTAAAAAAAATTATCTCTCTCCAAGACCAAAAATCCTCATTCACCTCTTCAACTATTCCCTATTTCTCATAAACTCAAGATAATACACTATCACAGATAGCATCCTTTGCAAACTCTTCACTGTGCTAATGTACTTCATAAGAAGCAGGCCCTACAACTGGAAAATATGTATATATTCCCAATGCAATCTAATGAGTGTAATGCAACAGGAGTATCACCTCCTTATTGTTGAAAGATATATCTCTCTTAATGCAGCTGAAGATCCCATTAGCTTTTTAGGCTATCATAACATGCTACTTATATTAAATATGCAGCAAATTAAAATACCCAGATCCTTTTATCAGAGGAACTACAGATCATCTTGTACTTGTGAAATTGATTTTTATCTCAAGTATAATACTTTACATTTAATCCCATTACAATTAATATTTTTCAATTTGACCTGTTATTCTAGCCTGATTTTATATGTATATATATACTGATTATGTTAACTGTTATTCCCAAGTCTCTACAGGATATTTCATAGGCATATTACCTATAATTCCATCTAAGTAATTTTTTAAAAAAATTGTTAAATGGCATAGGATCAAGCACAGATTAAGTCATTTTTTCAAAATAATAAATAGCATAGGAACAAGAGCAGGGCACTGCAGACTATCTCCTAAGGTGTTATGGGACCATTAATAACTGTCTGGCCATTCAACTAATTCAAAATCTATTTAACTGTCATCATATCTAGACTACATTTTCCATCTTTTACATTAGAATAACAAAATATTCAAATGCTTTGCTAGCATCAAGGTCAATTTTATATACAATATCCACTGGATACAAGGTCCAATGATCCTATCAAAAAGAAAAATGAATTTAGTTTGGCATGACCTGTTCTTGGTACTATGTTAACTAACTATACCCTTAATAAAACTTTCTAGAATTTTTTTTAAGAATCAAAGTCAGCTAGATGGCGCAGTGGATAGAGCACTGGCCTTGGAGTCAGGAGTACCTGAGTTCAAATCCGGCCTCAGACACTTAACACTTACTAGCTGTGTGACCCTGGGCAAGTCACTTAACCCCAATTGCCTCACTAAAAAAACAAAAAAAAAAAAAACAAAAACAAAACAAAAACAAAACAAAAAGAATCAAAGTCAAGTTCACTTTCCTACAATTTGCAGACTCTATTCCCTTTTCTGAAAGAAAAAATACAACATCATTTGCCTTTCTTCAGTCTCATATTACTTATTCCATGCTTCACAATCTTTCAAAGAATCACTGACAGTGGTTCAGCAATCTTATCTGCAACTTCTTTTACTAGCTGATTTTGTGGCCCTTTTGATCTGGAAGATTGATAAATAGCTAAGAGCTACCTTATTATCTCCCTTTTATGTCAGATATCAACTTCCTATTAGATGTGTTTGTTCTGCCTTTTCCAGTTCAAAAGTCCTTCTATATGTCAGAGGACACCTAAACAGACTCCTTCTTTGAGCCTCATCATAATTCTCAACACACCTTAAAACAACAACCACAATTAATGTGTTGCTGCCTTTTTCATTCCTACTCAAACTCAGCTTGGTTGGGATGTTAATATTATGGACACAATCCTATCAGAACATGAATATACTTTTATAGTAATACCCTACATGGATGACTATACTCAAAGTGTCATCATTGGTTTGATGCTAATTTGGAGATATATCACTAGTGGAGTATCCCAGGTATCTTTTCGAGCTTAATGTTTTAATTCTGGTTGTTATGTGTGTCAGAATCAAAGATGTGAGGAACCAGTAACTGATTGGATGACATTCTCTTTTTTTTTTTAAATATTTTTTATTTAGTTAGTTTTCTCTTTCTTTCATTCTTTTTTTTTTTTTTTTGGAGAGGCAATTGGGGTTAAGTGGCTTGCCCAGGGTCACACAGCTAGTGTCAAGTGTCTGAGGCCAGATTTGAACTCAGGTACTCCTGATTCCAGGGCCAGTGCGCCACCTAGCTGCCCCTGGATGACATTCTCGATTTAAAGAGATTATTAGATGGACTCTAATAAGGACATGTGTCAATCAACTTCATGGATACCTTATAACAAAGCATAGAAATAGCTAGAAGCATATATGGAAAGTTTAATGGACTACAAACAAGAAGAATGGACGACATTTTATTCTTTCAGGGGAGAGAGACCAAGACACAGAGAGGGAGATAGGGAGATAGAGACAAAATGATGAAGAGACAGAGAGAGAATCAGAAAAAAGGGATAGAGAGAAATAGAGACAGCAAAGACAGATGGAGACAGAGATACAGGGAGAGAAAGACAGATACAGAAAGGCAATGAAAAACAGAGATAGGAAAATGAAGAGAGAAAGAAGAAGGAAGGGAGAGAGAGAGAGAGAGAGAGAGAGAGAGAGAGAGAGAGAGAGAGAGAGAGAGAGAGAGAGAGAGAGAGAGAGAGAGAATCACAAGGGGAAGGCAGTAAGCAGCTTCAAAGAACAGGAAAAACATCCTGTACAAGGTAAAATTTCAGCTGAGTCTTGAAAGAAGTCAGTGAAACCCACATCCTTCACTTACTGCCAAGTGACTTTGGGCACCTTATTTAAGCTCCATAAAACTTCATTTCCTCTTCTGTAAAAAAGGGATAATGATATTAAGAATGCTTACCTTAGAAGGAGGTTTGGAGGATTAAATAGGATGATTTATATAATGTATCTAAAGTACCTTGCAAAATTTAAATAATAATAATATCTATTAATTTGAGGGTCACTCAGTTTGCTAATTCCACTTTCCTTTTACAATACCAACTGCCCTAATTAGTGTATGCATTCTTCCTTTAATTCTTTGTTTTGAGAACTTGCTCCTAGATAAACAGATCATATAATTGTTTTAGGGAAAGCTGAAGTATAGAATTTACTTTTAGCCCATGAAAATTTATCTTGTTACATTTGTGAGAAAATAATTATCAATATTGTATTTCTTGCGGGGGGGGGGGGAAGGGGGGGACTGGGACCCAGAGATCATTTTCTTAGTCCTTTCTCCCTGCCACTCCAGAAAGTCTAGTTCTCCTAGAGAAACTTCATGAGTCTGGGACAAACCCATGTGAACAAAAGGAATGGAGATAGAGTCTTTTGTCCAGATCAGTGAAGGACTAATGGGATTAAACCACACCTAGATAATGGGCTTTGCCTTAGGCAACTTTAGTGAGGGTCTTTTGCATTCTTTTCCCTGATGTCATCATTGAGTTCATTTTCATATAGGCCACCTTCAAGTCATATGCACAAATGGAATTGAAGGATTCTAACCAATTAGCTTTGATCAATGTATAAGGACCCACCTTTATCAAAAGAACATCATCTTGGAAGACACCATGAGAGGTCTTTTAGGACAACATGGGTCTGGTAGAGATCTTGTAGGTCTTCTGGAACTTCTACATCTTCTAAGCTCTGTTGGGTCTCCTTGGGACTGCATGCTATCTCTCTGGGAGATAGCATGATCTCTCTGGGAGATAGCATGGGTCTTTTGGGGCTTTTCTCCTACTCACACTAACTGGCATGTTGAAGCTCTCTTCCTGCTTTCTCCACCATGTAACCTGAGACCATGAGAAGTTAGGGAGACATGTGGTCAATTCTTTACTGGTATAATATTAATAAATTAATACATGCTTACCCCAAACTTGTGTATATAGCAATAGCAATTAAAGTTCTAAAAAATGCATTCTTCCCATTGGTGGAACCTGCTGAGATATTTTTGAATCCTACTCAGCTCTCCCTCATAACTTTATGCACATATCCATGTGGTTATTATAAGAGCAAAAACAGCAACAGCAATAGCAAATGAAATTATATAGTGAAAAGGGTGTTGGATTTTTAGTCAAGGGACCTGAATTCAAATTCTAGCCTTAATCTACTATATACCACCTGTGTTACTTTGCACAAGTCATTTCATTTCTATGAATCTTAATTACCTAATCTATAAAAGGAAAAGACTAGTCTTGATGACCTCTAAGCAAGGGTTTCAAGGAGCCAGGTAAAGCTGAATAATCAGGAGAACTGAGTATTAAATTTTCAGTGTGAGCATTTATACCTGAGAAATCCACAAACATTACAATAAAGGGCTTGAATTACTGCTTTGTTGATTGTCCAGACTTAAGAAAGTAACAGAAAAAATGTTAATAATTATGGGTGGTAATCCTTAGGTATTCTTCTTTAAAGAATTACACCCTCTGGCACACAATTCAATTACAATAAAATAGTCTTTTATTTAGGGGTTTAGAGAAAGTGACCAGGAAGGAAGTCAAAGACTTCCCTCACAGGGAGAAAATGACTTAGAGACAACATAAGGCACATTTTTCCTCAACTGGAAGGGAGGTCAAAGCCTTTATAGAGGATGGATTGTGGCATGAAGGATGGGGTGACAACCTGACTATGGAAAGTTCCCTTTGGGGGTGGGGAAAGTTTGAGTGAGGGGTGGTAGTCCTGACTTTTGGAGTTATCTCTGTCCCCTTGTGTCTATCTGGCAGTAGCCACACACCTAATAGGCTTATCTCCCTTACTTCTTAGGTGTGTCAATTCTGATAGCTAGATGGCCAGTTTAAACTTTAAGAGTCACAACCCCCATGCCAATAATATAGATGAAACTTAAAAGTGTATCTTGTTTATATTCCCTCTCTGCCCCTACCCTGACCCCCTCCAGCCAGCTGTTAAACACTTTCCAGCACACCCCTGCTTAAGGGTCCTTCCAAATCTAAATCCTACAGTTATATGATAGTTATATAGGCTTCAGATTTTACAGAGAGCTTCATATATATGACCTAAATCAGACCTTATAACAATGTTGTGAAGTAAGCATTAAAGATAGCATAAGCTCTATTTAGCAAAGGAATACTCCCTCCAAGTTGATTTTAACTAGCAATGGGTTTGAAAGACCATGAATTCTTTTTATTCTAATCTACAATATACTGTATTCTTTAACTGTTTAGTTGTTGAATTGAATTGAACCCACACATACGCAGTTAAGCAATTTTGCTTAATTTATTTTTTATCTTTTTTATTTTTTTGCTTTTTAATTTTGGGACAACTTGAAAGTACAATACATTGAGATAGCTATCAGTAAATATAAATATTCAATAAAATTTGGGGAAAGCCAAAACATAAGCTTGGGTGAACCTCAAACAAGATCTGTGTGAGTGGACATAAAACAGATATTTGGGGTACCTCCAGGAACTGAGGGAACCCCAAATTACTTGTAACCGTCCTGGCATTCCTGAAGAGTTAGTGAGGTCAGGGTGACATTTTGGTTTCAAACAATCTCTAGTAATATGAAGTTAGATATAAATAGTATATATATTTTTGAACAATATAATAATCATTTTCCATGGTACCTCACAGGGTTGTTGTGAAGATCTGCTTAGCATTGTTCTTGGTATGTGATGAGAGGTATATAAATGTTTATTCTCTTCCAATCCCCTTACAAGAAAACAGAGATCACATTCTCACACATTTTTACTCTGTCATTCATTGAAACCAGATTTTTTTCTGAATCTCCTATTACAACATTGCTTTATCAGGCTCATGTTATTTTTTTTTTAAGTGAGGCAATTGGGGTTAAGTGACTTGCCCAGGGTCACACAGCTAGTAAGTGTTAAGTGTCTGAGGCCGGATTTGAACTCAGGTACTCCTGACTCCAGGGCCGGTGCTCTATCCACTGCGCCACCTAGCTGCCCCGGTTCATGTTATTTTATGAATGTAAATGACTTTCCAAAGCATTTTATAAATTCTTTAAAGTTTGAAGCTGTGTATTCTCTTTTCTTTGATGCCCAGCACTTCCCACATGGACAAAAGTCTATGTTAACATTAGGTATTCAATGAATGCCTATTGAATAAAATGAAAGTGATGGTCCTGAAGTGTAATATTTTGCCCATTACAGACCTTCAAATAAAATGTTTTGCCTTTTCTTGGAATTTTCCCTTTCATTCTATATACCACAGAGGCAAGATCTATATTGTGTTAAGGGCTAAAATTCTAGCTAAACTGTCTAAAATAGCCAATGAGTGGTCGCCAATAAATTATAAGCTTTAGCAAGAGTTAGACTTTTAAGCATTTATTAAGGAGAATAAGAATTTGGTAAAGAGAGAGAGAAAGGCCTAGATTCCTATCTATTAAAGGGAGAGCACATTTCTAGCTCCGCTCTCCACCAGAGTCCAGAGGAAAGAGCGCGAGCCTGAGCGCCAGTCTCTTCCTTCCTCCTCCCACTAGTCCGTGTCACTTCCTGAAGCCTGGTCTTGCCCTCAAAGACCTTCGCTTCATGGGTAGAACTCTTCTACAGTAAGTCTCCAGCAGGTGGCGTCATTCTAATCGTTACAGTCCCCCCTGTTGTTCCTCAAGAAACAAAATGTTTCCTTGACGGAACAGTAAAAACAATATAATAACTATTGCTAACTAATAATATGTGAACAACAATATAGAAAAGGAAGAGAGGAAAGTTTTGTCCAGAGGGGCGATTTTTTTTTTTTTGTCCTCATGAACCGACGCTTTGACATTGGTCTTGCAAAGGGAGGGCCTCTGCAGAGAACACATGTTACAGATGGTGTATATTATAACAGAAAGAGAAAAAAAAACAACAAAAACAACAAATCAAAACTGTTCATTTAAAGTCTCTGAAAGTCTTTTCTCAGATGTCCTCTAGGTGTAGTCATGGAATGGAAGTCTTTTCAGGGGTTGAGGTATGGATGCTGGTAATCAGCCAGGAAAATTTCCTACAAAATTGAGCTTAACACAACTTTAAAATAGCTTTGTCAATAATAAAATCAAACAATGAAAGTTCTCAAAAACATGTCTAAGGGAATTCAGAATCTTAGTTGTTACACATGAAACATATAATAAAACAAAAATTGAAACATTCTTTAAAATTATAATATTACTATAGTCCCCCCCTTATGGAGGGTAATTGAGAAGACAATTGCTGCGATATTAATTAATAAAAATAATTTTTATCTTTGTTTTATCACTTTTTGCATCATCTGCCTAATTATCCTCATGCCATTATGAGAAATTTAAAAATCTAATATAATTGGTAACAGGTGTCAAGGCCAAATTCAACACTGTATTTATCATGACACCTGAGATAATTATGGGGGTTACCATAAAAGAACAGAGAAATGATGGGATATGAGCATTCCCACACGAGCAATATATACTGCCCATGCAGTATGCCAGGTCTAAAATAGGTGGATGGAATATATGTCCATGCCACCGAACATATTGGAGGAAACTGAGTCAGACTTAATCAGATGCATGGGATTGAGATGTCCATGGCATCAGGCATATAGGAGGGAGCATAGAAGCCAGGTGTAGGAGCGAGATGGGTGGGATGAATACTTCCAGCCATCTGTACAATATTGTGGGGAAAAATAAAATAAAATATTAAACCAAGAGAATCCAACCTCAACATTTGTCAAAAGCCGTTCCCTCGGCCATACCTTGACTTCATGCATGTCTCCCCTCATGTGACAGTTCAGTGTCTGCTCTTGCACGTATTCCTCTTGTGATTGGACTGGCATCTGATAACTCAGAATAAAGGCAATTAATGTCTTAAATGATAAGTTCCCATAATCCAAGTCTCATATGGATTTAAAAATTGAGGATAATAAATGATTGCAAAAAATGTGAATACATCTTGACTCAGAACACAATATATAATTATGCAACAATTTCAAATAATACCCCTTTTTTGTACTTAGTATACAATTACCTTTGTGAAAAATCAGAACATATTTAAATACAAGTTAAAGCACAACAGAATCTCAAAGAAAACTTTTTTTTTGAAAAAAGAAAACTTTTACAAATGTTCCCCTCTTTTTTTTTTTTGAATATGCTTATCAAAAATAATACTTCTAGAATCAATTTACACTTGCCATGGCAACCAATTTGCCAAGGAAATGCTTTAAAGAGTTTGATCAAATAATCAGTTGAGAAAAACAAAAACAAACAACTCAGAATATGGGACCACAATACTCCTAGAATTAACATTGTATTATGAAATCAAAACCATCTTGCAATTTTTAAAAATTAGATAAATGTATAGAAGAAAATACACATGGAACAATAAAAGACAGTGAAATTCAAACTAAGGAAATCTAAATGAGCATGAACTTAATATTAATGAGTATTACAAAATATAAACTTGATCGCATGACTATAAAAAGCTTTTACAAATATTCTCCTTGTTTTAGAAACTAAGTATAAGACACAATCTCAAAAGCATTAAAATCTCTATGAAAATAAACCCATTACCATTAATTTCAAAATGTAGATGTAATAGCATAGAAATCCTATGTAACCTCTGAACTGATACAATTACTCTGAGTGAATTCAGAACACTCTTGATTCCGATATCTAAAATCCCCAATACTCATATCAATACCTTGCTGCTTACTTCTACATTTCTGTAAAATATATACCCTTCCATGGCAAAAGAAGCAGAGTCTTGAACTATGTTGATTGTCATTCTTATTCAGCTTAAGTTTTTCTTCTTTAACCCCTCTATATTGTCTGTCGGGCTTTTCACCATACAAATGCTTTATAAGATTACTAATTAAAGACAAAAGCAGGTTAGCAAAATTATGAACAAAACGAGCATATCTGGAATTTAAAGAGTTTTCTAAGATTGTCTCAAAAGCACAGCCAGGGCAGGGAAGGGCTGAGCCTGAAGCTGCAAATGCAGGTAGAAAAAGTTGAGCATGCGCATCAGATCTCTGGACTTCCCAGGCAGGGGAAGCTATGGGCTTGGCCATAGGAGGAGTAGAGGGTGGGGTCTGGAGAGGAGGGGAGGGACCAGAGCAATTTGAATCAGACTTGATTTTGAACTCAGGCCTGGATTCCTCTTCCCCCACTTTGCCTCCAGGTGCTAGGGGATTAAAAGCTTCTAGAGGGTGGGTCATTGCCTCCAGGCATGCAAAATTAGAGCAACAATTAGTGTTAGAATTGGGAAAAGCTGCAGGAATCTCTTCAGGTTTCTCTGAAAATGCATGGTTGGGAGAGGGAGTGATATTTCCTTGTGTGAGTAAGTTGCTGGCTCTTTTAACAAAAATAAAAAGAAAAATAGAAAATCCACAAAAACAAAGCATTAACATGATCTTATCTCCCATTTGTCTGGTTAAACAGACTAAAATCAAAAATAGGGTAATTAGGGAGTTTAAAAGGTCCATTCGAAAAAATTTAAAGGGAAAACACAGCCAGTGCGCCAGTACTTAGCAGTTTAAAGGGTAGGGGAAATTTCTTACCCAACCGGAAGATCAGAAGTGAGGTTCAGCTTTCCTCTTCGTGGTCAGCCATCTGTTAAGGGCTAAAATTCTAGCTAAACTGTCTAAAATAGCCAATGAGTGGTCGCCAATAAATTATAAGCTTTAGCAAGAGTTAGACTTTTAAGCATTTATTAAGGAGAATAAGAATTTGGTAAAGAGAGAGAGAAAGGCCTAGATTCCTATCTATTAAAGGGAGAGCACATTTCTAGCTCCGCTCTCCACCAGAGTCCAGAGGAAAGAGCGCGAGCCTGAGCGCCAGTCTCTTCCTTCCTCCTCCCACTAGTCCGTGTCACTTCCTGAAGCCTGGTCTTGCCCTCAAAGACCTTCGCTTCATGGGTAGAACTCTTCTACAGTAAGTCTCCAGCAGGTGGCGTCATTCTAATCGTTACAATTGGCTTATTTTAGGCAAAATCTAACAGGAAAGCAGCAATGGAGTATAAAGAATTCTGAACCTAGTGTCATTGAACTTGAATGCAATACCCAGTTCTACTCTCTTCTATCTAAATGACCCTTGATAATTCAACTCCCTGGGTCTCAGTTTCTTCATATGTAAAATGAGGAGGTTGGATTATACGATCTTTGATGTTCTTTCTGTCCCTAGATCTGTGATATGATGATCAATACAGTATTTTTTGGAAAGCCCTTGGCTAATATTAATTGTGATGTTCTATATCACATATGCAACACCAAATTCAACATCAAGTATGATTAATTGACATTCAGTATCAAATATAGTCAGATCCATCCTTAATATCTCACTTTTAAGAGTATATCAAGTTGTTGGCAAAAGAAAGACTGGCTTAAATGACAGCTTTCTAATTCTTCATCAATAAGTGTACCATTTGACCACATGTTCCCAGAAGAAAGCTGTTTTGTGGCAGCCTTCAAATTTTGACTTGCCAATAAAGATTTCCATTGCTGATTACAGCTCATCTGCTGCAGGTTAATGTATGGTTCAAATCCTTTTAAAGTTGGATAAAAATCTTGTAAACTCTTTGCTGAGTCAGCAAAACAATCCATAATCTTGCCTTGCAAGTTTTCTTATGTGTGTGCTTCCAGGACTCATTCATCAGTAGATAGCTGTTATGGAATGACTGATTGTCTTGACTGTTTGGGGACTTGAAAACAACTGAGATGGAACAGCTTCTGGGAGGTTGGGAAAGACTGTCAACATCAAATGCCCTGGCTCTCTCAATAAGGAACATAGAGGCCCTATGCTTCTCTTGCTATGATATACTACAAATATATTAACTTGTTAGTGATCATCATTGGAATTCCTAGGCAAAAGTATAAAGTAGGAGAAATGTATCATTGGTGTAGTACTCTACATGCAGTGTCTTTGTCTTGCCTCCTATCTGAAAACTCCCCTTTTTCTTTGCCCTTTGTGGTTCCCTACTAAAGCCTAGCATCCATGGAAGTATTCTCACCTATCAAAATGTGTCTACCCCACAACACCCTTCCTTCAAGGTTCTAAATTTTACTTTTAAAAGACAATTAATTAATCAGATAATTAATGGTAAAGTTATTATGGCAGAGCTGGTATTTTAATTTTAGTAAGCATCCTAGAAGTAAAGTAAAATTTTAAAGACATAAAGAAAAAATATCCCAATGAGAAGGAAAAGGGAAAAGTCAAGACACTGTAAATCTAGAGCCAGAAGAAATCTCATAGACCAGTTATTCTAAACTCCAGATTTTACAGAAATTAAATCCTAGGAAGCATACACCTGTAATAAATTTAACAGGTAGGATTTGAAATCAAAATCTCTGACTCCCAAAATAACACTCTTTACACTGCAACTTTATGCCTTTTATGTTTTTAGAAGAGAGGCATGCAGATTTCCAAGGATTTTATGAACCAACTTAGATTTTTTAAAAGATGTATTAGAGATAGAAAGAAGATAAATAATAGATACAGAAAGCAAAGTAGAAATCAAATTCTAAGAGATAAGATGTCTCAGTTGAAAGGAGTAAATCTTTAATGGTGGAATTTCAAATATTGTGGCAGACAAGTCAGAGAAGATATTTTTGGAAGGGAGAATATTTTCATGGCCGTCAAAGCACAATAGGTAGGTGATCATCTACTCTACTTATTTCCAAAGCATGCCTTATCTTGTAGCATGTGGTTACAAAGTCAACTTTGGCATAGACATAGAGTGGCCATACAAATATATAGTAGTATAGATGAGGAGAAAGATAAGAAGAATTTTATCTCCTGGCTTATCTGCTGAAGAAAATATTTGTTATGGCAATTGGTTATTTAGAATTTTGGGTTTTCTTTTAAAAATTACTTTTATTAATGTTATTAAATAATTCCCAATTACATGTATATAACTTTGAGTTCCAAATTCTCTCCCTTTCTCCCATTCCTCTCCCTCCTTGAGAAGGTAAGCAATTTGATATGATTTATATGTGTGTGTGTGTGTGTGTGTGTGTGTGTGTGATGAAAAGCACAGTGATGATATTTCATTAAATTATTTTGCTATGAATTAATGGGGGAGGTAGCTAGGTGATACAGTGGATAGAGGATTGGGTCTAGAGTTAGAAAGACTCATCTTCCTGAATTCAAGTCTGGCCTCAGACACACTGGCTGTGTGACTGGGCAAATCACTTAACCCTGTTTGCTTTAGTTTCCTCATCTATAAAATGAGCTAAAATAGTAATGGCAAACTACTTCAGTCTCTTTGACAAGAAAACCCTAAACAACAACATGAATTAATTAGATTCTCTGGCTGACTATGCAAACTAAGCGCATTTGTCAGGGCTTGTGCATTATGTTTTTGAATGGATAAAACTTCCATAGTACAATGTACCTAGAACTTGTCTGGGAGGTTCACAAGTGAGTTAAAGGTTTGTACCTTCTATGTTACAAAATTATTTTATGAATCTTGGCCCCAATACCTAACTAACCTTCCAATTGTGCCTACTGGATATCTACTTGAGTAATTAGTGAAAGTTTCACCTGTTAATCATTTCTATTGGCTACTGGCATAGTTGTCTCATTCACAAAGTATATATATAGCCCTCCTTTTTACTTTTTAAAAAAAATTTATAAATATAGTAATAGTTGCCTTTTATTATATTGCTTTAAAATTTGCAATGTGTGTTAGGTATGTTATCATATTTGATCCTCACACAACTCTGGAAGGCAGGTGCTATCATTCCATTAATTCATTTATTTGTTTGTTTTTTATTTAATTCATTTATTTATTTGTTTTTTGTTAAAGACAATGGTGGTAGTAGTAACTATAATAATAATAAAACAACCTATATTTTAAGTAATGTAGTAAACTTTGAAAGACATTTTGAATATCTGATATCCTTTGAGCTTTATAACAAGTTACTCAAATATTATTATTCTCCTTTTACAGGAAAAATTTAGTGTCAAAAAGTTTAGTGACTTGCCCATGGACTCATATCTAGAAAGTGTGAGAGAAGGGCTTTGAACCCAGATCTTCATAACTCTAAAACTAAACAAAATCATTTGACCTCTTTGGAAGTCTGTGTAGTCTCCAGTTTAGTACACATGAAAAATATAGTGTAAATACAATATAAATACAAAAATACAATATAAAAGGCTGGTGCTACATGATGGCATTAGCTGTGAAATCAAGATAATTTAGAGAATAACACAAAAACCTACAGAAAAATAAACAGACTACCTAGAAAGTAAGGCTGAACCCTGCAACTTTCTGAATATTTCATGACCTCCTAATATATCTTACTCCAAACAGTCCCTTTAAAAAGAAGCTAAATGGGTTAGTATTCTCTTCCAATTCTTTCCTGAATTCCCCAAAATTGCTTGTTTCTGGAAGATTCCTCATGTTCCATAGTGGCTTGTACCTTTCATGACTTGGCACCAGCAGCATTCTGAACTCAGTGATTTCTGTCAAAAACCTCCAGGGAGCATCCTCCAGGTGTCATGTGAAATATACACTGTAGCACTGAATTTGGCAGCCTTCAAAAATACAAAGGAAATGTATACTTTTTACTTTCATAAAGTGCTTAAGATGTCCTAAAAGAAAAGATGGAATGATTTTGCATTTGAAAAATTAAGTAGAATATGGCAAAACCCCTCCCCCATTTCCTTTTCATTGTCAAAGTAATAAGTACAGAGCACAGAAATTTAAATCAGGGTAGCAGAAACAAGAACAATGTTAGATTTTGTGAAAGTATTCCAGCACCACTGAACTGCAGAACCTCAGAATTAGAAGAAGCCCATCCCAGAATAAGGACTATGTCATGGGTCTAGTCCAAACCTTGGTTGAATAGGACTTCTCTCTCTAAAACCTATGGCAGTAGTCATCCAGTGTCTGCTCAAAGACTTCTAGCAGTAGGAAGTTACTATTTCTTGAGAAACCTCACTCTATTTTTAGATAGGTATTACTATGAGGAAATTGTTTTTTATAGCTAATTTTTAACTTTGCCCCTCTGCAACTTCTACCCACTGTTGCTAGTTGTGCCCTCTAGGGCAAGTAGAACAAATCTAACTCCTCTCCTACAAGATAGACCTTCAAATATTTTTAAAAGATGCAGATCATGTCACCAGCAAGTCTTCTCTTCTGTAAATTAAATAGCACCATTTCTTATAACTTACCCTTACTATTTATCTCACCAGTTTGTTTGCTCTACTCTTAATACATTCCAATTTCTCAATGCCTTTGTTCATGTGTGAACTATCTATTAATATAGCTAAGATTATGGTTTTGGTTTGGTTGGCATATAACATTTACCTTGATTTTCAACTCTACAATCATAGAGAAGAGCTGAAATAAAAAATGGCATGTTTATTGGGGTGTAGACTAAAACCTAAATACAACCAAAGTTTAGGAGTTCATTATTTCAGGTGAGTGTAGACCAAAACCTGACTGTGGAGGAGAGCATGTGCTTGCGGGGAGGAGAGAATATCTTTAAATCCTCTCCTTGAATCAATCATGGCATCTGTCAATGGAGCTACTTCCTCAAAAGGAGGAATTTTATGCAGATTTTGGATTGCTTGATTATTAGTTAGATACTTAGATTGAAATAGTTGAAAAACAAAGACAAAATCCAGACAATTAATGACACAAAGAGATAGTTAATAGAGGCTGGAAGCAATTTCTAATAACATGGCTTGGCAGCAAAGAATTGGCCATAGATGCAAGAGGGAGCTATCCCTAGCAATTGAGAATTGAGAAGCTTAGAAGAAAATTCTCTAGTAAGCCAGTTGAGTTATTTGTTTACTAGAAATGATGTAACAAAAGGCAGAATTTTGTTTACTGAAGACTCCACAAGGACAGAAAGGACTCTAGGTAATAACAGAGGAGCAGGTAGTTTGGGCTATATACGCTCCCTACATGCATAGTTCTCCACCATTATACTCCATGCATACAACCACTCTTCTCATTAATGAGAGAGTATACCTGAGCTATATAATGGGAATGTTTTGTAAATATTGTCCTTAGTATGTTATCTTAGTAAAAACCCTTATTAAGAGATAATTGTGTCTACCAGTGAACTATTAGTGGAAAACACATTGATGGGGACTTTTGAGTGCAGCTGTACTTCTCCAGGCCCCAAACCTTTGAGTAAAAGATTGGGGAGTGATTTTAGGGCACTATACTAAGATAGCCAGTAACTTCCAGTTCATAAACTCCACAAGTATATTAATATTGTCTTCCAGACACATAGATTCCCTTCTCACTTCTAAATTGATATTCATCTGAATATAAGACCTAATTTTCTAGTCTTTTCTCTGCCAGTATTCTGCCCTATTACTTTGCACAAGGTTTCTTCATCTGTAGAATTTCTTCTCTTTACTTCTTAGGACTTTTATGGAGATTAAGTGAGATGTTTTGAAAATGATGTGTAAATGCTAAAGTACTATGATATGTTACTGAGTTAATTAATGTCCAAAGATTGGGAAATTAGTAGATCATGCTTGGTTGACATTTTTGCCACATAATCATTTAATTGGTCATTAATGTCTAGGGAACAAAAGTAAACAATTGGTAAAGTAATCATCATTCCAAATTCACATTATGATTTTGATGTGTTAGCAGACCTTAATGAAGACAACAGCTTGTTTTCACTTTTTAAATGTTTTCCCTAGTGCTTATTACAGAACTCACACATGACAGACATTCAAGGAATGTTGCCAACTTGCTTATTACATTAACATAAAAAGTCCTGCTATGAACAGAATTTTTTCCTACTATTGTGAGCACTGTGATTAAAGAGTCAATGTCACTATGGTAAGGTTTAAAATAAGTCCCATTATATCCTTTCCACAAATGTTTGTATGGTTTACTTCCCATTTTTCAATCACATTGGGAAGTCCAACATTGGGTAATATTTTCTAACAACATTTTTTAATATTACAGTATTATGTTTCTCCTTATATTAAAATTATAAATGGGACCAGTGTATTATAAACACCTTGAAGATAAGGACTTTATTTAATTTTTTTATCCCCAATGCCTAGAATGATGTATTGCACATAGCAGAATCTTAATAGAACCATAGACTATTACTATGAGATGTGTCCCCAGTGGCCATCTGATCCAACATGAACCTGTGTAGAAAATGTGTGGCACTTGCTCATTTATCTTCAGCTTGAATAACTCCAGGAATGGGGAGTATATTGCCTCCTGATACAGTTTATTCCACCTTTAGAGAGCTTAGGTTCTTAGGAACATTTTCTTTCTATTGAGATGAAATTTCTCTGCCTGTAACTTAAATCCACTGATCCTAGTTTTATCATCTGAGGCTAAGTAAACAAGTCTAATCCCTCTTCTCCATAACAGTCGTTGATGTATATGAAAAGAGATTTCAGGTTCCCTATAGGTTTTCTAGTCTCCGGCTTGCATATTCTTAATTTCTTCAGTGGATTCTTTTACAATTTTATCTTAAGCCCTCTCAATATCCTGGTCATTCTCTTCTGGATATGTTACTATATATCACTATCTTTGAAAGTAGAAAAATATTGTATTCAGAACTGAAGGCATTAATTCAAATATTTTGTCCAAGTCAAAGTACAGTGGTACTGTCATTTCACTTAATATATGCACTTGAACCTCTATTAAATGTCACATCATCTTTGAAGTCCAATAATTGCTTTTCCACAAATGCTTTTTTATATTAACTTGTGTCTAGTCACATTTTCCATATCCTATATTTGAGCAACTGATTTTTTTAACCAAGTGTAGGACTTCATATTTAGCCCCCATAAATCACATTATATTGGACACTTTGCCAATGATGCTAGCCTCTCAGGATCTTTTGAGATCCTGATTATGTCTTCAGATTTCAGATCATCAAATCCTACCTTCATATCATCCATAGTTTCCATAAGTATGACATGTATACTATCATTCATCCATTAATAAAAATGTTGGATAGCTAAGGGATGAGGATAGAGGCTTATGGCAATTCACTAAAACCTTTTATCCAGGTCATAAATAAACTGTGAATTTTGAGTCTTTCCCTGTTATCCATGGTCTGTGTTTTCAACTTTGTTCTTTATATATTACACAAATAATCTTCTCTGCTGTTTGACATCTTTATTTCTTAACCATGCCAAATTATTTTTTAAATAACATTTTTATTTAAAGTTTTGAGTTCCAAATTCTATCCCTCCTTCCCTCTCTCCCCTCTCTTGACCCTGAGGCAATAAGCAATCAGATATAGGTTATATATGTACAATTACATGAAAACATTTCTATATTAGTCATTTTGTATAAGAAAACTTGAATAAAAGAAAAATGAAAGAAAGTGAAAAATAGCATGCTTCAGTATGTGTTTAATCAATATCAGTTTTTTTTTTCCTTTGGAAGTGGATAGTATGTTCATCATTAGTCCTTTGGGATTGTCTTGGATCATTGTATTGCTGAGAATAGTTGTCATGCACAGTTCATCAAAAAATATTGCTGTCACTGTGCACAATGTTCTCCTGGTTTTGCTCACTTCAAAATACATCAGTTCATTTAAGTCTTTCCAGAAATTTCTGAAATCATCCTGCTTGTCAGGTGAGGCCTGCTCACTAGATTGGCCTCTTTTCATTTGGGAACTGGCTTGTGGGTGGCAGAACTTCATGAGCTGCTAGGTAAAGGCAAAGTTTTCGCTCTGTCTATCCCACACAGATCTAAGATAGGGTTTTCCATTCTATAAGAGATCTGTTCTCACCCTCTCTCTCTTCACTAACTTCTAATATACTTTAATAAATACTTAAAAGCCTAAATTCTTACAGAATTTATCAGTAATCTTAGACAGTTTCCCAAAAAAACTGGGGGGGGGGCAGGTAAGGATCCATATTAGCTTTTTTTAAAAATTATTTTTGTGATCATTTTTTTTTTTGGTGAGGCAATTGGGGTTAAGTGACTTGCCCAAGGTCACACAGCTAGTAAGTGTCAAGTGTCTGAGTCCAGATTTGAACTCAGGTCCTCCTGACTCAAGGGCCAGTGCTCTATCCACTGTGCCACCTAGCTTCCCCCCCACATTAGCTTTTAAACATCACATAACCCTCTTGTCATGGCTCTACCATGTGAGTAATTTTTAGGATTTATGAGGAATAATTTCCCCCCTAAAAAATAATCCTCTGCTAATTTTTATGTTTTACATCCCTGAGGGAGTCAGGTAAAGAGAAATGCCTACATATATACACATCATATATATATTATACATACAAGTGCATATATGTGCATCTGTATGTGTGTATATATACATATACATGCATAAATGTATATATACTCATTCATGTACTATAATGGCTAGATTTTATATAATGTTTTAAAGCTTATAGAGCACTCTACATATATTATTTCAATTTATCCTCACAGCGGGGAGCTAGATGGCACAGTGGATAGAGCACTGGCCCTAGATTCAGGAGGACCTGAATTCAAATCTGGCCTCAGAAACTTAACACTTACTAGCTGTGTGACCCTGGGCAAGTCACTTAACCCCAATTGCCTCACCAAAAACAAACAAACAAACAAAAAATGTATCTTTGCAACTCTCCTAGGACACTGGTGCTTTTATGTAACTGAATTTTCATTTGAACATACTGAAGCAAACAGGTTAAGTGGCTTGACCAAGATCATGTAGTTAATAAGTATCTGAGGTCAGATTTGACCTCAGGTCCATTTGAATCCAGGTATAGAACTCTATTCAATGTGCTACCTAAATACCTGCCATATACAGTGTGTTTTAAAAGTCTTAGTGCAGTGTTACTGTACAACTTAGCACTGTACTTTTGGAGTATACTATATACGTGTATGTATACATATGGAAACACATCTTTAAAAAAATCTCCATTTACATATATGGATACATTGAGATATTCATAGTCATATGTTTATATGTACAAACAACTATATATGCATATAAAACCTGTGAAAGAAATATATAATTGTGTTTTCAAGGAGAGAGGATGTCCTAACTATGAAAGTCTTGATGGTGATAGAAGAGGAGCAGGGACAAGATGAACTCTAATCATCAAAATCTTCTAAGTTTTTAAAATCTTTAAAATATATATAGTAAAAACCTTTTCATTAAAAATATTTCTTGGGATAAGACTTCAAAAGTATAAGCAAGGACTTCCCATGTACTTCCCCAAAAGGATTTGAAAAATGTAAATCCAGGTATATTGCGTCCTGAAGCCCTTGATCTGACTTCGAAGGGTTAAATTTGGTTTATTCAAATGCAGATGGAGAATATAATCTATGATTTTCTTCATGTACTCAGAGGGAACACTCAAGTGATTAGATGGATGACCTTTAATAAATAATATTTTTGTTGTAATTTTGCCATAAAGTTACACATATTCACCAAGAACAGCCTGTCCTTCACTCAGAGAAACAGTTTGTCATTTGGGGCTGCTGGTTGTCCAAGGCCAAGGTTATTTAAGATGTCACCAGCAATTATATGCTAAAATCTTCATAATATGCATATCATCAACGCCTGCTGATAAACTAAAAGGATAATTTTCATGGTGGTTAAGCTGAAAGGTTACCAGAAATTTCAGAATTTCCTCTTCTACTCCTTCATATGGAGTGGGTGACAAGCTTGACAATGCTTTATCAGTTCTGGGAAATGACTCTGACATGAGAAGTTAATTTGAAAGTACTGTGGTCATGTTCTAAAGGGGCAATCTATACAATACTAGTCATCTCATTGGTTCTTATTTCTCAGGAAGCAGGAAGATCAGCCTTTTACTTTTTCATTAGATTAAGACACCTGCTCAAGAGTTCTTGGACACTGTAGCTGATAGAAACTCTGTATAAATTAAGGCCCCTGATGAAAGCATGCAGGTTTATGAACTAACTACTCTTTAATGATTTTCCATTTGGACAGTTATCCTCATTTCCTAATTAGAAAGATCACTTCCCTCAAAAGCTTAATCAGTTAATGACCCTTTTTGATGGTGGTTCATACAAATAGTAATTCCTCAGATAGTGGTTGTAATATTTTCTTGTGTTTGTATGCTGAGAACCTTGGTACTTGGTAGGTATTCAATAATTGCTTGTTGAATTACTTGACTCTTCTCTCAAGATTTGTTCAGTTTTGTGCACCATGGCTTAAGAAGGACCTAGAGAACGTCCAGAGGAGAGTAACAAAAATTATCAAGGGCTTCGAGAACCTGTCTTATGAGGATCATTGAAGGAACTGAAAAAAAGACTCCAGAATGACATACCTTACTTAAGATGTAGAATCATAATTGGACTTACCATGTTTGTTACCAGAAAACAGAACCAAAAGTGGTATGTGGGAATTGCAAAGAGGCAAATTTTGTCTTGAAGTCAAGAAACAATTTTCTCACAATTACATATATCCAGAGCCAAATTTGTTATTTCATCTTCACTGATACTCTATCACTGGAGGAACTCAAGGAAAGACTAGATTTATTGGTCAGTCAGTTAACAAGCATTTATTAAGCAAATATTGGATTCCAGACACTGTTAGTTTCTGGGAATGAAAACACAAAGTAAAAATACCTTCCACAAAGAACATAGATTCTACAAGGAGAGACAACATATATACATGATAGTATAGCATATGCAGAATATATATAAATAGTATATACAAAATAAATACAAGATAATTTAGAAACCAAGACACTAGAATGTGTGTGTGTGGGGGGGGATAAAGAAATACTTCATGTAGGAGGTGTTATGTAAGCTGAATTTTGTGGAAAAATAGGGATTCTAAAAGCAGAAATGTGGAATATATTCCCAATATGGGGGACAGCCAGTACAAAGGCACAGAAATGGGAAGTTATGTGCAAGGATTTTGAAAGAAGGGCAGGATAAAAGTTATACAACCTGGAAAGCTAGTTTAGAGCCAGGTGCTGAAGGGATGGATGAGCATTTGTCAAGTGTAATAGATTCCTTTTGTGCATATGTTAGGGTAAATGGTGGCTGAGTTCCATTTCAACTGTTATTCTGTGATTCAGTCATAATATAAAAGTGATGTGGTATAATGGGTAGAGTGCTGGATTTGGAGTCTGGTGATGTGAGTTCGAATCCTAATTTCTGCATCTGTTAGCTGTATGTTGTAACTAATTCTTTTAACCCTTCAGGGATTTAGTTTCCTTATCTATAAAATTGGGATAATAATAACCTGATTCCAAAATTCATAGCATTATTGTAAAAAACAAACTTGCAAATATTAAAGTGCTACACATAAATACAAATTATTACTAATATTCTGGAAATGGTAGGTGTGTGTTGTAATAATCTCCAAGTACTCTGATATTAGCTGTCTTGTATTAATTTTGTATTTATTTTATATGTACTTACATGTGTATATATTGTCTTCCTGATTAGAACACAAGCTTGTTGAGATCAGAGACCATTTTCAATCAACTTTGGTATCCCCAGTGCTTGACGAAGCATATGACAAGTAAAAGGCTTAATTAATGACTGTTGATTAATTGGTTGAGTGCATACAGGTTTTATTTCATGAAATATTGGGAGAGCCAAGCTCCAGTATGTTTCTAGAAAAGTATAGCTTGGCATAATAGAATGAACACTGGCCTAGAAATAAGGAGATGAGAGTTCTAGTGCTATCAGCTACTTGTTTTACTTCAATGATTTTGAGAACCTCTCTGATGCTTTAATTTTGCATCTTCAAAATAAAGGCACTGGACTAAGTTATATCTGAGCTCTTTCAACTTTAACATTAAACAATGATATTTTGAAGTCCTAATTCTGTTTAGGTGATCCTGAAACATCTGTTCTGGAAGGCCACAATTTTAAGGGTTTGCTTGTAAGCAGTAATAATTTGCTTTGCATTTTATTTGTGGAGTTCAAATTCCTTAGTAAGCTCTATATAAAAAAAAATGAAGCTTTATGCATCCTAAAAGCTGTAAAGAATTAATTGTTATTTGAGGTTTTTATGCCTTGGTGCTCATTGGCCTGGGGCTCTGCAAAACGCATGGTGCTCCACCCACTACTTGTAGCCATTACCATGGCGCTGGCCCATCATGTCATCACTCGCCAATGCCTACATGGGCCTGGCAAATTATAATGATTGGAAGCCTAGTGAGAGCAGTCATGTGACTGTCAGAGTGGCCAGACAATTGGTTGGGGGGGCTATGTGGGGTTTCTGGGAATGGGGAGAATTCGCCATTCTAGCTGGAAGCTGGAAGGTGACAGGAGCTCTGCTGTGTATTCTCAGCTGATACCTGGGCATTGGTATTTTTCAGGTTGTATAATTTCCCTTTCCCCATTTTATTTCCTTTCCCTTGATCCTACTGATCCTGTTTGTGTTGTTGTTGTTTTTTTAAAGTTCATTCTTGTTAAAATAAATCCTGTTCTGTTTTGAGGGAGGCTGCTGGTCTCCTTCCTTGCCCCAATATTGTGACGAGCCACTTAGCTAACACTCCCCAATTAAAAATTGGTCCCCACAAAGCTTATGAAATTGTGCTCACTTAATTCATACTACAACAGGAAGATAAAATCCTTTCTGTTTTACTGCTCTTCTAGTATAGTTGAGAAAAAAGAAAGAGAGATAAACGGAAGGGATAGTGTTGATGAGTTCCACCTGCCTTATACCTTAAAATGCCCTGCTGTAACTCTCCCAGAAACAGAAAATTGTTAATGTGGTTTCATGGAAAGAGCAGAGCACTTGGAGCTGGAAAATCTCGATCCCAATCCTGTCACTTCTGTAGTGAGATCTTGGCCAAAATCTTTAACCTGAATTTACTTTCTTAATCTGTAGCATTCCCTAACTTGAAGCACTTTTATGGGGAGGAAAGTACTTTTCAATATTATAATCAGATTAATTCCAGCTATTAATTATTCATCTTGTAGGATTATTATGATATTAGATAGGCTCTATAAATTCATAAGATCACTATGATTCTATAATCATTCTGAGGTCATCTAAAATGGAAAATCTGCTCAGCCTGACTTGAAAATTTATTCAATATTGAGTAGACTAAACAAGGTACTCAGTGGCAAAGAAAAACAAACAAAAAAAATCCACCTTTCTTCTAGTGATCTCAGATCCCTTTATCTATCTCATAAAAATTATTCTTAGAGAGGGAACATCTAATGGTTTTAGAGGGAAAAGGCCAACATTTTTGACATTTGAAATGAGTTCAATGAAGCACTCAAAGTTTACCTCTCCTTAGACACTGACATGTGAGCAATAAAGTTGAAGATGTCAAGTACAAATTTGAACTTTGATTTTCATAATCTTAAATTTCTATATTTATTTGAAGATTGAAATTCAATTATTAAATTAACTGTATTAACAAACATCAGTCAGCCCCAATGGCATGGGGCTCTATTTTCATAAACAACTACTTTATACACACCAAAAATGTGACATTGTACATGGAGATTCATTCTAATCTTGAAATGTAATTACAGACTATTATTATGATGATCACATTGATGAAAAGATAATTCCTCATTAAATTTGAGGAGAGTAAAAATGTCATTAAATATTAATATAATAAATTCTTTTAAGCAAAGTTGAGAAATCTCACTATGTTAGAAATTATATAAGGTAAGGGACCATTTTGGACATAGACTTTTTACTTCCCTTAATACCTAGTATAGTGATCTATACAGAGTAGGCATTTAATAAAGTTAGTCTGGTGAAAGATGTCACACTCATGACAGAGGGTTCTGAAAAGGAGAATGAGAAAAATAAATATTAGTTTGAAGATATTACTGTGAGATTGATATGCCTATTATAATCCTATTGAGGATGCTGAATGAAGTGAACAGAACCAGAAGAATATTGTACACAGTAACAAAAACATTGTATGATAATCAACTGTGAGAAACTTGGCTCTTCTTAGCAGTGCAATGATCCAAGACAATTCCAAAGAACTCATGATGGAAAATGTTCTCTAAATTCAGAAAAAAGAACTGTGGATTCTGAAGAGATTAAAACATAATGTTTCTACTTTTTGGTTGTTTTTTTTTTCTTTATTGAGGTTTTCCCCTTGTGTTCTGATTTTTCTTTCACAATATGACTAACAGAAATATGTTTTATGTGATTGTACATATATAACCTATATCAGATTGCTTTCTGTCTGGGGGAGGGGGGAAGGAAAGGAAGGAGGAAGAAAAATTGAAAGTAAAAATCTTAAGGAAAAAATGTTGAAAACTATCTTTGCATGTAACTGGAAAATAATAAAATACTTTTATCATAAAAAACATCCTATTGTGATGCTCCAATGAAGCTTGGAGATGACTCCTTATTTTTGTCTATGCAAATGAAAAGCAAGCTCTACTAGGTACTACCAAGTCAAAAAGAATTCGAATATGAATCTTAATGATGGATCATATGTTGTTGTGGAGGATCAGCATGGCTAAATCAGTGTCTCATTACAAGGTTGGCAGGCTAATGGTTTCTTTCAGGCATTATACCATATTATAAAATATTGATAGGTGTTTATTTGTTATTTTAATTTCATTTTCATTTCCAAATTCTCTTCCTCTACCCAGCCCCTTCCACACCTACTGAAAAGCAAGAAATATGAAAACCTTTATATATATGAAGTCATAGAAAACATATTTCCACATTAGCCATGTACTTCCCCCCAAAAGAAATAAGAAACAGAGGGAAAATATGATTATATTTGCATTCTGAGTCAATCAGTTCTGTATGTAGAGGTTGATGACATTTTAGATCATGAGTCCTTTAGAACTGTAGTGGTTGATTACATTGATTAGATCTGGCAACTTTGTTAGGGCTGATTATCTTTACAATATCGGTTTTACTATATATATTGTTCTTCCAGGTCTGCTCACTTCATTTTTCATCAGTTCATATAAGTCTTCCCAGGATTTACTTTTATTGAAATAATGTCAGTGCTTTATTTTTCTTCAGTTACATGTAAAAATATTTCTAACATTCAGTTTTAAAAATTGAGTTCCAAATTCTCTCCTTCCCTTTCCTGTCCTCCTCATTGAGAAGGTAGGCAATTTGATATAGGTTATGCATGTAAAACAAATTTTCACATTAGTAATATGAAAAAACAGATTAACAAAGGATCAAGAAAAATAAAATAAAGAAAAAACTATGATCTGATATGCATTCAAATTCCACCAATTCTTTTGCTGGAGATAGATAGCATTTTTCGTCATAAGTCCTTTGAAAAAGTCTTGGATCATTATATTGTTGAGAAAAGTTGACATGCACAATTGATCATAATATAACATTGCTATTACTGTATTCAATGCTTGTCTGGTTCTGATCATTTCACTTGGTATCAGTTCTTATAAGTCTTTCCAGGTTTTTCTTAGTGCATCCTACTGGTCATTTCTTATACCACAATAGTCTTCCCTCACTATCATATACAACTTCTTCAGCCAATCCCCAACTGAGTGGATATTCCCTCAGTTTCCAATTCTTTGCCACCATTAAAAGAACTTCTATTTGCTTGGTCAAAGGGTGTGTATGGTTTTATAGCCCTTTGGGAATAGTTCCAAATTATTCTATAGGATTGATGAATCATTATACAACTTCACCAACATTGCATTAGTTTCTCAATTTTTCCACATCTACTCCAACATGTATTCAACATTTTCCTTTTTTGCCATATTAGCCAGTTTGATAGTGTGGAGTGGTGGTTGAGTCATTTAAATTTTCATTTCTTTAATCAGTCGTGGTTTAGAGCATTTTTCATATGATTATAGATAACTTTAATTACTTTGTCTGAAAACTGTGTCTTCATTTCTTTTGACTATCAATTGAGGAATGGCTGTTATTTCTATACATTTTGACTATTTGAGAAATGAGGTCTTTATCTTCTACTTACCGTAAAATATATGTACTATAATATATAATTACTCTTTCCCTCTATCCCATTTCTCCTTGTTTGTCCTACGCTTTGTCTCCTTTTTATCCAGCCATACGAAGAAGTGTTTTGCTCCCTTCTATCATACACCACTCCCCTTTTCTTATTCCTACTTTCTTCTAAAGTAAGATGGATTTCTATACCCAACTGAGTGCTTTATTCCCTCTTTGAGCCAATTCTGATGAGCATGTGGTTCACTCACTCCCTCTACCTCTCCCATCTTCCCCTTCACTGTAATAGCTCTTTCATGCCTCTTTTATGTAAGATAATTCATCCCATTCTACTGCTCCCTTTCCCCTTATCCCATTGCATCCTTCTTTCTTGTACTTTAATTTTATTTTTTTAGATAAACATCCAATGGAATTGAAGTCACATTTGTGGCTTCTATCTATGTATATTCCTTCTAATTGCCTTAGTAATAAGAAAGTTTTTAGGAGTTATAAGCACCATTTTCCCATGTAGAAATGTAAAAAAAAAAGTTTAACCTTATTGAATCCCTTATGATTTCTCTTTTCTGTTTTTGTTTTTGTCTTTTTGCAGGGCAATAAGGGTTAAGTGACTTGCCCAGGGTCACACAGCTAGTAAGTGTCAAGCGTTTGAGGTTGGATTTGAACTCAGGTCCTCCTGAATCCAGGGCTGGTGCTTTATCCACTGCACCACCTAGCTGCCCCCATTATTTCTCTTTTCTATTTACATTTTTATGCTTCTATTGATAAAGAGAACTGACTGTACCTCTACTACATACATACTCCAGGGTGGCCAATGAAAAGGGAAAATGACCTTATCTGTACAAAAAAAAATATTTATAGAAGTTCTTTTGTAATGGAAAAGAGTTAGAAACTGAGGCAATGCTCACCACTTGAGAAATGGTTTGTTTAAGTTATGACTATGATGCAATGCTATTATGCTATAAGAAATTACAAGGGAAATGGCTTCAGAAAAACCTGGGATGAAGATGGAAAAAGGGCAGGAATTCCCCTGAGCTCTTCCAAATTCCCCTCCAAATAGTTTTAAAATAATGCCTCAAAACAAATTCTGGAGAAGCATAACCCACAAAAGGATGAAAGGACAGAGCAAAACTATTTTCTAGACCAAGAAAACTTAGATGGTTTGCAAGAAAGGCCTATTACACCTGGGTCAGAATGTAGCACAGTCCAGTATAAGACATGCCAGCAAAGACCATGCCCCAGCAAACCAGTAACAGGCCTCAGAAGCAACTTAATCAACAACTGCAGCAACTGCTTTGGAAGCTATCAGGTCACAGACAGTGAGGGGGTCAGAAGATGATTACAGAGGTCCCTTTGCTAGCACTGGGGGCAGGACTCTATTGCATTGTCCACACTCAGATAGAGATCACAGGCCTGGGTGGCATTCTCAGGGCAAAAAGGAGAACTAGTATAACAGAGCTTGTGGAAGCAGGAGGGTGGGGACCCTGGTCTCAGTTCCAAAGTAGAAAATAATGCTTGTGGTTATCTATAGACCAGTACACAAGCCAACACAAATAGTAAGCACACTTGTTCTTAGGTCATATTACCTTAGAAGAACTGAAAGCTTACAGACCCCCAGAACTAGCAATGAAAACAACTGCACAAAAACCCTGAAGCTTGAGAAAGTGCTCCTTCCACCCTGGAAGCAGAGTCCCACTTTAGCATAGAATTAAAAGTCAAGTAATAGACTGGAAAAATGAGCAAACAACAGAAAAAAATTCTGACTAAAGAAAGTTACTATGGTGACAAGGAACATTAAAACATGCACTGAGAAGATAAGAAAGTCAAAACTACTATATCCAAAACATCAAAGAAAAATATGAATTGGTCTTAGGACATAGAAGAACTCAAAAATAATTTTAAAAACAAGTAAAGAGAAGTAGAGGAGCCATTGATAAGAGAAATAAGAGTAATGCAGGAAAATCATGGAAAAAAGTCAACAGCTTGGTAAATTAGGAACAAAAATATACTAAAGAAAAAAACACACCTTAAAAACAAAATAGGCAAGTGGTGAATGATGTAAAAAAAATCCAATGAGGAGAAGAAAGAAAGTAGAATTGGCCAAATGAAAATGGAGGTACAAAAGCTCAATGAAGAAAAGGATTACTTAAAAATTAGAATTGGGGAAGTAAAAGCTAATGACCTTATGGCACATCAAGAAAAACAAAATTAAATAAAAATAATGAAAAAATAGAAAAAATGTAAAATATCTCACTGGAAAAATAACTGGCCTGGAAAATAGATTCAGGAGAGATAATTTGAAAATTGTTGGATTAACTGAATATCATACTTTTTTTTCAAAAAGAGCCTGAATATCATATTTCAATAAATTATCAAGGAAAACAGCCCAATATTCTGGAAACAGAAGGTAAAATAGAAATTATAAGACTCTACCAATCATGTCCTGAAAGAAGCCCCAAAAGGAAAACTCCTAGGAATATTATAGCTAAATTCCAGAGATCCCTGGGCTAGGAGAATGTATTTCAAGCAGCCAGAAAGAAATGATTTAAATATTATGGAACCACAGTCAGAATAACATCAGTTGGCAGTTTTTATATTAAAGGATCTAAGGGCTTGAAAAATAACATTCTAAAAAGCAAAGAAGTTAGGATTACAACTATTAATCACCTACCCAGCAAAACCGAGTATAATCCTTCAGAGCGAAAATATCAATGTTCAGTGAAATAGAGAACTTAAACATTACTGATGAAAGGAACAGAGCCAAATAGAAATTTTGGCTTTCAAATAAACCTGATAGATAGATAGATAGATAGATAGATAGATAGATAGATAGATAGATAGATAGATAGATAGATAGATGCTCATGTGTATATGCATATATCCCCACATACTCTCCAATATTTGTCCTTTTCCTTTGCTTGTCATCTTAGTCAGTCTGATTGGTATGAAATGGTACTTCAGAGTTATTTTAATTTTAATTTCTCTGATTATTAGTGATTTTGAGCATTTTTATGAGTATTGATAGTTTTCATTTGTTCCTCTGAAAATTTCCAACTCATATGTTTTACCCATCTATCAATTGGAAAATAGCTCCTATTTTTATGAACTTGTCTCACTTTTCTATATTTTTGAGAAATAAGATTTTTATCAAAGACAATTGTTACATATTTTCTCAGTTTCCTACTTTTCTGCTAATTTAGATTGTGTTGGTTTTGTTTGTACAAATTTTTAAAAAATGTTATGTAGTCAAAATTATGAATTTTACACTCATGAAACTCTTCATAGCCTTATTGGTCATGAACTCTTCCCCCATTCATAGACCTGACATAGAATTTCTTCCATGTTCCTAATTTGCTTATGATATCACCAGTTATGTCTAAACTATGTACTCATTTTGAGTCTATCTCCATATTCAGTGTGAGATGTTCATCCACATTGAATTTCTACCAGACTACTTTTATGTTTAGGGCAACTAGGTAGCACAGTAGATAAAAAATATAAGAAAACCTAAATTCAAGTATGGCCTCAGACTAGCTGTGTGACCCTTGGCAGGTCATTTAACCCTGTTTGCCTCAGTTGCCTCATCTATAAAATGAACTAGAGGAAATGGCAAACTACTACAGTATCTTTGCCAAGAAAATCCCACTGGGCTCACAAAGAGTTGGACATGACTGAACAACAACACTTTTAAGCTTTTCCAGCAGGTTTTGTCAAATAAGGAGTTCTTTCCAAAGCTGGGAACTTGAGATTTATCAAGCATTAGGCTACTGTGCTCCTTTACTTCTGTGTTTTATCTACAAATCTATTCCTTTGATAAACCACTCAATTTTTTATCCAGTGTAAAT
The DNA here is from genome assembly GCF_019393635.1 of Dromiciops gliroides. Lineage (NCBI taxonomy): Eukaryota > Metazoa > Chordata > Mammalia > Microbiotheria > Microbiotheriidae > Dromiciops > Dromiciops gliroides. The sequence continues at coordinate 155,069,699 of NC_057861.1, forward strand.
TGTTTTGATGATTATAGATTTCTAAAAAGAACCTGGTTACTGCTAGGCCCCTTTACATTTAAAAAGAATAATTCTTTTGATTGTCTTTACCTTCTGTTACTCCAGATGGATTTTTTTTATTTTTGCAAGTCTACAAAATAATTCTTTGATAATCTGATTGGTATAGCACTGAATTTATAAGTTAATTGTGGTAGAGTTGTCATTTTTATCATATTAGCTCAACTTAAACATGAACAATTCATATTTCTTTATTTTTTTGTCTATATTTGTATGAAGAGTGTTTTGTAATTGTGTTCATATAGTTCCTTTGCATGTCTTGGCAAGTAGATTTCAAAGTATTTCACACTATTTGAAGCTTTTTTAAGTGTAATTTCTCTATTTATCTCTTCCTGCTGGTTTTCTTGGTAATATATAGAAATGCCGATGACTTCTATACATTTGTTTTATATCCTGCAACTGTGCTAAAGTGTTTTTGTTTGTTTGTTTGTTTGTTTTGTGGGGCAGTGAGGGTTAAGTGACTTGACCAAGATCACACAGCTAGCAAGTGTCAAATGGCTGAGGCTGGATTTGAACTCATGTCCTCCTGAATCCAGGGCCAGTAATTTAACCACTGGGCCACCTAGCTGCCTCCTAAAGTTGTTAATTATTACAATTTTTTTTTTACTCTCTAGGGTTTTCTAAGTACAGCTTCACATCATTCTAATTTTTTTCTTTTCTTTTTTTTCCACAGGGCAATGAGGATTAAGTGACTTGCCCAGGGTCACATAGCTAGTAAGTCTCAAGTATCTGTGCCTGGATTTGAACTCAGGGCCTCCTGAATCCAGGGCTGTGCTTTATTTACTGCACCACCTAGGTGCCCCCACATCATTCTAATTTTGTTTCATCTTAACCTACTCTTAATATTTCATTTTATTTTTCTGTTCTTAATTATATAGGTAGAATTTCTAGAATAATAGTGGTGATAGTAGGCATCCTTGATTCTACATTGATCCTATTGAAAAAGATTCTATTTTATCACCATTATAGATGATGTTTGCTTTTGGTTTTAGATACATAAATGTTATCATTTTTTGAAAAGCTCCATTTATTTCTATGCTTTCTAGTAGTTGTTTTTTTTTTTTTAAGAGAAATGGGATGTAGTATTTTGTCAAAAGTCTTTTTTTTAGGCAATCAGGGTTAATTGAATTTCCCAGGGTCACACAGCTAGTATGGGTCTGAGGTCATATTTGAACTCAGATCTTCTCAACTTCAGGGCCAGTGTTCTATACACTCTGCCATCTAACTGCCCCTACATGGAAAAAGTAATTTAAAAATGACTTCACTATCAAAAGAAATTGTTGCACTGAAAAGCAGTCTGCCCAATGAATTGCTTGGTAGTTTTAATATATTGTCTCTGAAGTCAGAAGACTGTGTTTCATGTCCTACCTCAGATTCTTCCTTCCTGTATCACCTTGGGTAACCTAACCTCCTTGAACTTTGATTTAATCAACTGGAAAACAATGAAGGTACTGCCATAGAAGACTTCTTAGGTCCTGATAACTCTAGGTCTATAGTCTTATGATGGTAAAATACTTCTTATGTCTGAGTTTTCTTCAGACAATATCACATGAACCAGGCTAAATCATAATGGAGTGTGATGTACTCAGCTGAACCCAAGACATCTTACTGGTTTGGTGAAAGAACTCAAAAGCAGGCTCTCTGAGAATTAGTTAAGAGAATCAGAGCTCTCTCTCTTCTGTAATTAAAAAAAATACAGAGTTTGGGGTAGGACTATGATGGGGCTGTCCTTAAGTATTTGAAAATTTGTCATTTAGAAGGGTTAGTCTTGACCGTAGAATAAGAGTAGGAACCTCAACTGTGAATGGATTTTCCCTCATGGCAAACTTCAATCAAAAACTAGGTGATTTCTTTTTGTCATATTGTAAAAAGCACACTTGCTCAATGATGGGTTAGGCTATATGGTCTGTGAAGTCCCTCTTAACTAGACCTATGATAACTGTGTTAACCTTAGGCAAGTCACTTTTGTAGACTACCACATTTTGCCTCATTTTTCTGATCTAAAACATTAATAGAATTTTAACAGATGATCTCTAATATTCTTTCCATCTCTACATATATTACCCTATAATATTTTTCCATACCAAATTGTATATATTTGCATGTCTGTTTAATACTACAGTATTTAATTCAGATAAAAGATTTATGTGATGCTCACTCCCATTACCCTTTCCTTCATGTTTGTGTACTCTTCTTCTCACAGTCTGATTATGAGAAATATTAAGTTCCTTACTTTCATCTTCCCTCCTTCCCAAATATATTCCTCTTACTTTCTCTTTCTTTCATTCATTAAGGCTATGAAAAAAAGAACAAAAGTACCCTCCAAATACATTATCTGACTTATGGAATTCCCTTTGTAATCCTTGAAATTAAGATTCTAAAGGGACACAATCCTCCTTTATTAGAATGTAAGAACATCATCTTTTATCCTCTTCCAGTGGCTCAAATATATTCACATTTGTAGGTTTCTCTTGACACCTGTGTTTGCATTTCAAAGGTTTTAATCAGCTCTAGTAACTGAAACCAAAATATTTTAAGATCCTATTTTCTTTTTACAATCCATTACTTTCTCCATAGAATTATATACAGTTATAGAAGGTAATTTTTTCTTGGTTGTAAGCTATTACATTTTGCCTTTTTTTTGGAATATTTCATAGCAAGATTTCCTTTACTTATAATAGATAAGAGATGGAGTGATAGATGGATATATGGATAGCTACTTATCTAGATACATTCATACCTACATAAAAACATACATGCATACATACTTATGTCTATACATCATTTATTAAGTGCTTATTATGTGCCAGAGGCACCATGGTAAGTGGTGGAGATATGAATACAAGCCAGACAGTCCCTGTCCTCAAGGAGCTCACATTCTATTGGGGGAACATATAGAGAAGTACCAGGAATAAGACAGGGCAGGTAGGTGGTGTAGTAATGAACACTGGGTCTGAAGTCAGGAAAACTCGAGTTTTCTCAACTATAAAATGGGCTGGAGAAAGAATTGGCAAATTACTCCATTGCTTTGCCAAGAAAGCTAGAAATGGGGTCACAAAGGTTGGATACAACTGAGAACAATTGAGCAACAGCAGGAGTAATACAAAGGGTGGCATGATGAATAAGTTGATAGAAAATGGTGTGGACACCTGGGCTCAGGCAAGGTAATGCAAAAGCTCACTTAAGGGTGGAGTCTTAAGTTTCTGGAGAGAATATATGAGTAAGACCTAGGAGAGAAATGAAACAGTTTTTTTATTAAGTACCTTTTCTTTCTTTTTCTTTGTTTCTTTGTTTCCCCCCCTTTCTTTTTTTAAGGTTGTGTTTATACATATGGAGTTACTTTTTTTTCTTTTTTCAAAACCCTTTTCAATGTATTTCTCTTGTGTATCTTTTAACCTATATTCTTTATTCACTCTGTTTTGCATATTATTTGTTTACTTCTGTTTACAGCCTTAGCAAGTGTTTTGAAATTCTGAACTTGGTATAGGCTGCTCCCCATCTTGTTGTTTGAAGTGCTTAGGCACTGCTTTCTCCTGACCTTGCTTTCCTGGGCCCCTTCTCTGGACTTCTACTTCCTGTGGTAGGTCTGTGCTCAGACCATTGGCAAGTGGCTGGCCCCTGTTACATCACCATGTTCGGAAAGTTATGAGACTTCATTGAAGCAAACTGTCACTATATTGCCAGGTTCCCATTCCACCTGCACCCCCATCTTCCCATCATAAAACTTTCATCTCCTTAGAGATTCTTGGTTATAGTTTTGCTACTTGCTTCAGGTTGCCCTGGAGCATCTTTGATCAGAGCATTGATTGGCAGACTTTTGGCTTGTTTAGCTGATTTTGAGCTGGTGTCTTTGGCAGGGTGCCTCTCCCATGGTTCTTAGGCTTTGTCCTATTTTTCTATACAATCCTGGTGGTGATGAAAGTGCTTTATGTTGTTTTTCTCTGCATTCTTTGATAGTTTTTCACCTGACATTCTTTTCTGGATTCTATGAATTTTGTTGTTGTTGAGAACAAACTGTAGAGCTGGCTGGAGTCCTCTATAACTCACTCATCACTATCTTAACCAGAAGTGCTGAATTCTTTTGTATTTAGTTGGCAATTACTTCTGTGTGTACATACTCCTTTCTAGTAGAACTTGAAGTAAGCAATTACTTTCATTTTTGTCTTTGTATACCCAAACAGAGCACAGGACCTGTTATTGAATCAAGCTAAATTAGGTCCTCCAATATATTGAGAACAATTTCTAGGATGATCTATTAAGGCTTCAAATATGGAGCTATGGTCCTTGTCCAAGAACCAGATTAGTTAAAAATTTGCATCAAAAGTTTGACCAGTATTTGATAAATATTTTCATCAAAATAATTCATCATAGGCAGCTAGGTGGTACAGTGGATAGAGCACTGGCCCTGGATTCAGGAGGACCTGAGTTCAAGGCCAGCCTCAGACACTTAACACTTAACTAGCTGTGTGACCCTAGGCAAGTCACTTAACCCCAATTGCCTCACAAAAAAAAATAATAATAATTCATCATAACAGTTTTCTAAGATATAGAAAGTTCACAGTTCGTGTAATTGGTTCCTTAAAGGAATTACCACCATTAAATATTTCACCAGGAGTGAATGTGGCTCCAAGGGGCTACCTGATAGTTTGATAACTTTTCCCAGAGAAAGTCAGACTACCTAGAAAATTTCTAAAATTCTCTTCTAAGTATGAAGTACTAAAAGTATCACACACACCAAAAATATAAGCAAATCTCTTTACCATTTGGATACTAGAGCATTAACCTCCCCTTTTTAACCTTTCTCTTCTTTATCTCCCAGACTAGTAAATGGAAGAAGCCTCTAGTCTCTAGTTAGAGCTTTTATTGTTTGGAAATTACAAGGTGATGTTGATGAGAGGGATAGGAAAGAAGAAATATAAAACAAATAGTCTTAAGTCCAAGCTTAGTCTATATTCCATATACAACTCACCAAAAGCCCAAGGCCACCTTTGAGGGGGAGAGCCATGTCAAGCACGTGCTGCTATGGGGAGCCGGGCCGAGTCCAACCTCCGTCAGCGTCTGTGTGTGCCGCGCAGCCAGCGGACAAGGAGAGCCAATCAAAGACCTCACTTTTGTTCTCTCTTTGCCTTTTAAGCTTGCACCCCGGAAGTGGAGTGCCTAGCAGGTGGAGGTGGAGTACACGGCACAGTCTCCTCCCCGAAATGGTGGTCCTTCAAAAACTAGCGTCTCTTCATTATCGCTAACCGACTTAAAAACTTTTTTTACCACATTCCCCGCTTTGATTCCTCAAGAAACGAAGTGTTTCCTTGACGATACAGTAAAAAATAACAGAATATAATAATCTATGCTAACTAATAATATGTTAACAACAATATAGAAAAGGAAGAGAGGAATGTTTTGTCCAGAGGGGTGATTTTTTGTCCTCATGAACTGACGCTTTGACATTGGTCTTGCAAACAGAGGACCTCTGCAGAGAGTACATGTTACAGATGGCATATTATAACAGAAAGGAGATAGTAAAAACTAACAAAACAAAACAGTTCATATAAAGTCTCTGAGTTCTCTTGTCTTCTTGAAGTGGTAAGATGTCATCAGGAGGAAACTGGATTCTGGTCTAGAAAACTGGATTCTGGACTCTGGTCTGGATTCTAGCCTGGAAAAGCTGGATTCTGGACTCCAGTCTGGAAAGCTGGATTCTCTTCTTTAACTGTTTGAATTGCTGCATTTTTACTAAATTTTAGCATAGCATTATCAATGATCAAATTAATAAATTCCATTACATCATTTCTGACTATTGGTGACCCCATTTGGGTTTTTTTTGGCAGAGATACTGGAGTGGTTTGCCATTTTCTTCTCCAGCTCATTTTATAGATGAGGAAACTGAGGCAAACAGGGATCAGTGACTTTCCTGGGGTCACACAGCTAGTAAATGTCAGAGGCCAGATTTGAATTCAGGAGGAGGAGTCTTCCTGACTTCAGGCTCAGTACACTATTCATTGCATTACCTAACTGCCCTTGACACCTAGGTATCCGACTACTAGGATACATAGGTTAATTTTATGACTAGGCCATGATGATTATCTACAAATATTTTATATTAAATGGTATCTTGAAAGTTGATTTAAGGACTCTGTCAAAGACTAGGCTCATACTTCTTGACCTAATTCTTAATAGGTGTGTGGGTGGGTGGGTGGGTGTGCTCACACTCATGCACACACCCACAAAGAGGCAGCCTGTTTCCATAATAGATAGAGCAGTGGAGTTGGAATCAAATTAAACCTGAATCTAAATCCTGTCTCACATACTTACTAGTTGTGTGACCTGGGTAAATCACTTAACTTTTCTAAATCTCAGTTTTCTCTTCTATAAAATAGGTTCAAACAATAGTACTTATCATCTAGAGTTGTTATATGGATGAAATGAGATAATATATGTAAAGAGCTTTTCAAAACTTCAACTACTTTATCATTGTTGTTGATGCTGTTGTCACCTGTCTAAAGTATTTAGAAAACAAGCATTTAAAAATTACATACACTGGATTTTCTTTATTTTTTTTAATTAACATTTTAAACTTATAGCTTCTGAAATCCAGTGGCAGATTTTCCCCTTCAATGACTAGGGAGATGTAAAACTTATATTTTTATTCAGAACAAGGAGCAGTAGTAAAAGGATCAGAGTACCTAGCTATGCAACCAGGGTTCAGGCTTTTATTTGCTTTGTGACTTGGGGCAAAACTCAACCTTTTAGAATCCCTGTTTTCTCATTTTTCAAATGTCACACCTTGGGGCAGGTAGGTGGCACAGTGAATAGAGTGAGTGCTGGACCTGAAATCAGGAAAACTTGTCTTCCTGAGTTCAAATCTAGCCTCAAACATGTACTACCTAAGTGACCCTGGACAAATCATTTAATCCTATTTTCTCAATTTCTTCACCAGTAAAATGAACTAGAGAAGGAAATAGCAAACCACTCTAGTATCTCTGCCAAGAAAACAGCAAATCGGTTCATGAAGAATTGAGCATGACTGAAAAACACCACCCCCACCCCCACCAATATGTTTATCTCTTTCAATGGCTATATGATAAAAGAGGAAAATCTATATAAAGAATTTTGTACAACTTTATAGACATTAGCATTCTTGACACCTTCTTAATACCAATAGAAAAGAAAAAAGTTTCTCTAGTTTGAAATACTTGGCAGTTTTTCTCTGTCTGTCCCTTCCTTCCTTCCTTCCTTTCTTATCTCCTTCCTTCCTCTTTCTTTCCTTCCTTCCTTCCCCTTCTTCCTTTCCCTCCTTCCTCCCTCCCTCCCTCCCTCTGTCCACATGGGTGATCCTATACCTATATGTGGGTGCTCTGCCTAAAGCAAAGTGGATTTCTTTTTTCCTTAATTAAAAAAAAAAAAATTCTGCATTAGTCATATTGTGAAAGAAGAATCAGAGCACAAGGAAAAAAACTCAAAAGAAAAGGCGGGAAAAAACATCCCCAATCTGCATTCTTAAACCACAGTTCTTTTTTTTCTGGATGCTGAGAACATTTTCTATCATGAAGGTCTTTGAAATTGTTTTGTACCATTGCATTGCTAAAAAGAGCCAAGTCTATCACCATTGTTCATCACACAATGTTGCTGTTACTGTGTACAATGATCTCCTGTTTCTGCTCCTCTCAATCAGCATCATTTCATGTAAGTCCTACCAGCTTTCTCTGAACTCCTCCTTCTTATCATTAATTTTCACATTGATTTTTTTAAAACATTGTGTTCTACATTTTCTTCTTCCCTCCCTACAAAATCCAGCAATTCAATATAAGTCATACATGTGCAGTAAACACCTTCTCATTAGTGAGGTTGTGAAAGAAAATAGACAAAATACCTTTAGAAAGAGGAGCTAACAAATAAAATTATATTTCAATCTGTATTCAGATATCATAAGTTCTTTTTCTGTTGATGGTTTGTATTCTTCATACATCCTTCTGATATCATCCTGCTCTTCATTATAGTGGACAAAGCACTAACCCTGGACACAAGAGGCCCTGAGACCATATCCGGCCCCAGACATAAGTCACCCCCACCCTGCCTGCCCCACAAAAAAACAGGGATAAACAAAAAATAAATGCTTAACAGATATCATCCCTTAATATTCAATTCATATCTATGCCCTCTGTCTAAGTATATTCCTTTCAGCTCACCTAATACTGAGAAAGACCTTATGAATTACAAGTATTTTCTTCCCATGTAGGAATGTAAAGAATTTAATCTTTTAATATCCCTCATGATTTCTTCTCGTTTAACTTTTTATACATCTCTAGGATCTTGTATTTGAAAGTCAAATTTTCTATTCAGTTCAGGTCTTTTCATCATGAATCCCTAAACGTCCTCTTTTTCATTGAAGTCTCATTTTTCCCCTGAAAGATTATATTTGGTTTTTCTGGGTAGATGATTTTTTTCTATAGTCCCAGTTCCTTTACCCTCCATAATATCATATTCCATGCCCTCTGGTCCTTTAATGTAGATGTTGTTAGTTCTTGTGTTATCCTTACTGTAGCTCCACAGTATTTGAATTACTTTTTTCTAGCTGCTTGCAATGTTTTCTCCTTGACTTGGAATCTCTAGAATTTGGCTATAATATTCCTGGAAGTTTTCCTTTTGTGATCTCTTTCAGGAAGTGACCGGTGGATTCTTTCAATTTCTATTTTACCTTCTGCTTCTGGAATATCAGGGCAATTTTCCCTGATAATTTCTTGGAAGATGATGTCTAAACTCTTATTTTGTTCATGATTTTCAGGTAGTCCAATGATTTTCAAATTATCTCTCCTGGATTTATTTTCCTGGCAGTTGTTTTTCCAAGGAGATATTCCATGTTTCCCTCTATTTTTTTATTTTTTTATTTTATTCAGTTGGATTTGCTTTACTGTGTCTTGGTTTCTCATAAAGTTACTAGTTTCCACTTGCTCAATCCTAATTCTTAGGCAATTATTTTCTTCTGAGAGCTTTTGTATCTCCTTTTACATTTGGCTTTTAAAGCTGTTGACATTTTTCTCATGACTCTCAAGCATCACTTTCATTTCTCTTTCCATTCTTTCTTCCATCTCTCTAAATCTTCCTTCTATCTCTCCTACTTTCTCTTTAAATCCCTTTTGAGCACTTCTATGGCCTAAGACCAATTCATATTTTTCTTGGAAGCTTTAGTTGTTGGAACTTTGACTTTGTTAATATCTTCTTCTCAGGGTGTATTTTGTTCTACCCCTCCCCCAAAGAAACTGTCTATTGTCCACTGTTTTCTTTGCCTACTCATCTCAATTCAGAAGCAGATGTCTGATTGAAATCTGATTCTCGATGGTGGGAATCTGACGTCTCTGGGCCCCTCCCCCACTGGAGCTCCACCACTCGATTTGGCCCAGGGGTTCGGAACCAGGGCTCTTCGTCCCAACTCCAGCAGAGACTGCAGCCACTTCTCCCTGGCCAATTGCCAAACCCCATCACTGGTCAGTGAGGCGAGTCTTAGAAGAAGCCGCTTGCACTGAAGACTCTGCAGCACTGGAGGCGTGGTGTGTTCCTGGCTGGTTCTGGACCTGTGTGCTTCCTGACTGGTTCCAGACAGTGCACTGAGCTCCTGTCTCACCTCAATCAGCAGGTGATCCCAATTTGAATCTTTGGCTGGAAAATAATCTCACTCCGTTCTTATGTGTGTTAGGTTGCTCTGGTTTGTTTGTTTTGTTTTGTTTTTTATGGCATTACTTGGCAGTGGAAGGTTTTATTAAGGCCTCCCCTCTATAGTTTTGGCTCCACCCCACAGGAAAGTGGATTTCTTGAAATAGAGCTGTAGAAAACCCAGGCTTTGTTAAGGCCCATTAGGCTTCAAATAGGCTACTTGAGTATGCCTTAAACCCAAACCATTCTGGCTCTTAATGATTGGCCTATTGGCCAGCCCAAGCCTTTGTTGGTCATTGTTTGGGATTTGATGGCTCAGAGTGAGAGCCAAAACCCCTGAGAATATTGCCCTCTCAGATTGACTTTTTTTTTTTTTTTGAGTAGTTAAGAGAGGCCTCTTTTGCCTCATTTCTAATCTAGCCTTAATCACTTTATGGTTGTAGCCTCAGACAAACTGAGAACTGGGAAAGACCTTAGTTTAAAAAGGCCAAGGTTTCCTACTGCATCTGGGACCATCTCCAGTCATCCTGATCTATGTCTTGCCACTGGACCCAGATTTCTCTAGAGGAAAGAGTGAGGCTGGTGACTTTGCACAGCCCTACCTCTCTTAAATACAATTCACTTGCAAATAAAGGCATCACCTTCCTGATGCCACTGGTCCTCTTCAAAAATGAAAGACAAACAATAACCACAATGATCTGTGAAGCAGCCTGGTAATCCACTCCTTGTTCCCAGGAATCAACATATTGGTGCCAGTCTTAGTGTGAATACCTAATTGATTGTACTGCATATCAGAACCCTGGAGTTCAAGTGATCCTCCAGTTTCAGCCTCCTCTAGCAGAGACAACAGGTGTGCTTCATTTCAATAGCTATTTTCTTGCTTTTTATTGTCATTGAAGCTTAACAAAAACTGTCATAATCCTTTTGATGATGTTTATTGATATAATAATAATTTGTGCAGAACAGGATAAATGCCATTATTTCATTAAATAATTAAATGTATTTATCTTTCTTTTTCCTTTCCTTTCCTTTCCTTTCCTTTCCTTTCCTTTCCTTTCCTTTCCTTTCCTTTCCTTTCCTTTCCTTTCCTTTCCTTTCCTTTCCTTTCCTTTCCTTTCCTTTCCTTTCCTTTCCTTTCCTTTCCTTTCCTTTCCTTTCCTTTCCTTTCCTTTCCTTTCCTTTCCATTCCTTTCCTTTCCTTAAATTTCTCTTTCCTCCCTCCCTCACTTCCTTCTTTCTCTTTCTTTCTTTCATTTTATGAGAATCTCTTTTTGGATTTGGAGGTTTGGAGGTGTCATATGATGTAGCAGAAGGAGAATTGGTTCAATAATCAGAGGACTTTGATTTGAATCTTGGTACTTTCACTGACTAATGAATGAACTCATTTAATCTATTCATTCATTCATTCATTCATTCATTCATTCATACATTTATCTGTCTATTTATTTGTTCATTCATTCATTAATTTATCTATCTATTCATTCAGTCATCTATTCATCTATTTATTTATTTGTTTATTTATTTAGAATTTTTCCCAACTTACATATAAAAACAAATTTTAACATCACTTTTTTAAACTTCCTGTTCCAAATTCTCTTCCTTCCTCCCCATCCTCACCTTAAGAACTAAAGCAATTCAATATAAGTTATACATGTGCAGTGGTGCAAAACATAGCTGACAAAGAAAAAAATTTAGAAAAAGGAAATAACAAAAATAACAACAAAATATAGTTCCATCTGTATTCAGGTACCATCAATTCTTTCTCTTTAGATGGACTGCATTTTTCATAAGTCTTTCATAGTTGTCTTAGATCAGTGCATTGCTGAAAATAACTAAGTCATTCACCACAGATCTTGTACAATACTTCTGTCATTTTGTATACGGTACATTTCACTTTACATGACCTCATGTAAGTCTTTTGAGGTTTTTCTGATAGCATCCAGCTCATATTTTTTTTATACTAAACTACATTTATTTAGTACTTGCAAGGGAGATTTCCTTACAGAACACCAATGAGCTTGATAATTGCAACAACAATCGCTAACATTTATATAGTAACTTATATCTGACAAAGAATTTTCACAATAGCCCAGCAAAGTACCACCACCACTACCACCACCACCATCATGATCCTCATTATCATCTTCACCATCATCTTATATTGCTCTTCCTTCTGTTTCAACATTTTCCCCAGTTACTATTGTTGTTTCCTTCCATCCTATTCACTCCCCATATTTACTCTATTTTCTATCTTCTTTTACCCTATCAGTCCTCAAAAGTGTTTTGCTTCTGACTGCCCCTCCCCCCTATCTGCCCTTCCTTCTTTCACCCCTTCCCCCCTTTTGCCTTTCCCATCCCACTTCCCTGCAGGGCAAGACATATTACTATACCCACTTAAGTGTATATGTTATTCCGTCTTTGAGTCAGTTCTGATGAGAGTAAGGCTCATTCACTTCCCCACTCCTCCCCTATCTGCCCTTCACTCTGTAAGCTTTTTCTTGCTTCTTTTATGTGACATACTTTGCCCCATTCTAGCTCTCCCTTTCCCTTTCTACCAGTGCAATCCTTTCACCCCATAAAGTTCTTTTTTTTTTTGAGAGCCAATGGGAGTTAAGTGACTTGCCCAGGGTCACACAGCTAGTAAGTGTCCACTACACCACCAGCTGCCCCACTTTAATTTTATTTTAAAGATGTTATCATGCAGCAGCTAGGTGACACAGTGGACAAAGTACCTGCCCTGGAGACAGGAGGACCTGAGCCCAAATCTGGCCTCAGGTATAAGACACTCTCCAACTGCATGAACTTGGGCATGCCACCCAACCCTGACAGCCCCACAAAAAAGATAAACAAACAATAAATGCTTTATACATATCATCCCTTCATAATCAATTCCAACCTGTGGCCTCTGTTCAAATTCATTCCTTTCTTCTGCCCTGATACTGAGAATAGTTATTATGAGTTAGAAGTATCATCTTCCCATGTAGGAATACAAACAGTTTAACATTTTAATATCCCTCATGATTTCTTTTTCCTGTCGACCTTTTTATGCTTCTCTAGGGTCTTATATGAAAGTCAAATTTTCTATCCAGATCAGGTCTTTTCATCACAAATGCCTGAAAGTCCTCTTTTTTCATTTAAGTACCATTTTTTTCCCCTGAAAATTATACTTAGTTTTGCTGAATAGCTGATTCTTGGTTGTAATCCCAGTTCCTTTGACCTCTGGAATATTATTTTCCAAGCCCTCCAAACCTTTAATGTAGAAGCTGCTAGATCTTTTTTTTATCCTGACTGTGGCTCCACAGTACTTGAATTGTTTTCTTTGTTTTGTTTTGTTTTTTTTGACTGCTTGCAATATTTTCTCCTTGAGATGGGAGCTCTGGAATTTGGTCATAATATTCAAGGAAGTTTTCATTTTGGGATCTCTTACAGGAGGTGATTGGTAGATACTTTTAATTTCTATTTTACCTTCTGCTTCTAGAATATCAGGGCAATTTTCCCTGACAATCCCATGGAAGATGATGTCTAAACTCTTGCTTTCAGGTAGTCCAATAATTTTCAAATTATCTCTCTTGGCTCTATTTTCTAGGTCAGCTGTTTGTAGAAGGAGATATTTCCCATTGCCATCTATTTTTTCATTCATTTGGAATTGCTTTATTGCATCTTGATTTCTCATAAAGTCATTAATTTCCATTTGTTCTATCTTAATCCTTAGGTAATTATTTTCTTCAGAGAACTTTTACATTGGTTTTACATTTGGTTTTTCAAACTGTTGACTTGTTTATTCATGACTTTCCTGCATCACTCTCATTTCTCCACAATTTTTTTTTGAGGGGCAATAAGAGTAAAGTGACTTGGACTTGCCCAGGGTCACACAGCTAGTAAGTGTCAAGTGTCTGAAGTCAGATTTGATCTGAGATTCTCCTGAATCAAGGTCCAGTGCTTTATACAATGTGCAACCTGGCTGTCCCCCAATTCTCATTTCTCCAGAGAGCTTTTCCATTTGGCTTTTCAAGCTGCTTACTTTTTTCCATGACTGTCCTGCATCACTCTCATTTCTCTTTCTATTTTTCTCTACCTCTCCTATTTTATCTTCAATTTCCTTTTTGAGCATCCATGGCCTGAGACCAATTCATATTTCTCTTGGAAGCTTTGCATGTAGGAGCTTTGACTTTGTTATCTTCTTGTAAAGGTTTATTTTGCTCTTCCTTGACACCAACAACTTTCAATGGTATGCCTTTTTTCTGTCTTCATTTTTCTACCCTATTTCTTGACTTTTAACTCCTTCTTAAAGTGGGGTCATGCCTCCAGGATGCACTGTCCCAAGCTTCAGGGGGTCCCAGGTGCATTGATTTAAAGAGAGCCAGGTTCTTCACTCCCTGGCATGTGCTCTTCTCTGTAAATGGACCCAAGCTTGCTTGCTCTTTAACCCGGAAACAGAATTCTGTCTCACTCTGGTTGTTAACTTTGGGAAAGCTTGCTCCCTTCCACTACCTGGGCCCACCACTCAAGATTGCTTCCTGGTTCTCAGCATGGGCAAAACAACTGAGTTCCACCTCAGTTCCAGCAGCAACCCTAGTAATCTCCCCTTGGCTAGCCACTGGACCCTCTCTCCAGAACTTGAGCTGAGTTTCATAAGTAGCCTCAGCTGCAGCTGATTCAGAAGCTCTGGACATCTCTTTCTCTGGTGTGACCTGCCTATGGTTGGATCTGTATCAGTGTGGCCTGGGTCTGAGCTCTACTTCCACCCTGGTACAACAGACCTTTTCTGTTGACCTTCTAATCTTTTTTTCACTGGTAAATGATCTCAACCCATCCTTTTGTGGGTTCTGCTGCTCTAGGAATTGTCTTATGGTATTATTTGGTGGTTTTTGGAGTATTGTGTGGGGAGCTTCTAGAGGTTACTGCCTTTCCCTCTGTCATCATGGCTCTATCCCTATGGCTATGAACTTAAACAAGTCTTTCTAGGCATTACCTTGGTCACCTGTAAAATGAAGGAGTTAGACTAGAAGATTTCTAAGGTTTTATCTCATATTTTAATCCTATGACTCTCAGCACTAATAACACATATTAATTGACAGACACAATGTATTAGTTGAAATCTATGATATAGTATTTTTACTAAAGTTGTGATTTTTTTTCTTTCAACCTCTGCCTAAAATGAAAAAAAATACATTCTTAATCAATACAGATTTTTTTGTCTCCTTGTATCTTTTTCAAATTTCCTTCACATGTTACTATTCAATACTCTTTTTATATGCTAGTTGCTGTTTCTCAATGAAAGAGTTGAATGTTTGTTGATATATAACCAAAGAGTAAAACTCTGTCTCTGGAATGCTAGATACAGAAATCACTGTATTACAAGGAAGATATTCTCTGACTTCAAAATATAATAAAACACAGACATATTTGTAATAATAATATTTGTCTAGGCTGATCATTTTAAATATAGAGGTGATTGAATAGAGACATATTATTCAAGAAGGGTTTGGATTCATGTAGCCTACATTCACAGGGTATCTCATATAGACAATGTATGATCTATTTGTGTCAGACCTGTGGTAGAGCCTTCTTAGCTCAGATTGATCTAAGCAGCCTGTTTTACACAGTATGTTTGGTTCCCAACATAGTTATATAATTTTGGTCCTCTGAGAATGAAGGATAACAACCAACCACCACCGTATAGACAACAATAGTGGATATGAACTTAGGTTATTAATATGGTTTATTTAATGTATGTACCTTTTAGATATACGAAAATCAACTAAAGTCTCCCTTTTAAAAAATAACTCCAACAGTGTAATAATAACAATAAAAATAGTAACAGTGGCTAACATTTATATAGTGTTTTAAAGTCTGTAAAGCCTTTTACATATAGATTATATTATAGAACACATTTAGGATGTTCCCAGATGGGGAATAGAGGGTAAAAAGGTGTTCATTGTGCTGTATGAATCAGTTCTAGTATGTAAAATGTATTCCTACACATAAAAAAAAATACTAAGCATAAAAGATTCACAGAAAGCATTAATAGAATGACATAAAATAAAATTCAAGAGTTAAGACAACTTTAAAATATCATTAGAATGTTAGAGGAATGATAATTAAACAACATCCATATAGGACAGCTAATTGAACATTTTATATTGCAATCTCTACTGTCCAAACTTCTTGTATATGTCTGTTGATAAAATGACCAGGTTTCAGCCAATCCTGCTGGTGCTAGTCATCCTTTCAAAAAGTAGTAGTTGTTGGAAACATCTAGGACCATCTCCAGTCATCTTGTTGTACATCTTGCCACTTGACCCAGGAGGGAGTAGGGCTAGTGCCTTTGCACAGCCCTACATCACTTCAATCCAATTCACTGCAAGTCTTGATGTCACCTCCTGATATCATGGTCCTCTTTGAGAATGAAAGACAAAACAACAACATCAACACATTGTTGGAAAGTACTCTACTGCCCCCATTCAGTTCCAACTGGATGTGACCCAAGAATTCCTGGCCTTTTCAACCCACAAAGTTGCCTCCAAGATGGGCACGTCTAACTTGGGAAAGATACTTTTTCACTTTTCCTAGTTGACAGTAGGATTTCTAACAAATAATCACAATGGAATATGGTCTCCAAAATGTAGATTGTACTTTTCCATTAAGTTTTGAAATAACATCCAATGTCCAAAAGGGATAGCCTTTTGAAACCCAATGTTGCAGAGTTGGTAGTAAGAGAACTAGGACAAGAGCCAAGAGTCACCTGATTCCTAGTGAAAAGTACTCTTCCCACCACACCAAACATTTCAATATCTCAAAGAACATTCTGCCCCTCTGGATCCCTGGAGGGCACTCTACCTCCAATTCATCCATGGGAACACAGATCAAACACAAGGTGGGGACTATCGGTCTCTTAACAATGATCTCTCAGATGCTAAAATGAATGGACTATTAGAAAGACCTGGTGGTTCAATGGATAGAATGCTGGGCATGGAGTCATGAACCTGAGTTCAAATTAAGCCTTGAACAGTTACTAGATGTATTATCCTAGGAATGTCACTTAACCTGTTTGCCTCAGTTTCCTCAACTGTCCCCTATGCCTGTGTGATGTTTAAAATCTAATTTGTGTGATCACCTTTTTTTGCCCCCAGTGTGGGGGAGAAACTAGCTAGAATTTACTTATAAGTAGGAAGCTTCAGCAACAGTTTAGACATTAAGCATTTATTAAAGCATATTAAGGGTTAGTAGAGAACACGTGGAATTCAGAAAATTGAAAAAGAAAACCTTTTTACCCTAGGGTTCAGAATGGACTCCTTCTCCTTCCCTCAGCCACCAACCTGAGGTTCCAGAATGAAAGAGGCCAGAGCCTCCCTTCCTACTTCCTGTCTCCCTCCCTGGAAGGGGCTGTCCTTCAAGCTGATTGGTTGAGGGTGGTCTTATATTAATGTCATAGTCCACAGCCTCTGAGAACACTCCCTATTGGGAGTCAGGCAGGTGGGGTTTTAATTTAATTAACTTTAAGTAGGCTAAATAATCAAAGTCAATAGCTCTCAATCAGTCTCACTTAATTCAATCAGTCTAGATTAATCTCCTATGGTTGGGGCCTTTGGGCACTGACAAAAAGCCCATTATATCTTATACCTGGAATGATCTTTTTTTTTCCAAATTGTGCTTCTTATATCCTATAGCTTCCTTAAAAATATACCTCAAATGCTTCTCTTGGCCTCCACAGTTACTAGTATCTTCCCCTTTGTTAAATTATTCATCTTGTATGCAAGAGTGTGCTGGAACCAGCTTCACTGGACCTCAAGAGCCAATTGTTAAATTTTCAGAGTGGTCACACACACACTTTTAAAATTTGCAAAATATTACAAATCAGGGCTTGATTTATTTATTATCTATATTTAAGAAAATGATGGAGAAAATGTAAATAATACAAATTTAAAGTGTGCCATGTTTAACAACCCCTGGGAAGATTGTTAAAGATTTACCAGCCCATCCTTACTGGTGTAAATCTATCTCTATCCATGTTGTTTTTCCCTTTATAATGCATGCCCTTTCAAGGAAGAAATTGGTTTTTGTCCTTTTTTTCCCCTTATAAATATTCCAGTACTTTGCACATTTTCTATCACACAGTGAGGGCTTGTAAATGTCTGTTGATTGATTGGCAAGGCAAGCAGTAAGTTATATTTATGTGACATTTTCATGTTTCCAGAATGATTGAAGCACATAAACTCTATGAAGAAAGTAATTTAAATATTATCATGTCCATTTTGCAGATGATTAAATGGAGGCTCCAAGAGATTTAAATTATTTGATCAAAGCCATATTGTTATTGAGTGTCAGGTCCTAAATTCAAGCCTAGGTCTCCTAATTAGGGTATGGTGATCTTTTCAGTACACCATAATAATAGTGATGACAAGGAGGAGGAGGAAGATGACAATGATGACTGATGTGCATATAAAGTTTCAATGATTACAAAGGACTTTAAGTATATTATCTTACTTGAGTAACCTATAGTAAACTTTAACCTACCTATAGGGGTAGGTACTACAATTTTGTCATCCAAAGTTTATATCATGCTATTGCTGATAGTTTTAATGATCCTTCATTCAAGACTATGAGATACTATTAATTCTTATATATTTGGGGCAGCTAGGTGGCATAGTGGATAAAGTACCAGCCCTGGATTAAGAAGGACCTAAGTTCAAATCGGGCCTCATAACACTTGACACTTACTTGCTGTGTGACCCTGGGCAAGTCACTTAACCCTCATTGCCTTGCCAAAAAAATTCTTATATGTTAGATATTGCTTCATTCTTTGTGAGTTCATGGTTTGTCTTAAAGAGAACTCCATCAAATCACTCAGAGTTTAATAAGTCTTTTAAAAAACATTAAAATATGTGCGTTCATTTTATAATTTCATTTAAAGCCATGTTTTTGGATCTTTTTGGTCCCTACATAAAGAATAACATGAATTTTAAGAATGCAACAAACATCTTCAGTTTTCTGTATCTCATAGTCTCCACATGGATACAATAGCATTTTCTTAATTGATGCAATTCAGAAGCCTCATAGTACACTTGATTAATTCTTCATTTCCTATAAGTGGATAATGAGTGACTATAATATAAAACATAAAATAATAATAATAATAAAATAAACAAATGTTTTAGACAAGAATCACTTGAGACAATAAAGTATTCAAAAACAAGTCTCTGCTTTACTGAGAAACAAAGACTAGAACCTTCAAGTAGTCGCATTGCTTCCTGCATCTTTTCTCTTCCTTTGGGAAGATTGACCATAACTCTAGATATAGGCATCTCACAGAGAATTTAAGTTTTGGTCAACTGAAAAATTGGGGAGCTATAGGCAGTGTTAAGGGCTAAAATTCTAGCTAAACTGTCTAAAATATCTAATGAGTGGTCGCCAATAAATTATAAGCTTTAGCAAGAGTTAGACTTTTAAGCATTTATTAAGGAGAATAAGAATTTGGTAAAGAGAGAGAGAAAGGCCTAGATTCCTAACTATTAAAGGGAGAGCACATTTCTAGCTCCCTTCTTCACCAGCGTCCTCAGGAAAAAGCCCCAGACCGAGCGCCAGTCTCTTCCTTCCTCCTCCCACTCGTCCGCGTCACTTCCTGATGCCTGATCTTGCCCTCAAAGACCTTCGCTTCATGGGCAGAACTCTTCTACAGTAAGTATCCAGCAGGTGGCGTTATTCCAATCATTACAGCAGACTGGTCCTTGCATACTCTTTGGAAATCCCTTATCAGCTGACAGTTAACTTAAAGGTCTGAGCCTTAAGTAATCTTCTTTGGGAAGTTCTATTTGGCTCATGCTAGCTATCCCATACTGGTTACTTAACTATTCTATAACTGAGATTGGTTTCTAGTCAGCCAAATTTAATCATTATAATCACAATCACCATAATTGTCCACATTTATAAATCACTTTGAAGGTTGAAAGCTATTTGCAATCATTCTTTTATTTGATCCTCACAATAAACTCCTTCAGGTACATGCTCTTTATTATCTCCATTTTCCAGATGAAGAAAGCAAGGTTCAGAGATATTCAATGACTTTCTCAGGATCACATGGTCAGCAAATGTTTGAAGTGGGATTTATATGCAGATCTTCTTGACTCTAACACTATGTAATAGAATTTTTATAAGGACTTCAATTTATTTCCTTTACATCCTTTCTTTTTTTTTTTTTTTTTTTTTTTGTGGGGCAATTGGGGTTAAGTGACTTGCCCAGGGTCACACAGCTAGTAAGTGTTAACTGTCTGAGGCCGGATTTGAACTCAGGTACTCCTGAATCCAGGGCCAGTGCTCTATCCACTGCGCCATCTAGCTGCCCCCTTTACATCCTTTCTTACCTAGTCTTTAAAATCAGAAGAAACCTTTTCCTAATGTTCACTTCATCTTGATGAGTATGTATAACTTTTGATGGTATCACAGAAAACTTGACACTGCTCACACTCTTCCTTATTTACCTCTGTGCTGTCAATGAGACAAACTGCTGTTCCATGATTAAATCCAATCATTTACCAGAGAAAGGAAGTAGCTTGGTCTCCATTAAGGTTATGTTTCAACAACTAAAAAACAGATGTATTATTATTAGATTTGGCTAAAGTGATTTACTGTGAGTCATCTTAATATCTTGTGATGGGCAAAACCAGTATTTATTCCTCTGGTTTCTTCAAATTTTAGCTATATTGAATTAGCAAGAGCAAACTGCATGGTGCCCTTTGATTTGCCAATATCACAGAAATGCTATGGCTATGGGCTGAAATGTGTGCATTTTCAAATAGTTTTGATTTGATTCAATTCAATAAATATTCATTGAACATCTGATAATGATAGCTGACATTTATATAACACTTTAAGGCTTACAAAGCCTGATCATTCAACTCTTATTGGTAGGATGCCATAATTAACCACATTTTATCTATGAGAAACTGAGGCTTAGTGAACTGTTTAGGGGAAAGCTTCTTAAACTGTGGGTTGCAACACCATATAGGGTCATGTAACTGAATGTGGGGGTTGCAAAAAATTTGACAACAGTAAAAGACTATGTATACCTATTTTATATACCATATATTCAGGTCCCATAAAAATATATGTGGCAAAAACAGCTTGCAAGTAGAAAAAAATTTAGAAGTAGTGGTTTAGGGTCACAAAGGTAGTAAGCATCTGAGGCAGAATTTGAACTCAAGTTTTCTTGATTACATGTCCATCTTTCTATTTACCATGATAAAATTGCCTCACTGATCTCAAGCATCTCCCCACTCCAATCCATCCTCCTTAACTCTCATTGCCCTGCAAAAAAGATAGGTAGGATCCCAAAACTAATATGATTCGAGGGAAGCAAATTGATAAGGATGTGAGAGATACTTAAGAATGATATTCTGAAAACAGAAAACAAAAAATTCCAAAGAAGAGAAAAAAAATAGAAGTTGTCTACAGAGATCATTGTAGATGAAGCAATTCAGATTTTTAAAAATGTACAGGACACTAAAGGCCAGGTAACTGAAGATAGAGATAATAGTATGGACTGGTTCTATTAAAAGAATATCCAGGGGCAGCTAGGTGGTGCAATGGATAGAGCGCTGGCCCTGGATTCAGGAGTACCTGAGTTCAAATCCAGCCTCAGACACTTAACACTTACTAGCTGTGTGACCCTGGGCAAGTCACTTAACCCCAATTGCCTCACTTAAAAAAAAAAAAAAAAGAATATCCAGAACACTAAAGCTCAGAATTAGTTGAGACTAGCAAGGGAAGGTAAGGACATCAAAAAGATTTTTAAAACATATGGGAGAAAAGGGAAGACTAAAGAATAGATAGGTCTCCTGACAGGGGTGGGTGGAATAATGATCATTGTCAAAAAAGAAGAGAACTGTTTGATTCTTTTTTTTTTTTTGGTGGGGTAATGAGGGTTAAGTGATTTGCCCAGGGTCACACAGCTAGTAAGTGTCAAGTGTCTGAGGCTGGATTTGAACTCAGGTCCTCCTGACCTCCTGAATCCAGGGTTGGTGCTTTATCTACTGCACCACTGACCAATTTGATTATTATGCTCATTCTATTTTTGTCCTATAAAGGAGGGTGACTTTTAAATTCAATTTAAAGCAAAATAACTCACAAGGAACTGATGGCCAAAATAAACAAGAGAGTAAGATAGCATCTACTTGTCCTTGATGAATTCAAGTCATTTATCTAGATAACACTTTTAGATACTGAAATGGGAGAGAGCACAAGATTGGAGAAGTTCAAAGGTTGTCTTGATTTTTAAAAAAGGAGAGGAAATGTAGGAAGATAATAGTGTCTGCAGATTACAATTCTTTAGCTTGACTCTGATTATTGGGAAAATTCCAGGATGCATAACTGAACAGATCATTGGTGACTAGGTTGAAGGAGAAATTCTAAATTCAAAGAAACATAATGGCTTCACCAAGAACAGATCATACCAGAATAATCCCATTTCCACTTTCTGAATGGATTTCTAAACCAGGTGATTGTGGAATAATGCAGATAGCGTTAATTAGGTCTTGGCAAGTTTACGATAAAATACATCTATTCCTCTGGTTAGGGGAATGGAGAAAGTATTTTTTAAAAAACATCTATTATATACCAGGCACTGTGTTAAGAACTTTTCAGGGGCAGCTAGGTGGCGCAGTGGATAGAGCACCAGCCCTGGAGTCAGGAGTACCTGAGTTTAAATCCGGCCTCAGACACTTAACACTTACTAGCTGTGTGACCCTGGGCAAGTCACTTAACCCCAATTGCCTCACTAAAAAAAAAACTAAAAAAAAAAAGAACTTTTCAAATATTAACTCATTTGATTCTCACAACAACCTTGGGATGTAGGTTCAATTATTATTCCTAATTTACAGTTGAAAGAATGAAGCAAACATAAGTTGAATGACTTGAACAGTCATATGGCTAGTGTCTGAGGCTGGATTTAAATTTAGGCCTTCCTAATTCCAGCATTCTGCCTCTCAGGAAGATGGATTAGAAGAAATGGATTAGACAATAATAGGAAAGATGAATTCAGAATTGGTTGACTGGCCAAATTAAAATACTATTTGTTAGTGGATTTATGTGAATGTGCTAGGAGGTTTCTAGTGGAATGTCCCATAGATCTATGCTTGACAAAAGATGCAAAGCAAAGAAAAATAGTTAATATATTGAAATGTATAGTCAGGATCCAAACTAGAGAACTGAACTGAATTGAACTGAACTGAATCTAATAAGATGAAGTTCAATATACATGTCAAGTCTTGAACTTGGGTAGAAAAATCAACTTCATATGTGTGAGGTTAGAAAGGCACGACTAAATAGCAATTCTTCAAAACATCTGGCAGTTTGAATAGACTGCAATCTCAGTATGAGTCAGTAGTCTGATAGCAGTCAGAAAATCTAATGACATGATAGGCTGCATAAAGAGAGATATAACTTCTGGAAATAGGAAGGTGATAGTATCATTTCATATTACTGTTTTCAGACCTCATATTTAGTACTGTGGCAAGATGGATAGTGACAAATGGAATAGCAAAAGAGAACAGCCAGGTTTGCAAAAGGCATTGAGTCCATCTCATTTGAGGAACAGTTGAATAAACTCTGGTTGTATAGTCTGTAGAAGAGACAAACAGAAATCTATGTTGGGGGGGGGGAGGATATGATATTAAAAGGGCTGTCATATATAGGAGACATTTGATGTATTCTGTTTGAACCAGAAACAATGGGAATTTTTTAAAAACCCTAACAATTAGGGTTGTCCAAAAGTGGAATAGATGACCACTTGTTGGATGTACCACTGTGGTTTCTTTTTGTGTGTATTGCATTTCATGGCCCCTGAATTGCCTTCTGCTTCACAAATTCTGTCATCCTTTCAAGGTGCTAAAAAGTCAATAGAGAAGAAAATAATCAGGGCCTCACAAATGCTGGGGTGGGGGGACAATTAGGTCCCCCTTAGAGACAAATAAAACTCATGGTTGGCTGGAGTTACTTGAATAAGATACTACTTGGTTTGGTAAAATTATTACCAAGGATAAATTCACAGAGAAAGATTTCAAAGGCTTCATTCTGTGATAAAATAATGGGATTTAGCAGATACTCAAAGGCCCACCTGGAGATTAATCTAAACTGATTGAATTAAGTGAGAGTGATTGACTACTGATTAGCCTACTTCAAGTTAACTAGATTGTAATCACACCTGGCTAGCCCTTAAGGTATTGTTCTCAGAAGCTAGACTTTGAACTTAACTCGAGACCACCTTCAACTCCAGTGACCAATGAATTTGGATGATGCTAACCAATCCAGCTTGAAGCAGTGTGTAAGGAACACCCATGCTCCGGACCTATAAAAAGCTTTCACATTCAGTTTTCTGGGGACTTCATGATTGAAACAGGCTCCTGGCAGAGGACTTGAGGAAGAACCCTATCAGGCTGGAACTCTAGGCTAGATAGGCCTTTTCTTCACTTTCTGAACTCCATGTGAATACCTGGTATGCTTTAATAAATGCTTAATGCCCAAAGACTGGTGCTAAAGCTTCTAATTTAAGGCAACCACACAATTTAGATTTTAAACATAACAATTCCAAACTCCAATTACTTGGCTATTAAAAAAAAAGAAAGACGAGTTTAATTGGATCTCAGAGAGTCTGGCAAGGTAGATTGAATCTAGAAAGACAAGATGAGTTAAAGGTTATAAAAGGCTTTAAAGGCTAAACAAAGATATTTATGTTTGATCCTAGTGACAATAGGAAACCACAGAAGTAAATCAAATAGGGGAGTGACATGGTCATATCTACATTTTATGAAAATCAGTTTGGCAGTTGAGGGGAACATAGATTGGAAAGGGCAGACACATATGCTAGGGAGAACAAGAGAATTATGTGATAATTGATGTGAGAGGTTATGTTTGTTCGTCCTTCATTTTTTAAGAGGACCAATGATATCACAGGGTGATATCTTGACTTTCATATAAATTGAATTCGACTGAGGCAGAGTTGCACAAAGTTGTCCACCTTACTCTTTCTCAAAGAGTCACTGAAGTCCGACGATAAGACAAAAATCAAGATGACTGGCACTGGCCTAGGATGCAATAGATGACCATGGCATTTTCCAAGTCTGTGCAAGATCTAAGCCCTCTGCATTGCCTGTGTCAGTTGCCTTTGTGGTCATTGGAACAAATTGTTTTCATCCAACATTCTTCTGGGTAATGTCTTCACATGCTCAGGGTAGACATGCCCCTAATTTACCTATGGATTTTGTGGGGACCAATTTTTAATTGGGGAGTACTAGCTAAGTGGCTTGCCGCAATATTGGGGCAAGGAAGGAGACCAGCAGCCTCCCTCAAAACAGAACAAGATTTATCTTAACAAGGACAAACTTAAAAAAAAAAAAACACAAACAGGATCAGTAGGATCAAGGTAAAGGAAATAAAATGGGGAAAGGGAAGTTATAACACCTGAAAAAATACCACCACCTAGGAATCACCTGAAAATATGCAGCAGAATGCCTGTCACTTTCCAGCTTCCACCTTGATTGCCCAATTCTCCTCCCTCAAACCTAGAAACCCCACACATGGCCCCAGCCAATGGGATGGCCACTCTGACAGTCACATGACTGCCCTCACTAGGTTTCTAATCATTATAATTTTGCCAGGCCCATGTAGGCGTAGGTGAGTGGTGATGACTTGAGGTGCCAGAGCCTTGGTGACGGCTACAACCAGAGGGTGGAGCACCGTGTGGTTTGGGGAGCCCCAGGCCAGTGCGTGCCAAGGCATAAAAACCTCAAATAACAATTAATTCTTTACAATTTGAAGCCTATTGGTTGTCCTCAACCTGGTTTAGACTATCTTCCAAGATGGTTTTTCTCAGTGTGGTTGCTATGCATGCTACAGCTGCTAGTTTCTTTGAACCACAGGTGGGAGTTGGGTGACAGAAGGACACCAAAGTTAGATAAGCGGCCCTGAAAATGGTTTGGCAAGCCCTCATATCAGCATTGCAAGCCCTCCATTAAGACCTCATACACCCCAACCCCACCCCCAATGTGGGAGGTCATGAGTCACTAAAGTAGTAGCTATGTGAGTGGGGAGAAATGCTTCAATGGAAGAAAAGTAGAAATAGAAAAGGCAGGATTTGATGATTGACTGGATATCTGGGATAGGGGACTGTGAGGATTTAAGGATACTTCTGAGATGATAAAATGTATTTAAAGATTCCTGGTCCCTTTAATAGTAATAGGGAACTTTCAAAGAGAGATAATTGTGGAGGTATATATTCAGTTCTATTTAGACATGTTGAACATTAGATATCTCTAGAGGATCCAGTTTGGAAGTGTCCAATAGACATTGGTTGTTTCAGGCCTGAAGCTCAGAACAAAGACTAGAGCCAGTTAGATACATCTGGAAGCCATTTACAGAGAGACAATTAAAGCCATGGAGGGCTATCTATATCTATCTATCTATATCTATCTATATCTGTCTCTATATCTGTATCTATACATATACATGTACATCCATATCTATATGAGATAGACACAGAGAGAGAGACAGAGAAAGAGAAAAGGAAAGACAGAGACATAGAGACACACAGAGAGAAAAGTAGGGATCACAGGGCAAAACATTGGAGAATATACACAATTAAGTGGGGCAAGATATGGATGAAGAGCTAAAACAGAGATTAAGAAGGAGCTGTCAAAGAGCAGAACTAGGATGGCATAGTATCATGAAAACAGAGATGATAGAGTTCAGAGTAGGAGAAGGGTGGTGTAAGTAAACATAAATTTCTGAAGTGGATTCAGTTTATCACTGAATCATTGTTATTCTTGACCATAGTCATAAAGCTTATGGCTAAGTGGAAGAACCTGGGCTAGAATCCAGGCCTTTTGAGGAAAAAGTCTAATGTACATTTCACTATGACTCTCTTTTTTCTCTCTCTTTCTCATAATCTGAATTCTCCTATAGAGTCACCTTAGAATGACATTAGTCATTTTTAAAAATGTCTCCTAACATGTCTGTCTTTTAAGTTTCTACCCATGCTATTAAAAATGAAAGTTGGGTAATAGTCATCCATAATACTTAAATCATCTAATATTGTTTCTACCTCACTAGATGGAAAGAGGAGCCCTTATTTTGAGGTAAAGATAAAGGAAACATATGGAGGCACTCCCAAAATGTTGCCTTTCACCATAATAGACATGCTCTGAGTGTCAAGAGATGACAAATGGAAGCTTTGTGTTTTTCTTTATCAAGAGGGACATGGTGAATTTTATTACGATTTCCAAAAATTGTGAACATTTTAAAAATGTAGTTTATATGCTGGGATTATTTCCTCAACATCTGCCTGAAAATGTTCCATTACTTAACTGCTTAGTAGGAGACCCAAAGAAATTTTCATCAGCCCTCACAGAATGCACACTCATTCCAGCCAGATGTCTCACTTATGTATGCCACTGTATCAAGGGGTCCTGAGTTGAAGAGGGGAATGGGTTGAAGCATAAGCTATTCAAGTGTAAATGCAGCCTTTAATGGGAAGGCAAGCACAAGAAAATCACTTTCAGTGCCTGAATAGTCCTGGCTTTGAATATCAAGGGTAGTGATATATATATATGTATTTAACTGATAATTTGATTAGAAAGGCAATATTTCCTAAGCAAGTCTCAAGAAAAAAAGCATGATATGCAAGAGTAAAATGCCACCTATATGCTGGTGGATTCCACACTATATAGCTTTTATTTCTCAAGTAAAATCAATATGTAACTTCCAAACTAATTTAGCAACCAAGGTGGATGTTGAAAGAAAAATAATTTACCTGAAGGCAAGGTCAGAGCCCATTTTCAAAGGTGCCATTTAAGGCTCATCCAAAGTAATCATTTAGAAATCAGAGTAATTTTTTGCCTACTTCTCCCATTTACAATGCCAATTGGATCAGTAGACTTCTGTTATCTTTACTTTGGTAAATCTTGCCCAAATTACCATTGTATCTCATTGCTGGAAGGCATTTTACATGTTATTTAATTGAACCACCTCACTTTAGATATAAGAAAACTAAGATTTAAGAGCACACAGATCTTAGGGAGCAGATCTGAGGTTCAAACCTATATCTTCTTTTTTTCCCCAGACTTTTACTTTTTTTCCCAATTACATGTAAAGATAGTTTTCAACTTTTCATTTCTGTAAGATTTTGTGTCCAAATCTGAAATCTGTCTGCTTATTATTTCTTACAGCATGATAGTATTCCATTACATTCATAGACCACACCTTATCTAGCCATTCCCCAATTGGTGGGTATCCCCTCAGTTTCCAATTCTTTGCCAGTAAAAAGGAAAGCTATAAATATTTTCATACATGTAGGTCCTTTGCCCTTTTTATGATCTCTTGGGATATAGATTTAGCAGTGGTATTTCTGGGTCAAAAGATATGCACATACTTCCAAATTGCTTTCCAGAATGGTTGGGTCAGTTCATAACTCCACCAACAATGCATTAGTGTTTCAATTTTCCCACATCTCTTTCAAACATTTATCATTTTCCTTTTTTGTCATATTAGCCAATCTGATAGGTGTCAAGTGATACCTCAGAGTAGTTGTAATTTGCATTTATCTAATCAGGAGAGAATGAGAACATCTTTTTTTTTTTTTTATATGGCTATAGACAGCTTTAATTTCTTCATCTGAAAACTACTTGTTTATATCCTTTGGACATTTTTAATTGGGGAATAGATTTGTATTCTTATATATTTGATTCAGTTCTTTATATATTTTAGATATGAGGCCTGTATCAAAAACACTGGCTGTAAAAATTGTTTCCTAGTTTTCTACTTTCCTTCTAATCTTATTTGCATTGGTTTTGTTTGTGCAAAATTTTTTAATTTAATGTAATCATAATGATCAATTTTGTAATGATCAATTTTGCATTTCATAATGTTTTCTATCTCTTGTTTGGTCATAAATTCTTCCCCTTTTCATAGATCTGAGTGGTACTATTCCTTCCTTTTCTAATTTGCCTATGGTATCACTCTTGATGTCTAGATCATGTACCCATTTTGACTTTACTATGGCGTATGCTGTAAGATATTGGTCCATGCCTAGTTTCTGCCATACTATTTTCCAGTTTTCGTCAAATAGTGAGTTCTTATCCCAGAAGGTAGTCTTTGGGTTTATCAAACAGGAGGTTGCTATATTCATTTACTGCTGTGTTTTGTATGCCTAACCAATTCCACTGATCCACCACTCTATTTCTTAGACAGTACTAAATAGTTTTGATGGCTGTTGCTTTATAATATAGGTTTAGATCTGGTACAGCTAAGCCACCTTCCTTTAGATTTTTTTCATTAATTACCTTGATATTCTTGAACTTTTGTTCATCCAGACGAATTTTGTTATTTTTCCTACCTCTTTGAAATAATTTTTTGGTTGTTTGATTAGTATGGAACTGAATAAGTAAATTAGTTTGTGTAGAATTGTCATTTTTATTATATTGGCTAAGCCTACCCATTAACAAGTGATATTTTTCCATTTGCTTATATCTGGTTTTATTTGTATGAAAAGTGTTTTGTAATTGTGTTCATATAGTTCCTGGATTTATGTTGGCAGGTAGACTCCCACATATTTTATATTGCCTATATTTCTTTTAAATTAAATAGCTCTATCTCTTGCTCCTGTGCTTCATTAGTCATATATAGAAATGTTGATGACTTATGTATATTTATATTATATCCTGCAACTTTGCTAAAGTGGTTAATTGTTTCAAGTAGTTTTTTAATTGTTTCTTTAGGATTCTCTAATTATACCATTATATTATCTACAAAGAGTGATTATTTTGTTTTCTCCTTGCTTACTATAATTCCTTCAATTTCATTTTCTTCTCTTATTGCTAAGGCTAACATTTCTAGTATAATATTGTTCAATAGTGGTGATGATGAGCGTCCTTTTTTTCACCCCTTACTTATTGCGAATGCTTCTAATTTGTCCCCATTGCATGCAAAGGTTGCTGAAGCTTTTAGATAGACACAATTTATCATCTTAAGGAAGGCTCTATTTACTCTTATGATCTCTAGTGTTGTTGTTTTTTAGTAGGAATGGGTACTATATTTTGTCAAAAGCTTTTGTTGCATCTATTGAAATAACCATATGATTTTGTTTAGTTTTGTTACTGATGTGGTCAATTATGTTGACAGTTTTCCTAATATTGAATCAGCCCTGCATTCCTGATATAAATAGTGTATTATCCTGGTAATAAATTACTGTAATCTCTTTATTAATAATTTGACTAGAGTTTTCACATCTATATTTATTAGGGAGTTTGGTCTATAATTTTCTTTTTCTGTTTTTGCTCTTCCTGGTTTAGGTATCAGTACCATATTTGTCTCATAAAAGGAATTTGTTAGGATTTCTTTTTCACCCATTTTTCCAAATAGTTTGTATACTATTGGAATTAATTATTCTTTAAATTCTTAGTAGGATCACTTGCTAATCCATCTGCCCCTGGAGATTTTTTCTTAGGGAGTTCTTTGATAGATTTTTAAATTTCTTTTTCTAAAATGGACTTTTTTAAGGATTTTCTTTTCTTTTCTGTTAATCTGGGCAATTTATATTTTTATAAATGTTCATCCATTTCATTTAGATTGTCAAATTTATTGCCATATATTTGGGCATAATAACTCCTAATTAATGCTTCAATTTCCTCTTTTTTGGTGGTACATTCATGCTTTTAATTTTTGATACTGGTAATTTGTTTTCCTTTCCTTTTTTTAACAAAATTAACCAAAAGTTTATTTTATTCTCTTTTTCATAGAATCAGCTCTTAGTTTAATTTATTAATTCTATAATTTTGTTACTTTCAATTTTATTAATTTCTTTTAATTTGTTATTTAATTGAGGATTTTTCATTTGTTCTTTTTCTAGCTTTTTAAATTGTACACACAATTCATTGATCTCCTCTTTCTCTATTTGATTCATGTAGGCATTTAGAGATATAAAATTTCCCCTAAGAATCATTTTGGCAGCATCTCATGAGTTTGGGTATGTTGCCGCAGTTTTGTCATTTTCTTTGATGAAATTATTTATTGTTTTTATGATTTGTTATTTGACCCACTCATTCTTTAGGATGAGATTATTTAGTTTCCAATTAATGTTTGGTCTCTCTTTACATTATGACCTGAAAATGATGCATTTACTATTTCTGCTTTTATGCATTTGACTGTGAGGTTTTTATGCCCTAATACATAGTCAGTTTTGCTGTAGGTGCCATGTACCTCTGAGAAAAAGGTATATTTCTTCCTATCTCCATTCAGTTTTCTCCAAAGGCCTATCATATTTTATTTTTCTAAAATTCTATTTACCTCATTGACTTCTTTTTTCAATTTTTTTTAGTGCAAACATATGTCTTCTAAAAAGAGAGAAGATAGGAGGCCTGGAGAAAACCTTGGGGAATACACACAGTCAAGTAGGGCATGTTATGGATGAAGAGCCAAAAAGAACTGTCAGACAAGTAGCAGGAGAACTAGGATAGCATGGTGTCAGAAAAATGCAGATGGAAAAGAGCCTTGAGCAGGAGAAGGGTGGTCAACAGTATTAAATGCAAGTAAGCCCATATTCCTGAAGTATGTTCAGTTTATCACTGAAGCATTATTTTTCTTGCCCAATGTTATGAACCTTATGGATAAATAGAAGGATCTGGGCTGGAACCCAAATCTTTTAACAAAACATCTAATGTAGATTCCACCATGAGACAGTCTCTCTCTCACTGTCTCTGTCTCTGTCTCTGTCTGTCTCTCTCTTTTCTCAAAACCCAAATCATCCTATAGAATTACCCCAGAATGACATTAGTTATTTTAAAATGTCTTTTAACATGTCTGTCTTTTAAGTTTCTACCCATGCTACTATAAGTAGAGGTTGGTTAATAGTCATCCATAATATTTTCATCATGTAGTATTCTTTCTGGTTTACTATGAGGAAAGAGAAATCCTAATTTTGATAAAAGAAGCATATATATGCATACTCTCAAAAGGCTGACATTCATAAGAACAGATATTCTTGCGATCCAATTTAAGTAAACAAGCATTTCTTACATATTCAATATGTGCCAGGTACTATGCTAAGCATTGGGGATACAAAAAAGGGGGCAGAAAATATTGTCCCTGTACTAAAGAATCTGACACTTATAGAGACAATATGAAACAAGTGTGTACAAAAAATGTTAACTACCAGATAAATTGGAGATAATATCAAATGAAAGGCCCTAGCATCAAGGGTGGCCTAAAGAGACTTCTAGGAGAAGATGTAATTTTAGCTGAGACTTGAAGAAAACCGTGAATCCAGGAAGCTGAGAAATGGTGGGAGAGCATTTCAGGAATAGGAGAAAGGCAATGAAAATGCACAGAGACAAGAGTTAAAATGTAAGGAACATCAAGGAAGCTAGTAATACTTTAACATGGTGTAAATTGCTGAAACTAAAGAGAAAGAAAACTTAAATGATAGGAAGGAGCCCTTTTGTCAAAGGTTTTAAAAGTGGAACAGAAATTTTGTGTGTGATCTTGGAGATAACAGGGAGCCAATTGAGATTATTGAGAAGATGGGGTGACATGGTCAGACCTGAAATTTATAAGATCATTTTTCAGATGAGTGGAGAATGGATTAGAATGAGAATATTTGTGATAAGACCAACAAGAAGGTTATTTCAATAACCACATGAAGTGGCAGTTTCAGAGTAGAGGAGAGAAAAGAGGAGAGAAGAAGAGAGGAGAGAAAAGAGTAAAAAACAAGAGATGTTGTGAAGGTAGAATCAACAGAGCATATCAACTTCAAGATATGAGGTGAGGAGAGAGGTTAGAGCTGAATAAATATATATTAAAATTAATTTCATGGAGATAATTGAATCTATAGAAGCTGATTAGATGACTAAGATGATGGGACAGAGAGAGAATCAGGTCCAATACTGAGCCTTGGGGACCATTCTTTGTAAAAGGGAATCATCTGCATTAAGAACCAGAAAAATGATACTGAGAATGAATGACTAGAAAGATAGAGGGGAACCAGAGAAGAGAAAAGTTTGCCGAAATCTAGAGAGAAGATGTTATCAGAGTTTTAGAAAACCATTATTTTTGTCTACTTTTGTTGGCATGTTGGCTCTCCCATCAGGGACTAGGAGCTCTAGAAGAGCATTGACTGTTTTTTCTTTTGTTTCCCTTTTTTCTTTCTGGACTTTTTGGTGTCCCCCAAATTTAACACAGTGCTTAGCATATGTGTTTTTCAATTGTTTTTCTGCTGTGTCTGACACTTCTTACCCCAATTTGGGGTTTTCTTGGCAAAAATACTGGAGTGGTTTGCCATTTCCTTCTTCAGTTCATTTTATAGATGAGAGAACTGAGGCAAACAGGGTTAAAGAACTTGTCCCAGTGTCACACAGCTAGTAGGTATCTGAGACCAGATTTAAACTCAGGAAGATGAGACTTCTTGACTCCAGGACTGAAACTCCATTCACTATACTACCTAGTTACCCTACTAGAATATAGTACACAAGTATTAAATGCTTATTGTTTTGAGTTGGAAAGAACTGTTTCAGGTGAATGATGAGGCTGGAAGACGAAATGCCTAGTTTAGAAGAGAGGGAGAGGAGAAGTGAAGACACTGATTTTTGATGGTCTTTTTAACACCTGAATCTAAAATTCTTTAAACTTCACTTTTTTTGGGTCTCTAATTTCTTATATAATTCTAATTTCAGAGTTTATTCTTGTATCTATGATAAACCTTCTAAATTACAAAACTTATCTTCAAGAGGACACCAGGAGCAGTGACATGTAATATACCTCATGTCCAATTTAAAGCTACATCCCTCTCCCCAATTTCTTCACCAACACCCCTCCCCCCACACACACACAGCCTGGGTTTATCTTTAGCTCATTATTTTTGAAGCCTTAATGTATCTATTACTAGAATATGGGGCAGTGTTCAGATGATAGAAAATCATCTGATAATAACCAGAGCTGTTAGACATCTAAATGTCAAAGGACACAGGTTCAAATCTGGTGACGGATAGTGCTTTTAAAAATGAGTTCATGCTGTGTGTAACCTCCACTCTCAGGTAGTGCAAGAACTCTGTTTCTTCATTAGAGGAAATTCAGAAAGCTATTTCTTAATTACAGCACCATCAATCCTTTTGATGGGATGGTTACACAGCAAAAAGAAAGCAATAAACATTTCATGAAAATGTTGACCCAATCTCTATTTGACTTATATAATGGCTCTTTAGGAAAGGTAAAGTCTCAGACATAATAAAAGAAATGGTCATATATTTGATTCATAACATAGGAAAAGACCTACACTCATGTGTCTCTTACAAGCCAATATCACTTGTCGACATGGATAGTAAAACCCAGCTCAATGCAGTGTCTCTTAATCTTCTGATGCACTTACGACTCATTATTCACAGGGACCAGACAGTCTTTATTAAAAACTAGAGTGCAGCCAGCACTGTCCACAGATGACTTATTCTAATTTATTTTTCCCAGAGATCCAAGAAAAATCTTACATTAATCCTAACAATATATGCCAAGAAAGCTTTTGATTAAATTGAGACTTGATGGTTCAAGTTTCAAGGTATATAGTTTTCAAATTTTTTTTTAATGGAGGGATATGAGAAAACAAGACCTTATTATCATACTGTTTCTATGATACTTCACTTAAAGTTGAATAAGGACCAAATGAAAGATTTCATACTTTCACTTATGTTGTTAGATGGAGTTCAAATTTTCTGTTTTCAAGTACAGAATGCTTATGTCATGAGGAAATTATGCTTTTGGATGTATACTCTTTCCTTATGTTCAACATAGATATATGGGTCTGAAAAAACAAAACAAAACATGTCTCAGCTGATAGACTCTATGGTCTGGAAAGATGAGACTAAAAAGGGATATGAATAAAATCTAGGAAATCAAAAAGTTAGGGAAGGAGCAGATACACATTTTTTCCCCTCTAACTTCTGATAAAATAGAGAACTTTCAGAAAGAGTTCTTGCCCTTCTCAATTCATCTAATTCAGGATTTCTTTTCTTCCAACTGCATTGACTATAATAGATTTTTTAAAATAAGAAAATTGATGTTCCTGTCTTGATAACTAAAACAATTAACAAATATCAACTACCTGTTGCACAAGATCAAAATCACAATAACAATCGTTAATGGTTTTCTTCTACAATTCTCTCTCAGACATTCTTCCTTTAAAATGCTGATATGAATTCTGGTATATTGGTTATATTCTGCTATCCAATTTGAAAATAGCAGAAGGGGAAAATACTATCAATATTATGTAAGAGCCAGAATCTAATTTCTGATTTAAGATCTTTTAAATAAATAATAAATGAACAATAATAAATGAATAACCAATAAGATGAACTTTTAATGGTTAAGGCATTCATCTTTTCTTCAATTCACAGATATTTACCTAAGAAATCTTCTATTATGACATAATGTGTTCATCATGCATTGTGATGAAATCATAATCAACCTAGAACCTAAGAATCAGAAGGGACTTCAAAGATAATCTATTCCAATCCACAACTTGAACAGGAAAGAATTTGACATTAGGAATTATAGAGCCACCATTTCTATTCTATAGATATGACAAAATACGTTTTCCTAATAGCTTCCACATCAATTAGAATATTGAATGTCTTATTACTACATATTTTAAAAATGAATACTACTCCCTAACAGTTCTCTATTGCATTTTTTCTTGCATCTCCCTACTAGTTTTGTATTATCAGCTGATGTTTTATTTACAAATTAGCCTGGGGAAAATAATCACTCTTTTGGACATTTGTGTCCCCTGGGAGAACTCAAACACATGTCTTTCACCTTAAGTCAAAGACTTTCACTAGCTGGGAAAATTTTGTTTGTTTCCTGAGGTTAAATGAATCTGTTATTATGGTAACATCACATTTTTCAATTTCCTGTTGCAAGAATTTTTGAGCTACTGAAATATGGGCATTTTGCATCATTGCATTCATTTTTCTCATATTGATTAAAATTCAGATAATGGAGATATTTAAATATTACCCAAATTTTAAAATTTCTCTCAATTGACTTGGATTAAATTTGCCCAGTAACCCAAAGAAGAACAATTTGGAGAAGATATAGATTCTTTTCAAAAGTGTCCTTTCAACTTTGTTTTAATGAATTTTGTAAACTTTAAACATATTCTAATGAGAAATGAAACAAGAAAAAAATAAGTGTCTGTAAAACAGAGAGTTGAATTAATACTTAAAATATTTGTCATCATGAAATGAAATTTTAGAAAACACACAAATATGTAATAATCTCACCGTTAGGGGAAATAGCTATTTTACAGTCATGTTATTTTGCTGATAAATATCTTTAAGACATGGCTTAAAAATCATTGATGACAATAATGACTATAAAATTTCTCTTGATAATGAAAATGAATTGTTCAAAGACTTGCCAAAAGATATTTAGAGGAAAAAACAAGAGGAACTAACGCTAAACAAATGGAATTAAATACATTCAAACTAAATTATAAAAATAAATAGATAAATGAATAGAATAGCAAAAAATACTATATTAAAAGTACTTTTATTTAAAACTTCAATTTTGTTTCTTTAATGCTATTCTTTCCAATAAAGAGTATTTGCTTAATGTCATTCAACTTCTATAACTTTTTTTTTTTTTGCAGGGCAATGAGGGTTAAGTGACTTGCCCAGGGTCACACAGTAAGTGTCAAGTGTCTGAGGCCAGATTTGAACTCAGGTATTCCTGAATCCAGGGCCAGTGCTTTATCCACTACGCCATCTAGCTGTCCTACTTCTATAACTTTTAAAGACATTATTTAAATGAAGACATATCTTAAAGAAAGAATCCTTTGCCATGCTATGTATTATTATTTGCCATGGAATAGAAAGGACACAATAATGGTTTAACAGCTGGAAAATTCTTATCATGATTATCCATTTCATACATCCCCCCACCCCCTGAGTTCTAGTGGTATTAAATAACTTGATAAAAGTCATATAACCATATAGTGGTAGGACTTTACTCAGACTCCCTAACTCCCAAGTCAGCACTATTTGTATCACACTATGCTTACTACTAGCAGTGAACATACCACAGCCAGCAATGACATTCCCTGAATTCACTCAAAAGCTTTTTTAAGTCATGGTTATGGACTTCATTGTCACAATTCCTCCCATAGTTTTATTTCTTTGGAAATGTTAACATATCTTGAAAATGCATATTCCTTTTACATAAACAAAATCAATCCAATTAGGATAACCAAGAAAACATTCAATTGGGAAAAATAATATTTCCATCATATATCTCTGATAGTTGTCTGATATCCAAAATATACAGTGGTCCCTTGGTACTCATTTTTAATTGTTTCCAGAAGGTATTACTGGTGGTGAAAATGACATATATGGAATAATTTTTTTCTTCATAAGGAGTCATATCAATTGAAATAATCCATTTCTGAACCCAGAAATTTCACATTTTACTTGGCACTTTATAAATTGATTTATTTTTATATTTTTACAAATCAACTTTTTAAATCAGTTGTTCAATTTCCTTGGCTCCCAAGTTCCCCTCCCGCACACCCCTCTGCAAGCCCCCAACTGTGATGACTATTCATCATGGGATATGCAGGGGGACCTCAAACCATATTTAAGTACTGCCATCCATTTCCTTTAGGGACATGGAGGATGGAGTAGAGTTGTGTATAGAGGAGAGGCTGATGCTGTGCTGTCTGAAATAATGAGGTCCTAGCAGCTGAGGATGTTTTGACCTGGCAACAGCATGAAGCACCTCCCCCACCACATACACACACCTAGACTACCACTTTATTTCTTGGTGGGGCTGAGGCAGAGCTCAAAAGACAAGCAAAGAAACCTTCTTCTTGAAGGCTGTGGTGGTGGTGCATGGTGGCCACTGCTAAGAGGAAGATGAGGGTTTTAGAAAGTTCCCTGGGTGGCTGACAGCAGCCTGAGCTGTGTCTCTTATATTATGATGAATGTATGGAACACCTGAATTTGATGGAGCTGCCTTATTATCCAAATGGATTTTATGAAACCCTGGATTAATAGGAGCAAAATGCCCTTTGACTAAACTTCAAACTGAACCCAGATAGTTAGCAGATGAGTCCCTATTCACTAACTTCTTTCCCCAAGAGAGTAAATAGATCTTATTGTTGCCTTTATCAAATCTCTAGGTTTCTTTATCCTTGATAAATCCTTCCTGTTTCTTTAAGTTTCCTGTTATAATATTTGGTTTAGGTTGATTGTATCATGCTAACAAAACTGACATTACCCTCTTACCAATGAAAGAAAAAAGAAGGCTTATATACTGCCACAAAAAAGAGGAACCTTTGAGAGCACCTTCTTTGGAAGGAGTCTTTGAATGATTCATGCCTGCTTGTTCTTGGGACAAATAAACTGGTACTATGTTTTTTCCTGTCTGTCTCTGATCTGTTTTTTCCAGTAGGAGACATTTTGAAAATAATTTCTCTGATCTGTTGTATTTTTTTTGTAAGAGATGGTCATAAAAACAATATTTGACATTTGGCTCTTGTTCTCAGGGAAAATGGAACATTGACCAGGGCTAGACAACTTGTTTTCTGATCCTTCCCCATATCGCCCCCTTCCCAACTTCCATGCATTGCCTCAGGTAACTGGTAGAGAATTAATCAAGCAGGGAAGCATGGGGGACACTGACCCCTCTGTTCCTGATGTCAGCTCACCAGCCTGGTTCTCATTTGGGCTCTGCCATCCCTCTTTCTTTTTGGATCAGATCTCCATGAACTTAATTGGACTCCACTTTCAATCCAACATTTTGTTACCCCCTGCACACTAAAAGACACTAACACAAATCCCATAAATCCCATACTCCTCAGGGAGCAGAAAGGCCATATCAGTGTACTTCAGGAGTGGATGGTAGAGTTTATAACTATGGTATTTTATGAATTGGAGAGAAGTCCTTGTCTCCAACATCATGGAATAAACTCACTTTTCCCATAGTGATTCAATTAATACCTAAAGTGAAAAGTCTGTTCAGGAGCAAATCTAAACTCAAGGGGGAAAGGAGGGGATTATTATATTCTAGGGATTTGGTATTGTGATAATGAATTTTCTCTTCAGGGAAAATGAAAACAAAAACATAAGAAAGTACATAGCAAAAGGTGTGGGGTTCTGCAGTGATTGATACTCTGGCATGGGTCTTTGTTTCTTTGGAAATGATGCAGGTGGTGTCAATGCAGCAAGTGTTGAGCAAGCACTGAGCCCTGAAGCACATTTTTTTTCTCATTGAAATGCATGGAATACTGAATAACACAAGTTTAGAGTAGGATAAATA
This sequence comes from Dromiciops gliroides, assembly GCF_019393635.1. Taxonomy (NCBI): domain Eukaryota; kingdom Metazoa; phylum Chordata; class Mammalia; order Microbiotheria; family Microbiotheriidae; genus Dromiciops; species Dromiciops gliroides. The sequence continues at coordinate 155,108,744 of NC_057861.1, forward strand.
CTGAGGTACCACTGCATAGATAATTAACACAAATATACAGGACCAAGGTCCACTCTACAGTGGAAAAGTGGCCAAAGGGGATGAAGAACTGATTTTTTAACAAATAATTACAAACTATTATAACTATGTGAAAGATCGCTCCCATTGAGGGGCTGCTAGGTAGCATAGTGGAAAAGCACTGGCTCTGGATTCATGAGGACCTGAGTTCAAATTTGGCCTCAGACTCTTGACACTAGCTGTGTGATCCTGGGCAAGTCACTTAACCCTCATTGCCCTGCTTTAAAAAAAATGAATACTTCCCATTCACTAATAATGACAGAAATGCAAATAAAAAGAAATCTGAGCTATAATCCTACATCTAGCAAATTGACAAAACTGACAAAAACGTTAATAATTAATATCGGAGGGGTTGTGGAAAAAACAGATACACTAATTTACTATTGTTGAGGTATGAATTGTGTTAACAATTCTGGGAAGCAATTAGTAATTATGCTAAAAAGTAAGTAAAATATTCAATACCGTTTTATCCAGAGCTTTTAAGTCTAATTATATAACCTAAGGAAATTAAAGATAGGAAGAAGGGTCCCATGCCACCAAAAATATTAACAATATGATTTTTTTTAGTAGCAAAGAACTAGAGGGGAAAAAAGTAGTTGCCCATAAATTGGGGAATTGTTGGCCAAACTATGGTATATGAATGTAATGGAAAAATACTCTGGCCAAATTGTGGCTATGAGGAACACAAAGAAACCTAGAAAGGCATATGCATTGTTTTAAAATGAACAGAACCAGAGTTATTATACTCACCATTATTAAAGTGATGTAAAGAAAAAGGACAAAAAGTCAAAAGGGAATGTTGTCTAATTCTAATTACTAAACTTAGCTCCAAAATAAGCCCCTCACTTTTTAACAATGTGGGACTATGACTTTGGAACTAGCATATATTGTTAGATGTGGCTGACACATAGGTTAGTTTTTCTGAATTGCTATTTTTTCTCTTTATTTTTAAATCTTTGTTCCAAGGAAGTCTCTATGGGTATAGAAGAGGAAAGACATATGCATGTGTATAGAGGTACAGACCTGCATACATACATACATACATATATGTATATTAATCTGGGTCTCAAGCATACTGATTTGCATAAGATTTTTCATTTTTTTGGTAATAGTGTCAGATAGAAGAGGTGCTTCAAAAGAAGAAAAAATGTGGTTATATCTCTCTTCTGAGAGAGATCACTGAAGGAAGAGCAAAAGCTTTAGGAAGAAGTCAACATATAAAGAACCAGTGTCAGGAACATAGCCCTGATTCCCAGTTCGGAGTACCACAGATTTTGGTAAATTTTCCTTTGGGGAAGATTGCGAGCTCTTTTTCAGTTAAGATAAGTCTCTTCCAGTTCTCGAGCTCATTCATTCTATATATTAGCTGATATAGTCTAATCTGAGTACCTCGTCTGCAGTTTGGTATCACATAAGCAAAAGATGGAGAACTAGACATTTTCTCCAATCCTCACTCCAAAACAAGAAAATGGATGAAAGAAGTCAACAGATTCCTTCTGTTTTCACAGACTAAAGCACAAAAGAACCCTAATATGCTAAGGGCTTAATGAATTAATAGACTATGCAAAAAACCATGAAGATAAAAGATAAAAGGACATATATGAAGAAAATCAAATAGGAGAATGTAATATAGTGTATTAAATGTGAAGTAGTCACATATTTTATAATATCCTACCTGAAAAAGGAAGACCCTAGAGCTTGAGCTGAGGAATATAGTCAAATCTGTGCTTGGGGAATATAAATTTGGAAGTTCTGTGGAAGATGGGTTTGAGAGGACATAAACTGGAGGTAGGGAGACTAATTAGGAAGCTACTGCAGTATTGCAGATGATAGATGATGATGACTAGCCCAGCTTCACTGGTGGCCATGTGAGTGGAGAGGAAATGACTGACAGAAGAGATTTTGTTGGGATAGAAATGATAATTTTGAAAACCAATTTAATATGAGGCATGGATAGGAGTGAAGAAAAGAAGATGACTCCAGCCTCAACCATGGACCTCAGTATGGTTGATATTATATATAATAGGTAAAAATGAGGAACAAGGATAAAGAACAAATATTTTTAATGCACTATCATGCACCATGTTGTAGCCAGCTAGAGGGTACAGTGGATAGAGTGCCAGACCTTAAGTTAGGAAGACTCATCCTTCTGAATTCAAATCTGGCCTCAGACACTTAGTAGCTCCATGACCATGGAAAAGCTGCTTAACCCTGTTTGCTTCAGTTTCTCCATCTGTAAAATAAGTTGGAGAAGGAAATGGCAAACCACTCCAGTATCTTTGCTAAGATAACTCCAAATAGGGTCACAAAGACTTAGACAAGACTGAAGTGGCAGAACAACAACAACCACAAGGACTGTGTCAAGCCCTTTGCAAATATTATCTCATTTGATTTGAAAGAAGGTAGAAAGAGAGCAGAGTTTGTTTGGTGGGGGGGTGGGGGTGGGGGTGGTTGTGGTGGTGGTAATGAGTACAATTTGGTTATGCTGAGTTTGAGATGCTTGTGGGACCTCCAATTATAAGTGTTGATTAGGCCATTGTTGATGAAGGATTGGGATTCAGGAGAGAAATTAGGGAGTTAGCTGAAGAAAGAGGATAATTAAACATATGGGATTTGAAGAGATCACTCTCAGGAAAGAGGACAGACAGAGAAGATGACTTAGAATAGAACCCTATGCTTTATTCACACATTGGGATCTTGATATGAATGATGTTTCAGCAAAGGAGACTGAAAAGGATTGGCCTGATGGGTAGGGGAAGATGAGGGGGAAAACTATGTTATTAAAACCAAGGGAGGAAAACCAGGAAGAAACATTGTACAAATGTGCCAAATAAGGACAATGGCATTTAATTTTTTGTTGTGATATCCCCAGTGCCTCACATAGTGCCTAGAAAGAAGTTATTACTTTAAAAAATTGCTGAGTAAATGAATAGATGACATTATGGAGAGAGATCAAGAAGAATGACAATTGAGAAAAGGTCATTGGATTTGACAAATAAGAAATCATTAGGAACTTTGGAAATAAGAGTTTTGAGGTCAAAAGCCACATTGCAAATGGTTGAGGAGTGGGAGGAGAAGAAATAGAAGATATGAATTCTAGGCATATTTTTTTCTCAGTCTGAGTAAAATGCTAAGAAGATATAAGATGTAAGATTAAAAGAAAGGAAGGTCAAGTGAAAATTGTGTATGATTGTGTGTGTGACTGTTTAAAGATGAGTGAGACTTGGGCATGTATATAGGGAGCAGACAGGGAAAAGGAGCAATAGAAAGGAAGATAATGCAAATTAAAGAGGAGAGAATGATTATGAGAGAAGTCTGCATGAAAAGTGAATGAGAGGAGTTGTCTTTGGTGAAAAGGGTCTCCTCAGCAGTTTTCCATAAATTAGCCCATGCTCTTGATATGTGACTGAATAATAATTTTTTACAATCGATATTTTTCTGTCAAACTTCATAGCCCTTCTGTAGTATCAAACATTTCTTATTTTTTGCAACATGTTCACACATACAACATACCTCCTTTGGCTAATACTCAACTTTTTAAAGAAAATTATTTTATGATTTGTAGTCAAAGAACATCACCAGGAGAATACTTGTATTGAAAAGATGGACTTTTCTTTCAGGAAGAAGCTTAGGTTCATTAAAAGAGTTGTGTGATGTTCCAAAGGCAATCAATCCACCTCTTCTGGTCATATTCAATTCTAAGGCAAGATCCTTTTTGATGTATAGTGTCTTTTGATGACATTTCTACATTGATGGATAAGCTCTATAGATTGTTATTTCAATTGCCTATTATAATCTAGCCAATAGACATTTTCCATTCATATGCTTTGTCCTACTAAATGAAACTAATAATAATTCAAAAAAGCTTAGTCTAACCCCTATTCCTTATGAAACAAATTGTTTTGTCATGAATAAGGAAACTAGTAATGAAAAACATATAATCACATAGCAAAGTTTCCACCAAGATAGTTTATGCTTGATCACTTTGGCTAAAGATCTCTATGCTGAAATATTAAAGGGTGTATACCTATTAAGCTTAGTTGCATAATAGATATTTGAGGAACTGAACTGATATAAAATAAAAGTAAAAATAGAGACTGGATCTGTGATTTCATTGTTCCAGGAAACTTGTTATTGTTCAGTTATTTCAGTCATGTCCAATTTTTCATGACTATATTTGGGGTTTTCTTGACAAAGATAGTGGAATGGTTTGCCATTTCCTTCTCCAGCTGATTAGACAGATAAGGCAAAAAGGGTGATTTATTTGCCCAGGGTCACACAACTAGTAAGTGACTGAGATCAGATTTGAACTCAAGAAGATGAGTCTTCCTGACTTCAGATCTGGTACTCTATCCACTGTACCACCTAGCTCCCTACATGGAACTGCTGTATTTAATAGGCCTAAAAAAATTGCCAAGAGCAGAGAAGTTAATTGACCTGCCCAGGGTCACAAGTCATTATTTGTGGAAAGACACAAACCCATGTCTTCCTGATTTTAAGGATGGCTTTCTATTTACTATGCACACTGCTGCTAAAATACCTTTTAAAATTCTCTTTCAAAGAAAAGTCTTGTCTTCTCTCTTTTAAAAAAGAATAAAGAAATTCAGTACACCTCAATCCATTTTTCACAGTGTTTGATGTTCTTGGGCTTTCCCCATTGGTTGTTTATAGGTTGCTGCTGTAATTTAAATGACTATTTTGGAGGTGTCTCTACTGATTCAGAAAACTTTAATGGCCATTGACATCTCCATTCCATTTGAGTCATATGTGTTATTTACTAGGGCTGTTGGATAGTCAGGTTATTTGAACTTGTTTTGGAGGAAAACCAATTTAGCTGATTTACTGCTATGGAACATATCTTTCTTAATATTCAAATGCATATTTCATATTTCTTTTCAAAGACCTGACATGGAGTTCCAAACTGTAGTAAGTACAGCAAATAAATACTCAATGAATTCAGCAGGCAGTTGCCTATCAAAACATTGCATGATTGTTCCATATTAAAGAAGAGGAAATTGAGATCTTCCTGAAATGAAGATAACAGTAAGGTATCTTTGAGTGTGTCTCCAAAGATGACACATTTTGACCACATAAATTTGGGGCATCCACCTAAAAAATGCCAAATATTTTTAGGTATGAATCAGTTGGGTAGGTAAGTCCTTCCACTGCCTGGGAATTAAAGTGGTGTTGACTCCTTAAATTGAGCCTGGAGTAAAGGGGACCCCAGTTTCAGTGCTTTTTGTTTGTTTTATTTTTAAATTTATTTTTTATTTTATTTTATTTTGTGGGGCAATGAGGGTTAAGTAACTTTTCCAGGGTCACACAGCTAATAAGTGTCAAGTGTATGAATCTGGATTTGAACTCAGGTCCTCCTGAATCCAAGGCCAGTGCTCTATCCACTGTGCCACCTAGCTGAAACCAGTTTCAGTGCTTTTTGCCTAAGAACTTATATGTTCATTTTCTACATAACAAATATCCCAGTGAACTTTTCATAATCTTTATAGTCATTTTGCTCAGCTTTGAAATATCTCCAGACTCTAATTAATTAGGGAGCAGATACCATGAGTAGAGGTTGAGGTATGTATATAGTGTTTTGATTAGTACACTAAATGGAACAAAAATAATAGTAACAGCACACAAGTGAAAAAAATATATAGGATTAAAAGTGAGTGCATAGGAATCAATCATTTTGTGTTTGTATTCAAAGATCAATTAAGATATAAGGAATGTGTTTTGAATCTTGATTATTATAGTTATTATTACTAGATATAGATGTTTTGGAATATGTGTTTATGTATTGTTATTTGTGCATGTACATGTATGAGTGTATATAAAATGTAAGTTTGTGTGTGTGTGTGTGTGTGTGTGTGTGTGTGTGTGTAGGGGAGGTGTTTATACTTAGCCTTTTTGGGTTGTCTTAAAGACACCTCAACATTCAAAATAATAGTACCTAAAAGAATTGTCTTCATTTCCAAGGTCAAAAACTTTTTTTTTATTTGTAGAAAGAAAGTAATGTGTTATTTTACAGATAGGTTAATCAAATGTTCATTTTAAATCAAACATTATCAACATTCTTCCCCATCAGATATTACATAGCTTTTCAGTCCACAAATATCAAGATACATGGATCATATTTATTAATCTTTTTCAATAACTATTTGGCACAATAATGTGTCCCTTCCTACTGCTGATGCCTATGCAGAAAGTAGAACTGCATTGATATAACTGAGTTCTAGATTACTACAAAATTTCAACTAATATATACATGTATATTCCATATATAGTTATGAGAAAATAATTATTAATAATGAATTTCCTGGAGGGAAGAGAACCAGTTTCTCATGAACAACTTCAGTGAGGGTCTTTTGCATTCTTTTCCCTGATGTCATCTTTAGAGTTCATTTTAATTCAGACCACCTTCAAGTCATGTCAACCAATGGAACTGAATGATGCTAACCAATTATCTTTGATCAATTTATAATGACCTGTGTCTATCAAAAGAGGATAAAAAACCTTGGAAAACGCCATGTGCTCTATTTTAGGACAGCATGGGTCTTCTGGGACTTTTCTCCTGCTCAAGCTGAAGCTTTCTCCCTGCTTTATTTACCACATGTTCTGAGACCATGAGAAGTTAGGGAGATACCTTTACAGGTATAATACCATCAAATTAACATATGCATACCCAAAACTTGTGTAAATTCCAATAGAAATAGTAAATAATTTTCAAAAAGCATACACGTAGCGCATGCTCTGAGGTGGCTAGTGCAACTTCCATTAGAACTCATAAGTGAGGGGCAGCTAGGTGGCACAGTGGATAGAGCACTGGCCCTGGAGTCAGTAGTACCTGGGTTTAAATCCGGCCTCAGACACTTAACACTTACTAGCTGTGTGACCCTGGGCAAGTCACTTAACCCCCAATTGCCTCACTAAAAAAAAAAAAAAAAAGAACTCATAAGTGAGGTCTCCAATATGAGGTACATTGTTGGCTAATGGCTCCCAAGATATAACTGAAGAATTGGGGGGAAAAGTGTTTTTCTTAATCCTATAGTTTTGGACCATCATAGGTATATGTCAAAATTAATTATCAATCTATTTTAGTCAGCCAAACTTTAGTTTTTTAGAAAAAGGTATTTTACTGTGGCAGAATAGATAGCATAGCTGCTTCAAATTATTTTCCAAAAGTCTATGTCTCCTCCCAGTATATACAGAGTCCAAGGAGAAGAGAGCTTTCCTTTAGAGGATACATGTCAAAAGGGTAACTCAAAGTTCCAAGAATTCCTTTACTTTTTTGTTATTGTTGGGTTTTGTTTTGCTTATATGTTTGATTTATACCTTAAAAACATTTACAGATTACTTCCAATTGTTGAGAAGTATATTGTAAAGGGGCAGCTAGGTGGCACAGCGCATAGAGTCCTGGAGTCAGGAGGACCTGAGTTCAAATCTGTCCTCAGACACTTAAAACTTACTAGCTGTGTGACCCTGGGCAAGTCACTTAACCCCAATTGCCTAAAAAAAAGTATATTGTACAACAATTAGGAAACAATAATATGACTGACTTTATCTGAAAGTATATGAGACATTTACATCTGTAGCACTTCTTTCCTCTTTATTAAAAAAAAGAAAACAATAACAAACATTTATTTTCTCTCCCTCCTACCTGCCAACCCACTGAAAAGAGAAAAACAAATTTCTAGTAAAAAATATTCAAAATAAGGCAAAACAAATTCTCTCAGTAGTTGTATACAAAATACATATGTTTCATTTCTGTACCTAAATCAGTCACTTCTTTAATGGGTACCATGTTTCATCATCAGTCCTCCGGAATCAGGAGTGATAATTGTATTGAACATAGTTCTTATAGTTTTCTAAGTTATTTGTTAGAGAATAGTTGTTATGGTACTTATTGTTCTCCTGATTCTGCTCATCTCATTCTGCCTGTCCTAGATTCTCAATTAGAAAAGATTAGATATGTATACCACCACTCTGGCAAATCTTCTTTCTTTAAGAGAAAGGAATGAAAATTTTAAAAAAAAGTTTAGTGCCTTTAACAGTTGGAAATAATACCTATTTTCTATGAAAATTTATTCCAAGGTTGATTAATTATTCTTTTTTATTTCTCTCCTAATTCAGTGACTTTGGTCCCCAAGATATAAAAGGCTTTATTTCTATGCATTTTTTTACTTTCAAAAGAAAAATGTGATATGTTCCCTCTTGTATTAAAATTTGAAACTATGTTTACTCTGGATTTTAAGTTGTAACAGCAGGCTTAACAGAAGACAAAAATAATTTAGGTTTTGAATTAATTTTTAAATTTTTGAAATTTGAAATACCTTAGTTTAATCTGTTACAAGGATCATTGATGGTTAATATATCTTTAGCAAACCTAAAAAATTGTTTAACAATATATCTTTTTGTTTTCAGATGATAATTGGAATGCTCTACTTCACAATCTTCCTGGCCTATGATTGTTTGAAGGAGAGAATTTGAAAACAGTCACAGAAACATAATGTTACACATGTCTCATTCTATTCCTTCTTAAATCCTTATCAGAGGTCACTTTCTGGCTATTTTTTGGTAATTGGGGTCAAGTGACTTGCCCAGGGTCACACAGCTAGTAAGTGTCAAGTGTCTGAGGCTAGATTTGAACTCAGGTCCTCCTGAATCCAGGGCTGGTGCTTTATCCACTGTGCCACCTAGCTGCCCCAAATTTATGTATATTTTAATAGGGATGAGGACAATAGAAAAGCCTACCCCTCCCTCACATAGTTCCTATTAAAACCTGAATGTCCCATAAGGAGTCACAGATTGAAAGGAACCTGATTCAGTGCCCTAGACTCTGAGGCAGAAGATGTATCTCAGTTTATATAATTAAATCTTTCTCCCTATTGTCTGCTACCTTGACCTTTCCTCCTGTTGTCCTTTAGCCCTGATGCTTTGAAAGGAGTAAGAAGATGCTGCTGACTGTTGCTCTTACCTTTGCTCTCTTTCCTGGATGCTTCTAGGAAATAAACAGGCACCTCCAGGCTATATGAACAGGCAGTTTTCTGATGGAGAAATCAAAGCTATCTATTGTCATATGAAAAAAATGCTCTAAATCATCATTGATTAGAGAAATGCAAATTAAAACAACTCTGAGGTACCATCTGACACCTATCAGATTGGCTCATATGACAAAAAAGGAAAATAATAAATGTTGAAGAACCTGTGGAAAAATTGGAACACTAATACATTGTGGGTGGATCTGTGAACTGATCCAACCATACTGAAGAGCAATTTGGAACTATGCCCAAAGGGCTACAAATTGGTGCAATACCACTATTAGTTCTTTTCCCCATAGAGATCATAAAAATGGGAAAAGGACCCACATGTACAAAAACATTTATAGTTGCTCTTTTTGTGGTGGAAAGGAATTGGAAATTGAGGGGCTTCCCATCAACTGGGGAATGGCTGAACAAGTTGCGGCATATGAATGTAATGGAATACTATTGTGCTGTAAGAAATGATGAGTATGCAGATTTCAGAGAAACCTGGAAGAAATTACATGTACTCATGCTGAGGGAGATGAGCAGAACCAGGAGAACATTGTATACAGTATCAACAACATTGTATGTTGATCAACTGTGATGGACTTGACTCTTCTCAGCAATGCAATGGTCCAAGGTAGTTCCAAAGGACACATGATGGAAAATGCTCTACAAATCCAGAAAAAAAAAGAACTATGGAATCTAGATGTAGATTGAACCTACTGATTTTTCTTTTTGGAGGTTTTTCCTTTTTGCTCCGATTCTCCTTGAATAGCATGACTAATGCAGAAATATGTTTAATGTGATTGTGTATATATATATATATATGATTATTTCATATATATATATGATTATTTCATATGGAATATATATATATGATATATGATATATATATCGTATATATATGATTATTTCATATATATATATATATGATTATTTCAAATGGAATTTCCCTGTCTATTCTTATCTCCTAGATTTTATTATAGCTATAGCAAAATGCTGTTGATTTTTGGTTGTTTTGTAGCCTGATAATTAATTGTCTCATTTAGTTTCTTTACTCACTTTCTAGAATTTTCTACATTAACTTCCATATTTTATTTATATATATATATATATATACATATATATACACATATAGAGATACACACACATACATATACATTTATACACATGCATATATAAACACACACACTCATGCACACATATATACATATATATATATATATATATATATATAGTATTTTTGTCTTTCCTTACCTTTGTGCCTTAGTGTTTTTTTCTTTAAAAGTGCTGTTGCTATCATTTATTGGACTCTGCCAAATAATAGAAAGGAGAGGTGGTGCTTGTCTTTGCTTTACTCCTGTACTTACTGGGAAATCTATTATTTTCCCATTTTTATTATGCTTCTTTACTTTAAACTAAATACTTAAAATCATATTAACATTTCTATGTTGATGCTTTACAGGGTTATTATCATAAATTTTTGCTATATTTGATAAAAGACAAATTATATGCATATCATAATTATATACCTATGGATATCATGTAGTTCTGAGTAGTTTAGTTTTAACATGATTAATTAGGTTAATTACGACCCTAATATCGAATCATTCTAAAATCTTTGACAAGTATAAATCCAATGTGATTGTAGTGAATGATTTTTGAGTTTTAGTCTATTTGATAGAATTTCTTTTTAACAATTGGGAATTGATATTCAAATGATATTTGGTCCATTGCTTTCTTATTTTGCTTTATCCTTTCCTGGCTGATATGCCAGGACTACATTTTTTTTCATTAGACAGATTTGGTAGAGTCCTTGCTTTCTCAATTATGTGAAGTGATTGCTTTCTCATATTCAAGCCCATATTTATGTCTATGCCTTTTGTTTGTGTTCCCAACATTGAAAACTATTTTTATTGTATTATGGCCTATAGAAAATGTTTACTTTTTCTGTTTTTTTTAAATGTATCTATTTTGTATTTCTCTGTATGCTTATATTTTGTCTATTTTAATGCACTATATGGCATTGAAGAATATGTAGAGTCTTTAACATTCTCCTTTGTAAGATTTCATGAATCTTTTGTCCCTAAAATATCAAATACCCTCCTTAGTTCTTAATTTGAATTTTCCATTTTGCGTAATCTCCTGTTAGATATTCCTAGCTTTGAAAGAGGAATAGTCACCTCCTATTATTGTTACTATCTTTGCCTTTTTGCAATTCAATTATTTTTCAATTTTAGATACAGATTCTATTTGTTTTAATCCATATATATTTAATATCAATATTGATGCATTGTATATGGTTGTTTTAAACATAATGTAACTGCCTTTTATGTCTCTATGATATTGTGATTTTTAATATTTTTATGGGATTTCAATATTTTTTTTGATTCATCTGATACATAATGATTTTGTTTCCCTCATTTTAATTTAATCAGCCTTTGTTTTTAGATGTGATTTATACGTTTACTTGCTAAATAACAGAATGTAGGTTGTGTTTTCTTATTCTCTCTCTCTCTCTCTCTTTCTATTTAAATATAAAGTTATAAGACTTAGGTCATTGTTTCCTTCCAATCATATCTTTAATATTGTTGTTGATTTTAAAAATCATATCTAGAAGACTTCTTCCACTTTCTCCTCCTTTGACCCTGTATCATATGATGAAATGGCCTTACTCCTTACCAAGGCTAACCCCTCTACTTGATCAAGTGATTCGATTCCATTCTCTTCTAGCCCTTCTTTTTGCTGATATACTATAGAATCATCATCCCTTAACTGTTCACTCATGGATGAGATAAGGATATATCACGCATTCTCCTCTGCCCTCCATCTCATCTCTCTCCATTTATGCACGTTCTGATTCTTCAATTTCATCCCACAAAATGTGTTGGTTTACTGTAGAGAGGCTATAGAATTTAGCCCATAGTAATTCACTTCCATACCCATAAACCTTAACTTATATTTCGTTAGTTCCTCTTATATTTCTATCACCTTGTAGATTTATCATGCAATGATCCACCTTCCCTTTGATTTGACTCCCATAGTTCTCTTTCTTTCTCTGTCTCCCTGTCTCTCATCAAGGAATAATTGATATCCTTATTTAATCTTATCTTGGAAACTGCTTATATTGTGCTTATTTACCTTTCTTGTGCTTCTGTTTAATGTTAAATAATCTACTGGTGTCTGTTATCATTATCATCATCATCATCATCATTATATATATTACTAAAATAATCATATATAACATAGTTACATATATAATTATATCTAATCTATTACTAAGATGTTGTTATAGTAATATTATTACCACAATAATTATTATTACTATTTTTGTTGTTGCTGTTATAGTTTTCAGGCCCAGGTTTTCAAATCATCCCTTCCCTTTCTACTTCAGCTTGAAGATCCTTCCTTCTCCTAACCCCTGCTATAAGTCCTGTATCACTTACAGGAGATACAGCCTAGTAGATATGAAATAAATAAGTCCAGCTTTCTCAAAGTTCAGGGAGATTAATTGACTTCTCCAACATCGTATAGCTATTTTGTGTCACAGCTTGAATCTGATCCCAGATCTAGAATCTAATAGCTTATATCTTTTCAACTATATATACATATACATATATATATATTTACACATGTTTGTGTATGTGTATATATACATACACACAAACACACATATAGTTTATCTCCTCAACTATATATAAGCACATATCCACACATACATATACATATAGATGTATACACACACACACACAAACACAAACACACATATATACATATACTCAACTCTGTAAGGTCATCAATTTGAGAGTACTTTTACTCTAATGATGATTTAGCATGATACATTAAATGTTGTAGATATTTCCTAAGTATTTTGTCTTTGCCTAACTAAATAGATATGTCCCATTTGATGAAATTGGTAAGTTCAAAATCATAGAAGCTGATAGAAGTAGGTAACCTACACAAGGATTTAAGATGGAGATTGAAGAAATCTTGAAAACAGAATCCTGAAAGGAATTCTGAAAATCCTAACTTTTCTGATCCCTTGAAGAGTACTGACTTTTTTGGCAAGAACAAATTTAGATCCATGGATATCTGGGTTACCTGGGATACATTGCTCAGTCTCATTCACATCCTAAAGTAAGCAAGAATTTGATCTCAGGAAGAAATTAGTTTCTATTTGTTCATTTATTTGGCTTTTGCTTCAGTGAACATCAATAAATCTTAAATCCAAACAAACCATGTGGCAGGTGATAATGAAGTATATGTAGATTGTTAATGATTGACATAATCGATTAAATCATTTGGATCCCCAAATTCAGCCCATGGAATTGGCAGATCTCCTGCAAAGACTCAATCAACTATTTTCTAGCTAAAAGATCCTGGATTACCTCTGCATTTGGATCTGAGTATGGATAGATATGAAAGTCAGTGTGTTCTGCATATGATGTGCATTTCTCCTGAAAACATGTTTGCTGTCTTAATGAGTTCTCAAGAGAGAGCAGAAAAGTAGGGCTTCTCATTTACAGGTCTCACAGTGATTTAGAGCACTCATTATAAGGCTGCCTAGCATGAACTCATCTTTCATATAAAGCTGTTTTGGTCTGAAATTGCATTCAAGAATTCAAAGCCTGTGCTCAGAGCCTTATATCATAAAAAGAGAGAAAGAAATAGGATGAAAATGTGACTGGCAATTGAACTATGATATAATGCCCACAGTTTAATGGTGAATCATTTAAAATACATTAATATTTAGAGATACATCTTTAGAGGGCTCTGACCTGGACCTCCTTCTCCATACACACAACTGAATGCCACCTGCAAGTGGCTAATTAAGTGAAAAATAGTTTGTTGGCAGAAAATCACATACACAAAATAAAAGGTGGTTTCCTCAATATTGACTCCAAAGATATTTTATTATAATAGAGAATTTACAGGCACTTTGTTAAAGTGACCATTAAATTCATTGTTGAGGTCTGGATATAAGAAATGGGATATGAGAGGGATAAATGATACTTAGTAATATTGGAAATCTTTAAGACCCAACATCTGATGTTATGCATGCTGATTTTCTACAAGGTCTAATGGCCACAGTTTTTACAACATTCCATATTAAATTTTACTTCTTTTGGAAATACTACATGCTAACTTCCTCCCAATATGTTCTTGAGATGACCTAATTGTGAAGCCCCTCAAGAGCTAAGATCATTTCCTATTTATCCTAAAGAATTATCACCAGCATAATTATACTTAATCTGTCTAAGGGATGACAAGGAATATACTGCTTCTTTGTATTACTTATATTCCTTAAGCTCACACTGGTGTGACTTGTATAAACCAGCAACTCACAATGGTGATACCATTAGATCTTAATCATACCCATTAATGAATAATAAGGTCAAAGGAAGATCACAGGCTCTTAATAAAAAACAAGTATAGAAATAACTAATATATCAATTCCATACATAAATGTACATATTACATTTCTGCCACTGCAATCAGTAGCTACAATACTTAGGCGGCTAGAAAGCACAATGGATAGAATATTAGACCTGGAGCAAGGAAGACATGAGTTCAAATTTGACCTCAAATATTACTCATATTGTGAGCCTAAGAAAATTAACCTTGTCTGCCTCAGTTTTCTCAGTATGGGAGGGGAGAATAGAAATAATCATAGTACCTATCTCATCTTGTAAAGATAAAATAAGATAATATTTGTAAAGTGCTTAGCACAATGCCTGGCCCACAGTAGATACTTAATAAGTGCTTATTTACTTTCTTCTTTTCTATAGGGAATAGTGAACACACATTCATAAAGAACTCACAGGAGGAAAATGAATGAGGAAAAACTTTATATTTAGGTTTACTCACTACTCTGGACTTCAGGTCTTGATATCATTGATTCATTCAGGAACATCTACCCCACTCCAAAAAATTTTTCTGCTAATTTCTCTGCATCTGATCCCCTTTGCTCTCCTACTGGACAGATTCTCCTCTTTTTTGCTCTTATATTTGGAAAAAGCATTGACAAACTTAACTCGTTGTTGTTGCTTTTGTTTAGTCATTTTTCAGTCATATACAACTCTTCATGACCCTATTTGGGGTTTTCTTGGCAAAGATACTAGAATGATTTGCTGTTTCCTTCTCTAGCTCATTTTACAGATGAGGAAACTGAGGGAAACCAGGTGAAGTGAGTTTACCAAGGTCACACAGCTAGTAAGTATAAGACAGCTAAGTCTTCCCAACTTCAGGACCGGCACTCTAACTATTGCATCACTTAGCATAATCAGTCTGCAAAGGAAATTGAGTAGTGTCATGCTATTGTATTGCCCACAAGCTACTTTCAGTTAGAGAACTACAAACTCATCAGCATGATTGGGCAATGCATATAAAATCAGGCAACTCTTCTCTTACCAGGAATCTGTACTGTTCAATCAGCTGTAAGCTAGAAAGTCCAACAACAAATCAGTTGCAAAGTCTGTTCTGCTTCTTTCTGCTTTTCCTACTCAAATTGGGCTGAACATCAGTGAGCAACATTCACTTCAGAGAGGCTTTAGCTCTCTCAAACTGTAGATGGCCCTACAGGGGTGGGTCAGCTATTTTTCAAAAGGCTTCAGCCTTTCTCCAGTCATTCTTCAACTAGCAGCCGAAATTTTTTCATCAACTAACTCTCTTGTTCATGCTTTCTTCATAAAGCTCTAGCAATGATGGTTTTCCACCAGCTAATGTGAGTTCAATATGATCTCAGTTCTTCACAATATGTAATTTCAGCACCATTCTAGCCAGATTTCAGTGGGTCGAATCAATAACTGTTGGTACTCAGTGACTTGCCTTTTCCTTATAAAGTCAAAAACTCCCAATATTCACTTTTCTTCTAGTTATAAAAACATTCCTTCCTTAATCATCCCATAGTTTCAAATTGATTATTTGATTTATCATCTACCACTGAGTGTTGTTGTCATTCAGTCATGTCTTCATTACCACATTTGGGTTTTTCTTGGCAAAGATACTAAACTGGTTTGTGATTTACTTCTCCAGCTCATTTTATAGATGAGGAACTAAAGCAAACAGGGTTAAATGACTTTCCCAGTATCACACAGCTAGTAATTATTTGATGCCGGATTTGAACGCAGGTCTTCCTGACTCCAGACCCAGCTCTCTATTCACTCTACTGCATCTATCTAGGTGCCTCACTTTGTGAGCAATAACCTGTTAAACCTTAAAAATAGTTACATGAAAATAAATGAAATGCCCTGTAACCTCAACCATTTTTTTCAGTTTCTAAACTGGTCAAATTTACATTCAGCATCTGTTGAAATTGTCTCTTCACACTTGGATTTTTATCAGTTTTTATTGAACAAAAGTAATGTTTCTCCTCAGCTGGCATATTGTTCACATGTAAAAAGGGTATTAGTTAACTCTCTTCACAAGGTGTTCTATTTCTTTTTTCATTTACAAAAGTGCTTTTCCTGCCCTGTTCAGCAGCCAAAGTGATCATAGCTTAAAGGTCCAGTGCCTTATACTTGGATTATTGCAATAGACTCCCAATTGGCGGGGAGGGGGTGTTTCTGCCTCTACTCTCCCCTTTCCAATCAATCTTTTTCATAGCCTTTAGAATAATCTTCCTATATCAAAAATGCACTAACAGAATCCATGACTAAAGGATCTGAGAAAACTTCAAAAGTCAGACCATCTCCTCCTGATACAACTCAAATGACATAAGCTACTCAAAAAAGATTTGGACATCCCTTTACTTCCTGAGCATGAGACACAGGAGGGAATGGAGCATATGCAGAAACTCCAGAGTGGCCCTTCTAGTAAAGAAGTGCCAAGGGGAAGTAGGATTGGCTGCATAAGTGCCTTGGCTGGTGGGTAAATACGGAGTGAGACATCCTAGGGTTAATATGAATAATTTGGGAATGAGTGTCAGAGTGAAGGTGTTCTAATAGTCATGAACATCAACTAGAGGCTAATGGAGCCTCCAGCTAATCGAGGCATCAGCTCAAATTAACTTATGAAATCTGATTGTTTCATATTTAGTGTGAGCATTTACATGTCTATAATCAGCAAATGCTACAAATCTGAGAATTTCTTGTTTTACTGATTGTCCTGGCTTAATAAAGAGATGGAAAGGGGGCAGCTAGGTGGTTCAGTGGATAAAGCAGTGGCCCTAGATTCAGGAGGACCTGGATTCAAATTCGGCCTCAGACACTTGACACTTACTAGCTGTGTGACCCTGGGCAAGTCACTTAACCCTCATTGCTCCACCAAAACAAAACAAAACAAAACAAAATAAAGAGATGGAAAATGTTAACAATGCAGATTAAATTTAAAGTTTGTCATGCATACTTCTTTTTTATGGAGAGCTGAAGGTTGGTTTTTTTTGAGCTAGTTAAAAAAAATTACCAGCACAACTCTGCCTCTGACACCTCTGACACCAAACTGATGGATAGTTTGTGGAGCAATACTTAAACTGTACTTCCACCAGAGATGTTGAATATCATTATTAGCCAACTTACTGGAATACTCATGAAATTCATCTCAAAGCCATAAAAATTATTTTGCATGGCCACACACATGCAAACACGCAACAAAAACAAACAAAATGCAACAAAAACAAAAATACCAAATGCAACAAGGATTAGGTCACAGGATCATGGATATAGTGCTAGAAGTAATGTTAGCAATCATCAAGTCCAACTCATCTAAATAATTTTCTAGATGAGGAACTGGAGGTGCAGACAGATGAAATGACTTGTGTGTACTCACACAGATAAATGGCAGGGCCAGAAAAACAGCTGTTTAAAGACACGTCTGCTTCCACTTCTTCTCTAAAGCCTGTTTGATCACAGGACTGGCTCTTATATTCATTGGCTTTGTGAGTGTTGCAGTGGTTGTTGTTACTAGATTGCTATTCTTTATGATCCAATTTGGGGTATTCTTAAAGCTTAATGATAGACTGCATGAATTAAAAACCCTGGAATCAAGATTTATCCATAACTCAAATAATATTAAAACAATTTAGTCCCATGAAAAGTATACATGGTTGTTCTGTAATTCTCATACCAAAATTTGGCAGAACACAAATGATCCTTACAAATCTTCCCATCTTGAATGGAATTTTTCTTGTGTTTGGAAAGATACATAAGAGTTCTGTAAAGATCTTTTGAGGAGTTGACTAACCTGTGAATATAGGGAAGATATGCCTTTGCAAGCTCAAAATTGCTATAAAAGAAATATGTTTGAAAAATGGAGTTGTTTTATACCATCCTACCAAAGGAACGTAATGGATGACAATTATAAATTTATAATCAGATGGTTGAAAAATACATTGAACCAGAAAAAAAGTTTCTTTAGACAGTACTATTTTCTCTTCCTCTCTTTCATACAGGTATGACTTATTTGAGAAAGATTGATTTTGTTTGTTTGTTTTTTCCTCTATTCTCTGTAGCTCGGAAAAGAGCTCAGACACTCTTTTAAAAACTTTCAAAAGCTCCCTAAGGGCTCTTCCTCTTTTGCTGAGATGCATGTGGTTTAGGAACCCTCCTGTTTGATCTTCCTAAGCAGGAATACCACTATAACCCCATTAAAAAGGCCCAGTGGGAACCTGGAACCCTCTTACTCTATGCTGTCTCTCAGTAGGTACTGCCATTAAAGCTATAGCCTTACTGCTGATGAGACATGACATCTGTCTCCTGATTTTAAACAAAAATGAATTAATTAATTAATTTAATGAAGTATATCTAATATTAGGGCTTTCTTTTTTGGGGGGGGAGATAGAGGAACGAGTGGAGTGCTAGTGATGGGGTGCCAGAATTTTTTTTTAAGTAAGAAAATACCATCATTGAAGCATTTAAAAATGAATAGAAAAGGAAAGAATGAACATCAACAGGAAACAGACAAGTAGGACAGCTTTGGAGACATATTTAATTTATTATATACTTAGAAAAGTAAGTTCTTCATAATGCATATTTTCATTCCAATTCAGCCTCAGACACTTTCTACCTGTGTATCCTGGGGAAAGTCAATTAACATCTATCTGCCATTGTTTGTTCATCTATAAAATGGAGGTTACTAATGTCATCCACCTCTCAATGTTGTAGCAAGGATAAAAATGAGATTGTATTTGTAAAGCACATTAACTAATATTATTATTTCTAATTATTATGATCAGTTTCATATATAGTCCTCTTGCTCCCCTCCCATTCCCATTGTGCCTTTGGGCATGTAGCTCTAAATGTTGATCATAGTTGTTAGTTAAGATTACAAATATAAGATTGAACTTTAAAAAAAGAAAGCTGTATCCCTCCCCAATTTTATAGCTGTTCAAGAACTATCCATCCCCTTCCTGTGTATGTTCACTGTTCCCTTGACTATGATGCACTTTATTTACAATTAGATGTTAAAACTGAATTCCTTATGCAAAGTATTTCTCTGAGCTAATTCCCTTTTTGATGAGTAATGATTTGCATAGTTGTCTCTGAGCTTAAATTTCTCCAAGATGAAGCAAGTATATTTCAATTCTGTATGCTCAATAAGATTACACTTCTGTTTTAAAGGAAAAACTTGTGAGTTGCTCATTGTGATATGCCAAGAAACACTATGACAAAACTAGAATATCCCAAATTCATAAGCATATTGCAATATGTGTAAAAGAATCATATCTTCAGGAAAGGAGTTTCTCTAGCAGTCTGTGCTTTCCATAAAGCCAGGATTCCTAATAATGGAGAAACTTCAGTAATTGGTGCTCTGAGTTTGTTGTGAGGACAGTAGTTCACTTAAAATGAGTTAATATTATTGGCTTGTTAAAAGGGAGAGGGTACCAATCTTTTATCTGTTCATTAATATCTTTAATGAAAGGGTTCTGTGTTTGGCCTGGCACCTGTAAGAAAATGGGGCACCCAAGAAAAAGCCATGAGTCAGAGGATGGATAAGAGAATGAGTCAGAGAAGATTATTAGAGAAGTTCTGTAATTTTTCAAGGTAGACGAAGTCTATTAGTAGAGGCATGATTGATGCTTGTGTTACATTCTTTTTTTTTTTTTTTTGAGATATTTTATTTTTTCCGTTACATGTAAAGATAGTTCTCAACTTTTGTTTATACATGCTTTACACTTTCAGATTTTTCTCCCTCCCTCCCTCCCCTCCCTCCCCCCTCCCCTAGACAGCAGGTAATCTGATATAGGTTATATCTATATATATCTATACATATACATATAGATATATATATACATTGTGTTACATTCTTAAAATATATGTCATTCATCTGATCTAAAAACTATAGTGTTTTTAAATTTATAATCTCTCAGCCTGTATAAAATACAACTTGAAAAAGGCATTAGTGAGGTGCCAACAAATAAGGTACAACTGTCTTTGGAGTCAGGAAGGCCTAATTCCAAAAATTCAAGTCTTACTTCAAAACTCTGCTATGTGACCCTAAGCAAGTCATTTAACCAACAACTCAATGTCTTCATTTATAAAATGGAGGACTCAAACTCTGTGGCCTCTTAGGTTTCTTCTAGCTTTAAAGTCTATGATCTTGAGTAGGCAGATTTCAGAAAAACCTGGAAAGACTTACATGAACTGATGCTAAGTGAAGTATGCAGAACTAAGAGAAAATTGTACACAGTAACTGCAACATTGAATGATGATCAGCTGTGATAGACAGCTCTTCTCAGCAAAAAAAAAAAAAAATGATCCAAGACAATTCCAAAAGATTCATGATGAAAATACTCTCCACAATCAGAAAAAGAATTATGGACTCTGAATGTGGATTAAAGAATACCATTTTCACTTTTGTTGCTGTTGGGTTGTTTTTGTTTGTTTGTTTGCAGTTTTTGGTGTTTTTTTCATTTTTGTGCTGATTATTCTCTCACAACATGACTATTATGGAAACATGTTACACATGATTGTAATGTATAACCTATATCAGATTGCTTTTTTATTGGGGAGGGTAGAGGGAAGGGAGGGAGATAAATTTGGAACTCAAAATCTTAAAAAAATGAGTGTTGAAAACTGTCTACATATAATTGAGAAATATAAAATAAAACCCAAAAATTTTTAAAAGATTAAAAAATCTATGTTCCTCGAAACTCTTCAACCTAGCATTTAAGGCCCTCTGTAGTTATGATCCAGACTACCGTTTCATTATTCCCCTTTTTGTGCTCTATATTCCAGTTACACAGATATTGCTAATTCTTATCCAGACCCTAGAATTCACATACCACCTCTATGCACTCACATAAGTAATTGTCCATGGCTTCAATACACTCCATTAACATTGACTTTCCAAATACTTATATGCCTTCAAAGCTCAGAATAGTCCATCAGTCAACAAGTATTTAATACATATATACTAGGTGTCAGACATTATACAAGGTGTTGGCGATACAAATAAAATTATTTCAACATCTCTTCTCCTAAATAACTCTCATTCTGAAAGGGTAGAAATTACCTCCCATGGATATACTTACACAGAGTAAATATGAATAGAATAAATACAAAGTATTTAAATACAAGCTAATTTAAAAGGGAGAACAATGGCAGCTGAGGGGTCAGGAAATAACTAGTAGCAGAAAGTGGTGCTTTAAGAAGAGATGGATTCTGGGGACAGTGAGGTGGCACAGTGGATAAAGCCCAGGCCCTGGATTCAGGAGGACCTGAGTTCAAATCCAGCCTCAGACACTTGACCTGTACTAGCTGTGTGACACCGGGCAAATCACCGAACTCCCATTGCCCTGGGGTAGGGGGAAGAAGAAATGTATTCTATAGGGTAGAGTTGAAGCTAAGGGAGAATTACAGCTAGGGGGGACAGCCAGCAAGGGGGAGGAACATGAAGACAGGGGATTAAGTGTTTTGTTTGTGTGCAAAAGACAGATCAATTTGGCTGGATCATGTAGAATGTTGGAAAGGAAAAATTCCAAGGAAGCTAGGAAGATATGTTAAGGCCAGACTGAGAAGAACTTTAAAAGAATAAGATCATTACTAAGAATACAAATCATTCCCCAATTGATAAATGGCCAAAGGACCAGGAGAATGAATATGAAGTTTTCTGATGAAGAAATCAAAACCATTTATAGTCATTTGAAAAAAATGCTCTAAATAATTTTTGATTAGAGAAATGCAAATTAAAACAACCCTGAGATATTATTTTATACCTAGCAGATTGGCTAAAATTATTGAAGGAGAAAATGATAAATGTTGAAGGGGATGTGGAAAAATCAGGACACTAATTCACTATTGGTATAGTTGTGAACAGATCCAACCATTTTGGAGAGCAATCTAGAATTATGCCCCAAAAGTTATTAAACTACTAATAATATCCTTTATCACAGCAATACCATTAGGTCTATTTCCAAAGATCATTAGAGAAAGAGGAAAAGAATCTATATGTTCTCAAATATTAAGACAGCTTTCCCTTTGGTAGCAAAGACCTGGAAGTTGCAGAAATGCCCATCAATTGGGGCATGGTTGAACAAGTTGTGGTATATGATCATGATGAAATATTACTGTGGTATAAGAAATGATGAGGTTGATGACTTTAGAAAAGTTGGAGCCAAGATGGCGGAGGAAAGACATTAAATACACAGAGCTCCAAACTCAATTACCCTAAAACCAACAATAAAATAAGCCCTAGAGAGGCAAAAACCACAAAAAGATGCCTGAGATTATTTTCCAGCTTAAAGGGGGCTATACTAGGCTGTGAGAAGAGTACAACCCCATGATCACACCGACACAGAACCCAGACATGCATTGCCAAGGAACTTTCCCCTGGGCCTCTGAATCAGCTATAGCAACCACATATTCTGCAACTAAGCTTACTGTTTGGTGAGAGGGATGAATGGCTGACCTGGGGGGAAAGTGCAGGAATGTCTGTGGGACCTAAGGAGGAATTCAGCAATTACACCCCAACAGGGAACCAGAAGAAATCCTGAGCAACAGGAAGCCTGGGGGCAGGGGGGAAGGGTGCAGGCTCATCAAAACTAAGAACCATATCAGCACTATGCTGGCTAGTTAAATAGCAAATTGACTTGAGGTTACCTTAGGAGCAGAGAACAGGCCAGGTGAGAGAAAAACCTGCCCTCCCTCGAACCAAAAACACCTGTGACCCTCTGAAGATTGGGACAGTATAGTTTGGAAGTAGGGACACACAATCAAATAAAAAACATCACGATAAGCAAGCAAAGAAAGTTGAGAATAATAGAAAGCTCCTTTAGTGACAAGGAAGATTGTTGTGCACCCTCAGAAGAGGATAATAACCTCAGGGCCCCTATATCCAAAGCATTAAAAAAAAATGAATTGGTCTCAGGCCATGGAAATGCTCAAAAGGGACTTTGAATAGAAAGTTGGAGAGATAGAAGGAAGATTTAGAGAGGTGTAGGAAAGAATGGAAAGAGAAATGAGAACAATGAAGGAGAGTCATGAGAAAAAAGTCAACAGCTTGAAATACCAAATGGAAAAGGAGATAACAAATGTCTCTGAAGAAAATTAAGAGCTAGGATTGAACAAATAGAAGCTAGTGACTTTATGAGAAAACAAGACACAGTAAAGCAAATCCAAATTAAAGAGAAATATGAAATATCTCCTGGGAAAAACAACTAACTTGGAAAATAGATCCAGGAGAGATAATTTGAAAATCATTGTACTACTTGAAAGCCATGATCAAAATAAGAGTTTAGACAGCATCTTCCATGAGATTGTCAGGGACAATTGCCTCTGATATTCTAGAAGCAGAAGGAAAAATAGAAATTGAAAGAATACACTGATCACCACCTGAAAGAGATCCCAAAAGGAAAACCTCTAGGAATATTATAACAAAAATCCAGAGCTTCCATGTCAAGGAGAAAATATTGCAAGCAGATAGGAAAAAGGAATTCAAATATTGTGGTGCTATAATAAGGATAAAACAAGATCTAGCAGCATCTACATTAAAGGACAGGAGGGCATGGAATATGATATTCCAGAGGGCAAAGGAACTGGGACTACAGCCAAGAATCATGTACCCAGCAAAACTGAATATAATCTTTCAGAGGAAAAAATGGGACTTTAATGAAAAAGAGGACCTTCAGGCATTTGTGATGAAAATTCCTGAACTGAATAGAAAATTTGACTTTCAAATACAAGACCCTGGAGAAAGACAAAAAGGCAAACAGGAAAAAAGAAATCATGATGGACATTAAAAGATTGAACTACTTACATTCCTGTATGGGAAGATAATACCTCGAACTCATAAGAACTTTCTCAGTAAGGAATTTACTGAGGACACAGGTCTAAACTGAATACGAAAGGATGATATCTGTAAAGCATTTATGTTTTGTTCTTTGTGGGGCAAACATGGTGGGGTGTTTATGTCTGGAGCTGGATTTGGGCTCAGGGCCTCCTGGGTCCAGGGCTGGTGCTTTGTCCACTGTGCCACCTAGCTAACCCATGATGACATATTTAAAATAGGGCTGAGGGATAGAATGAATAGACAAGGGGAGGGGAAAGGGGATAGGGGCACTAGGGAGAGGTAGTTCACATAAAGGAAACAAGAAAAAAAGCTTATGGAGGGAAGAGGAAGAGGGGGAAGGAGTGGGGAATGAAGGAATCTTACTATAATCAGAATTGGCTCAAAGAGGGAATAACATATAAACTCAAGTGGGTATAGTAATATATTTTTGCCCAGTGAGAAAGTGGGAAGGGAGGGAGATAAGGGGGGAGGGAGAAGAGGGGAAGGAGGGAAGGGCAGATTGGAGGAGAGAGCAGTAAAAAGCAAAACACATTCAAGGAAGGTGAAGATGTTCTACATAACTACACATGTATGACATAATTGAATTGCTTGATTTCATAGGGAGGGTTGATGCGGGAGGTAGGAAGAAAAATTTAGAAAAAAGAATTAGCTCAAAGACCTTAATCTCATCAGAGTGGGCTCAAGGAGGAAATAACATTCACACCTAATTGGCAGGAGTAATCTATTTAACCCTACAGGAAAGTAGGAGGGGAAGAGGTTAAGGAGGGAAGGGTGAAAGAAGGGAGTGCAGAGTGGGGGAGGGGGCAATCAGAAATAAAACACTTTTGAGGAGGAATAGGGAAAAAGAAGATAGAAAATAGAGTAAATATCATGGTAAGGGAAGAGGATGGAGGGAAATAGTTGTGATGATTAACTATAATAACAAAATGTATGGTACATACGTTGCTGGGCTATTGTAAAGAAAATTCTTTGTCAAGTTTAAGGTACTTTATTCAGGTTATGATGAACAGGATGCTATCATAAAAGCCTGGAAAGACCTACATGAACTGACGCCAAGTGAAATGTACTGTATACAAAATAACAGCAATAGTTTAAGATGATATGCTGGGAAACACATGGCTATTTTCAGCAAGGCTATGATCCAATATAACCCTGAAGGATTTATGAAAATTGCAACCCATCTACAGAGAAAGAACTGATGATATCTGAAAATAGATTGAAACACATTTTTTTTAAAAATTGTCTTTGACAATTCCTTAATCTGAAGCTTTGTTTTTCAACTGTGTTCTCTAATGTTTGGGACAAATTGCCTCAGTTTACCCAAATAATTTGAGGAGACCACCAAGTCAAGCAGAGGCAGATTTTTTTTTTCATTCTCATGATAATGGGTGACCACATTCAAGGGATGAGGAGCACATTAATGGGCTCATGAGTTGGGTTTTTATGGAAATTTTGAGGGGGGCATCCTCTTGTGCTCAGGGTAAGCTCACAATCTAACATCCCATCCTGTCTCACCCAGTATGGGTGTTCAGCATGAGATCATGGTATGGATAGATGTTCCAAGAGCAAGGGGGAAGGGGAAGGGGAGGGAGTAAAGGTGAAACAATGGGAGGGGGGAAAGGGTGAAACCACTCCACTGTGTAAGGTGGGAAAGGGGGAAGAAGGGAGTGATGGTACCAGGAGCTGGGGTTTAGGAATGTAAAAATGGGGAGGTAGTATCAGGGTGGGTCTGCACTAGCAGGAGATAGCTCTCCTGCTTCATCATAGAACAACGGGGGAGTAAGAGGTGTGTTGTAGCAATGGAATAACTAACAAGAAGAACTGGGGGCTGTGGAATGTAGGCAGGGATGGTACCAGGGTACATCAAGTTCAGCAAAGCAAGATACATGATTCCTGTTATTAGCAATGGGATGAAATATGAACAGAATAATCTGACAATAACAGGGACTGGGGGCTGGGTACTTCCCGGACCCTGTGCTTAGAATCTGAACTGACTCAGGTCCAACATATCCCATTCATCTAACAACCTAACTAATGTGGAGATGTTTTCCATGACTACTCATGTATAACTTATATTGAATTGCTTGAGTTCTTGAGGGTGGGGGGTGGGAATTGAAGGAGGAAGAGAAGTTGGAACACAAAGTTTTAAAAAATTGTTGTAAAAAACAAAACAAAACATAAGTAGATGCACATGATCATTAAGAATGAAACGAAGGGCAGCTAGGTGGCGCAGTGGATAGAGCACTTGCCCTGGAGTCAGGAGTACCTGAGTTCAAATCCAGCCTCAGACACTTAACACTTACTAGCTGTGTGACACTGGGCAAGTCATTTAACCCCAATTGCCTGCCTAAAAAAAAAAAAGAAGAATGAAACGAACAGAACCAAGAAAATGTTGTATACAGTAACAGCAAGTTACAAAAACAACTTTGAGTGAATAGGTCATTTTGACAATTATCAATGTCCAAATTAACTATAAAGGACATATGAAAGAAGACGGCATCCAAAGAAAGAACTGATAAATACAAGTATGTATAGAATGTATAGAATGATTTTTCACATATATACATATTTTCATCTAATGGCAGTCATCTCTAGGTTGGAGAAGAGAGAAGAAAAAAATGAAGAAAAAAATAAATTTATATAATAAAGTTATATATTTAAAAGGAATAGTAAGTTGAACATAACAGAGTTGCAGTTTCATGTTCAATCATCTTTTTTATCATACTATGTTACAGAAATGCTTGTTTTATTAAATATAATAAAAAGAAAGAAAGATTTAAAAAGAAAAATTAATCAGAGGAGTTTGCATTTGACCCTAGAGGCAAGGGGGAGCCACAGGAGTATATGGAGTAGAGAGGTGACATGATCAGGTTTTACTTAAGGACTATCACTTTGGGGGCATGAGAGTGGATATAGGTTTGAATGATGTGGGACCTGAGGCAGTAAGACAGATGAGAAATCTGTTGCAAAATTCTGGGCTGAAGATAATGAGGGCTTGAATTTATATGTAAATAGTGTAAGTAGAGAGTGTTCATATGTGAGAGATTTTGAAGAGGTAAAAATGGCATATTTTTGTAACAAAATTTGATAATAAAATTTGGATATAGGGACTGAAGGAGGGTAAATAGTTAAGGATAATACTAAGATTACTAACAAGGGTGATGACAAAAAAATAGGAAAGTTAGGAAGAAGGTTGGATTTAGTGAAAAAAAAAAGGTGATGAGTTCTCTTTTGGTGGCTTTAAGTCAGACGTATTCAAATTATTCTATATGAAGTGTCGAAGAGCCATTTTGTGATATGATATTGAAGCTCAGTGGATAGAGGATGAATGTGTAGATCTGGCATTTGTCAGCATGGAGATCATAATCAAATGTATGGGAGCCTATGACATCACTAAGAGAGGCTATATTGAGAAAAGGGTAGTAGCACTAAGGTAGAGCCTTTTGTAACAGTGTCAGGAGAAATACATGGTTGATGAATCAGCAAAAGAAATTGAGGAAGTGAGGATACATAGGCAAGAGGAGAATTATGAGAGAATAATATGGAAACCAAGAGATTAAAGATATTCTGAGAGGACAATCAACAAAGATAAGGACAGCAGAGAGGCTGAGAGGGGTGAAGACTGTGGAAAAAAAGGCACAGATGTAGGGGCACCTAGGTAGTACAGTGTATAGAGCACTGGCCCTGGATTCAGGAGAACCTGAGTTCAAATCCAGCCTCAGATAATTGACATTTACTAGCTGTGTGACCCTGGGCAAGTCACTTAACCCCAATTTCCTCACCAAAAACAAAAAAAGACACAGATGTGACTTCTTATAGAAAGCATCCTCCACCCCACCCACCTCCTTCCCCCAGGCAGCTAGATACTTCAGTGGTTAAGACCCCTAGAATCAGAGTTAGGAAGAATCAGTTCAAATCAGAGTTAGGAAGAATCAGTTTAGAATGAAAGTGCATTTAGCAGGTGGGTATTCCTGGGAAAGTCATTCAACCTCTTCAGCTTGAGTTTCCTTATTTGTAAAATCAGGATAATAATAGCACCTAGTTCACAGGGTTGTTGTGATGATCAGAAGAGATAACACGTACAGCAACATACACATGTTAGTTATTGTTATTCTTGACATTTCTTGGTCTTCTCTCCCTCCTTATCCCTGTATATGTTGTAACCTCTAAAATAATGTTACAGAAGGGAAGGGATTGCTGTTTTATTCACTTTGTATCCCACTACATAACACAAAGACTTGTACATAGTAGGTGCTTAATAAAATTTGATGGATTAAATTAAATATGGCTGAATAGTTTATTTCTGTATACAAAAGAAAATGTCATCAATTATGATACAAAAGCATATGCTTATAATTAGTTCCTTATTCAAACCTCTTAAATCATTGTCTGGGCCATGAGACTCTTATAATACTTTACCTCACAGTAGGACAATTAATAGTTTGAATTGCTGACATTAGGATGAAGAATCATGTCTAAATGAAGATTTAACATCAGAACGACCCATGGTGCCAAACATTTTTAGAAGAATAATAGGTTCACTGGTGAATGGTATTCTGAAATTTAAAGAGGTCAGAGGCAGTACAGTCTTAAATAATATATGAAATTAAAATTCATTTATTAGATCTCATAAGGGGTTTAAAATATTCTACAAACATATCTAGGCCCATTAAGTTTGAGATAAAAAGCATATTTATGCTTTTTTACTTCATATGACCAAATATCCTAGCGGGAATTTTAAAGTTTTGTGGATTTTCTGGATTACTTATATGTTGTTAAGTTTTAAAGATGAGCAAACCAGTGTCAAATTTTTTTCCAATTTCTTATTACTGCAACTGGCTACCAAGTAACCAGATATGCTATAACTTAGGAGAATCATTCAAATGAATATTATAAGACTCACTGAGATTGAATTATATCTTCACAGGGCTGGAAGATATCCCAAGGTATTACCTAGGAATGTCATCTACCTGTATCCTATGTTATATTTTGAAATATTACAGATATGATTGTTAATACTGGTACAAAATTTCAAGATTGGAGATTTCTTCCAACATCACCAATCAGCTACTGCTGACTTCTACCAGACATTTCCTATGTCTAATCTAAAACTTTCTTGTTGTCTTTGAAATCAGATTTCTCCTGATTTGTCCTCTGAGGTTACCTGGAGGGTCATTTCCTTTATCTGAAAGCTGCTTTTTGTACAGCAGGGTCAAAAACAACAACAAAGAATAGATTCCTTTAGCTCAAAGTCTTCACACACAAACACATACACCATACACACACACACACACACACACACACACACACACACAAACACACACTAAGCATTTTTTTTAATCGGGTCAAAGTTATGAAACCTATGTTGTTTAACTAGTTACTTTGGAGGCTTGAGTCTCAAATTTTATTTCACTAAGGAACTATGTAAACACTAAACGTAATCCTTTGGTGAGCTAGTTGTTTAAATGAATTCTAGGGTCTCTCTGAGAAGCATTGCTCATATAATGCAAATAAACTCTTTTAGGACAGTAAAAACATGGATTCTGGATGCTCCATATTAAATCTCACATCATTCATTGCCTTAATCGTATGTACAGGACTAAAAGGAAGGATGATTCTGAAGGAAAGAAAACATGACTAGGAATTTCCAGGAAAGAGGGTGCTGTTAGAGATTCCAGCCAAACCCAGCTCTCTTTAGGAAAATGGGACAACACTATTATATGAACCAGAGGGTTAACACATTGAGATGACTGAAGAGAAAAAAAAATAGCAAAATAATTCTACTTCATTAAAGAGAAATACATACTCATAGAAGGAATAACCTGGACCATGCTAAGTAATATCTGGATCAGAATCACTATTAGGATAGGGCCCATTTTTTCCCTTCTGTAGCACTATGCAGAACTGTAAAAGGTGGCTAGAATTAGAAGAATAGAATCTCTGATGAAGTTTCTCCCTTTCTTGATCTTGTTCACTCCCATTGTTTCATAGGATGCTGATCCCTAGATCCTTGAAAGCTACCTTGGACTATAGCAATAGAAGTCTAAGAGACTACTTAGTCCATCAATGGCTGAAAAGGGGTCAGGGATAAGGAGGCATGATTCCCTAGTTTGGCACTCTTATTTGGGACTATATATTCCCTGGCACAGCTCTTGAATTCAGGGCTGCAGTGTGTGGGTGTGTATGTGTGTGCATGCACAGTGTGTATATTTGTGTTTGTGTGTGTAAGTATGTGTATGTGTGTGAGTGATGTATAATACAGTAGTTGTAATATCTAGAACTATATTGGAGGGTCAGATCACAGAGAGCAGACTACAAAAGGTTAGACACCCTATTTAAGACTTCAAGAATTCTCATCAAATAATTAGTCTCGTATATCATGCAAACATGAATTTCTCTTTTGTTCTAACTACCTACAAATCTTTTTCTACAAAACACTGAATTGAATATCCTGATTCTTACTCGGATTCACCAAGGTAGTATTCCTGATGGTATTAACAACAAGTGTTATATAATGAATGACAGGTAGTTCCAGATTTTATTCCTGTCTCAGACACCTACTATCTATGTGACTTTGGGGGCAAGAAATTTAACAGCTCTAGGCCAAAGTTTCAATTGAGTGGGATGAATTCAATAGCTCCTAAGGTAACTTAAAGCTTTACATTTAAGAGCCTATTCTTCCATAAATGAAAGGATTGGGGGCAGAAACATTTATTTATTTGTTTGTTTGTTTATTTATTTTTGGTGAGGCAATTGGAGTTAAGTGACTTGCCCAGGGTAACACAGCTAATAAGTGTCAAGTGTCTGAGGCTGGGTTTGAACTCAGGTCCTCCTCAGTCCAGGGCCAGTGCTTATGATTATGGAGCATGCACCAGTTTATAGCTAATCTTGCAACCACAACAACAATAACAAATGAGCAAGCTATGAGCAACATGGTAAAGTGGATACTGTTAGTCTTGAAGGTAGGAAGACTCAGGATCAATTAGCAGCTTTGACAATTATTAGCTGTGTTTCTATAGGCAGATTACTTAATCCTTCCAGTTGCATTTTCCCCATCCATGAAATGGAGCTAATAATATTTGAGTAGTAACTATTTCACAGGTTTTTTGAGGTGCCAAACACAAGTGCTTTGGCAAATCCCTAAAATATTATATAAATATCAGCTATTTCCATCATTATTATTTAGACATTAAAGTTACTTTGAGGAAGTTCTATTAAGTTCGATTTGACATGTATATTTTTGACCAAGAACTAGGGAAAATGTTTATTACCTTCTTACATTTTCTAATGTTTAGAAATTTGTCATGTCTTAGAGTAAGAATGGCAAAAAAGTTATGCAGAAAAAAAAGAGAACTAAAAATCTATTCCTGCTCCAGGCACAGTAGCCTTTTTTCTTCCTTTCCCCAATTTCAACTCAGTTGATTCTTATTAATGTGCTGCTTTGAAAAAAAAATCATTGAAAATATACTAAATAATATATTGCCTTTTTATTAATTCATTTATATTTGTAATTTCCAGCAGGGATGCAATACTTTGGTTGTTTTATTTTTTCAAATATTCAAAGACATAAATTTATATACTGGTACAAGAATCAGTAACCTGATGTTAAAGTCATTGTCCTCTAATTTCTGGTATCTGTTTTTCTTCTCAAGAAATTAGTTAATGTAATGTTGAAATGGAGTAGAAAAAAACATACATTCAAATGTATATAAAATTAGAAACTTGATTTATAAACTTAGCAGCATATTACTCTGAAATACTCCCTAAGTTTCCCCATGATTTTAGTCTCTTCAGTATTGAATTTACATAATCATGAAACACATTTTCTAAATGGGTTTGATTGTGATTAAGATGATTTAAGGAGAACCTCTTGTTCTCCTTAAGGTAGCCGCTGATTGTGTTTTCCTTCATGCTGTTTACTCTGTTATCATCTACAGAGTAAGAGAACTGGGAATATCCTTATTTGCATCTCAAATATGCCTTCACAGATTCACAGTAGAAAAGCAGACTAACCTTGCTTGCCACTTGTCCTAATAGTTAAACATAAATAATCACCTCTTTGTTCAAATTACAAGGATGTGGTATCCTTTATGTACTCATTTCAAGTGTTTGAATTGAGCACATCTGACATTAAATATATATTTGCCTGCATATTTTCTGCTGTCTCTATGTCAGTTTATCTCTGTCTTTCTTTCTGTCTCTCTTTTTCTATCTCTCTTGCACTCACCTTCCACTTTTGCAGTGATGGTTCCAGACTTTTGGAAAAATGGGGAAGAGAGCACTAAGAGACAACTACTTTGTAAATAGTCTGTCAACCTTATCTGGTGGTCTCAATAATGTCCATTATGTCTATAATGAGAATGAGCAAAGAGACTCCCATGAAGATAATTGTAACATAATGATCAATAACATTTGTATACTACTGCCTCTTCATACAAAATAATCACATAACATGAGTTGGTACAAGCATAATTGTACTTATTTGACAGATGGGGGAACAAAGGCTTTCAAAGATTAGGTGATTCACCTCTCTTGCAGAGCTAGGAAGTGCTGAGTCAGCAGTCAGGTGTTTACCTCCTAACTCCACACCCACCATTCTATCTTCCATCCATGCTCCTTTGAAAACTTCTGAAGAAGGTAAAGGAGAAGCAGTCAGTGAATAACTGGAGATACTTCTCAAAACAGCTATCACATATCTATAGCTATACCTGCAGTGTGAAGGGATGAGCAAGAAAATATGGTTAAAGAATATATTGGATATTTTGGTTTAATATCAAGAAATGAAATAGGAGATGTGACAGACCATTCAGAAGCTGTATTGCATGAAACTTTGAGTTTAATATTTTTGAATTTAGTTATTTATGGAGTATTTTAGAAATTGTAATCATTTCCATGTAGAATCAATACTATAGCAAGAAGGGACCTTAAATGTTATCTTTTATAGCAGTTCTTAACTTAAGGTCAATGAATCCCTAAGGGTTTGTGGATAGATTTCAAGTAGTTCATAAAATAAATAGAAAAATACATCTTTATTTTCATAAGCCTCTTATTGAAATTTAATAATTCCTTCAATTATTAAAAGATCATTCTAAGAAGGGATCCACATACTTCATCATACTGCCAAAGGATCCATGATACAAAAATGGTTAAGTACCCCATATCTATTCTAATTTTCAGATGAGGAAGCTGAGGCTGTGAAAGATGAAATGATTTGCTCAAAGTCATATAGTATGTTAAGGGCAGAGCAGGGCTGAATCTAGGTCTTTTTATTGTTAACTTTTACTCATTGCATCATTAAGGGTTCTGCCAAATGCTCCAGAAAATCATATCATGTCTTAAGTGACTTAACAAGTATCACACAGCTAGTGTCTCAGGCCAGATTTGAACTCAGATTCTACTGACTCTAGAGCCAGTACACTACCCACTGCACCACTCAGCAGGGTAGCTAGGTGATTCAGTGAATAGAGTACTGACCTGTTAGGTTGTGCAGTGGATAGTGCACTGGCTCTGAAGTCAGGAGGACCTGAGTTCAAATCTGATTTCAGACACTTACTAGCTGTGTGACTCTGGGCAAGTCACTTAAACCCAACTGATTTAAACATCCAGGGCCATCTCCTGTCATGCCGATATCATATCTTGCTACTGGACCCAAATGGCTCTGGAAGAGAAAGTGAGGATGGTGACTTTGCACAGTCTTTCCCCACTTAAATCCAATTCATTGCAAGTCATGACATCTGTTATGTTCCTCTTCAGGAACAAAGGGCAAACAACAACAGTCTATTTTCCTCATAAAAAGAATCAGAGGAAAGTGGATGTGATGAAAATTAAAGAATAGCACAAAACAATTATATTGACTATATTTTAATGAATAGGAAATATCAGGCTCCTGAGATGGGAGTTATTTCAGTTATCAATTGTCCTTGTTAATCAATCCACTAGTGAAAACCAACTGGTTTACAAAACAACGTAAAGGGGTTAAGTCCAAGTAATGCAAAATAGGTAAAAGCAAAGAAATTCAATGATGATTGCCTTATCTTAAACATGTTTAACAGATATCAACAATTCATTACAGTTAGACCAAGGGATCAAGAAATTGCTCCACAAACAAATATTTGGTTCTCTTGACAAATGTAGCAACATGACAATCAAGGTCAATTTAGAACAAAGTTTTAATTGTAAAATACTCTGAAAGAAGTATTGAAAATAAAAACACATTTATAAACAATGGAAGCAGAATATTTTTTTAATCTGTAAAAAGATTACCATGAGACGTATCACAACTAAATCATCCCAGAAGCATTCATAGATATAGCTATCTGGAGGAAAACAAGTAGATAAAAAACAAAACAGATTTATCATTATTTCCATAATGATCCATTTTACCAACCTTTCCATTTATTTGAATTCTACTTAGACTATCTGTGAGAAGAGAAGCATCACACCTGAGGCCCTGGTATACTCTATGATAAATAAAACTAACATAGAAGAAAACAAATTTAGGTAAAGTAGCTGAATCAGACCAACTACATAGAGAAAAATCCATGTATGAGGCAAAGCAATCGTTATGTGTTTACAAATTAATTTTAAACATATTTTTAAAAGGGGAGAGTACCAAAAGAATTGGGAGGAAATTTATATCATCTTCAAATTAGTCAAAATATAAGCAACTTCTGCCTCAAAGCCACCTATATCTACCAATCTCTACTTTCATATAGCTATAATATTTTCATGTCTCTCTCTGTATATATGCACAAATATACATATGTGTCTGTGTATATATATATATGTGTGTGTGTGTGTATGTATATATATACATATATGACACCCTTGAAAGTATAAGAAGTGAATAGGATGACATTTTTCTTTTTTAATATTGTATTTTTTCCAATTACATGTTCAACATTCATTTTTGTAAGATTTTGAGTTTCAAATTTTTCTCCCTCCCTGCCCTTCCCTCCCCCCTCCTGAAGTCAGCAAGCAAATCTTATATAGGTTATACATTACATTCATGTTATACATATTTTCACATTAGTCATGTTGTGAAAGTAGAATCAGAACAAAAGTGAAAAACACAAGAAAGAAGAAACAACAACAATAACAACAAAAAAACAACAAAAGTGAAAACAGTATGCTTCAGTATGCATTCAGACTCCATAGTTCTTTTTCTGGATATGGAGAGCATTTTCCATGAGTCTTTTGGAATTTTTTTAGATCATTGTATTTCTGAGAAGAATGGTCTATCACAGTTGACCATCACACAATGTTGTTGATACTGTGTACAATGTTCTCTTGGTTCTGCTCATTTCACTCGGCACCAATTCTGAAATCTGACTGCTCATCCTTTCTTAACCAAAAGAGTATTACATTACATTCATACATAACAATTTGTTTAGCCATTCCCCAATTAATGGGCATCCCCTAAATTTCCAATTATTTGCCACTACAAAAAGTGCAGCTATAAATATTTTTGTACATGTAGGTCCTTTTCCCTTTTTATGATCTCTTTTTATGACATAGACCTAGTAGTGGTATTTCTGGGTCAGAGGGTATACACAGCTTTATAGTCTTTTGGCCATGGTTTGAAATCACTTTCCAGAATGGTTGGATAAGTTCACAATTTCACCAACAGTGCATTAGTGTTCCAATTTTCCCACATCTCCAACATTTATCATTTTCCTTTATTTGTCATATTAGCCAATCTGATAGGTGTGAGGTGGTACCTTAGAGTTATTTTAATTTGCATTTTTCTAATTAATAGTGATTGAGAACTTTTTTTCATATAGCTGTAGATAGTTTTAATTTCTTCATCTGCCTGTCCATATCCTTTGACCATTTTTTAATAGAGGAGTAACTTGTATTCTTATAAATTTTAGTTCTCTAAATATTTGAAAAATGAGGCCTTTATCAGAAACACTGGCAGCAAAAATTGTTTCCCAGTTTTCTGCTATCTTTCTAATCTTGTTTGTGTTGGTTTAGTTTGTGCAAAAACTTTTTAATTTAATGTAATCAAAATAATCCATTTTGCATTTCATAATGTTCTCTATCTCATATTTGGTGACAAATTCTTCCCCTTCCCATAGATCTTACAAGAAAACTATTCATTCCTTTTTAAAATTTGCCTATGGTATCACCTTTTATGTCTAGATCATGTACCCATTTTGACTTTACTTTGACATATGGTATAAGATATTGGTCTATGCCTAGTTTCAGCCATACTATTTTCCAGCTTTCGCAGCAGTTTTTGTCAAATAGTGAGTTCTTATCCCAGAGGCTACAGTCTTTGGGTTTATCAAACAGGAGATTAGTATATTCATTTACTGCTGTGTTTTGTGTTCCTAACCTATTCCACTGATTCACCACTCTCTTAGCCGGTACCAAATGGTTTTGGTGGTTGTTGCCTTATAATATAGTTTTAGATCTGGTACAGCTAGGTCACAGGCTGGCGTTTTTGAACCATTTTCTACAGCAGACCTCATCTTCATAATCATAAGATAGCCCAAGATGTTGGAGAGGGATTGTTTTTTTTTTTTCATGTTGTTATTTGTTTATCAATTACAAACAGTGAAGCAAAATAGCTCATTATTACTTGATAGACTAAATTACAGGGACATGGAGGATTTTGTGTTTGTGTCTGCTGATAATCAAGATCATTTGAGTCCTATCTTGGAAGCTATGTATACCAAATATATGTACCACAATTATGAAGATTGTAATGTATATAGTTCATTTGCCAGAGGTATAGATGATGGGTTTTTCTAGGTGGGCTTATTTGTATATGGCATTGGGCTAATTTTATCAAGCCTCACAATACTGTTAACCTTCTTAAAGTAAATCCACAGTCACCTTCTAGAGATATACCTATTAATCCATACAGAGAAAACAAAGTGGATGAAGAATACATACTGACAACATTATGGAATACCACTTTATGGGCTGTAGGTCATAGTCAATAGTACTACTTTCTTAAAGAGGCCACAAGATAGATAATATTTTCGGACCCCAAATTAAATATGTACATGTGGGTTTGAAGAGTAGCACTTGAGAAATTATACAGTGATTTCAATAATTTCAAACTTTTTGCTGACAAAATCTCCTTAACAGTACTACTATTTCAGTGAAGCTCCATAGCTTTCATGGGTCACCTTATTGTTACAAAACAATAAAGATTTCTGGCAAGCCAGAAGGCAGTGGAAATTTATATTGTGCTTGTAAAAAAAGTATATAGAACATTACAAAGAATTTCATGCAACAATTGGCACAAAAATTATCATCCAGGAGAAGTGTGATTGAAAAAGAAGGCCGACTGGTCATGTTGTGTGAGTGAAGGATGACAGAATTATACTTCAATGGCTGCCCACATAGTCTAAAAAGCTCTCTGGAGGACAGCCTCGACTATACTGGATAGCTCCTCGAAAGAAGATTTATGGTGCCCCTGGGAAAAACATTTCACAGTTGAAAAGATGTATCTAAATATCTGCCCCATGGAGGTGCCAGTGGTGGCAAAATTATTGGAATGTAAAAGTACTGTTCAGGGTTATTACATGTAAGCATCTTGTCTCTAAGCTTCTCACTAAATGTTAAGCAGCAATTAGTACTTATTTGTCTTTTTTATTAATAAAGTATTTTATTTTTTCCCATTACATGTAAAGATAGTTCTCAACTATTGTTTATACAAGCTTTCAAATTTCAGATTTTTCTCCCTCCCCCGTCCCCTAGTCATGTTATAAGAGAAAAATCAGAGCAATGATGAAAAATCTCAAAATAGAAAAACATCAGCACCAAAAACAAAAGAAATAGTGTGGTTCATTCAGCATCTATACTCCACAATTCTTTTTTTCCCTGGATTTGGAGATCCTCTTCTATCATGAGTTCCCTAGAACTCTTCTGTACCATTGCATTGGTAAGAAGAATATAGTCCATCACAGTAGATCAACACTCAATGTTTATGATATTGTGTACAATGTTCTTCTGGTTCTACTCATCTCACTCATCATCAGCCCACGCAAGACCCTCCAGATTTCTCTGAACTCCTCCTGCTCATCGTTTCTTACAGCACAATAGTATTCCATTGTATTCATATACCACAACTTTTCCAGCTGTTCCCGAATTGATGGGCATCCCCTCATCTTCCAATTCCTTGCCACCGCATAAAGAGCAGCTATAAATACGTGGGTCCCTTTCCCCTTTTTTCCATGATTTCTTTGGGCAAAAGACCCAAAAGTGGTATTGCTGGGTCAAAGGGTATGCACAGCTTTATCACCCTTTGGGCATAATTCCAAATTGCTCTCCAGAATTGTTGGATCAGTTCACAGCTCCACCAACAATGCGTTAGTGTTCCAATTTTTCCACAGCTTCTCCAACATTTATTATTTTCCTTTCTTGTAATTTTAGCCAATCTGATAGGTGACAGGTGGTACCTCAGAGTTGTTTTAATTTTATTCTCTCTAATCAATACTGATTTAGAGCATTTTTTCATATGGGAATAGATAGCTTTGGTTTCTTCACCAGAAAACTGCCTGTTCATATCCTTTGACCATTTCTCAATTGGGAAAAGACTTGGATTCTTATAAATTTGATTTAGTTCCCTATATATTTTTGAAATGAGGCCTTTATCAAAAGTACTGGCCATAAAAATTGTTTCCCAGCTTTCTGCCTCCCTTCTAATTTTGGATGCATTGCTTCCATTTATAAAAAAATTTAATTTAATGTAATCAAAATCATCCATTTTGCATTTTATAATATACTCTATCTCTTGTTTGGTCAAAAACTGTTTTCCTTTCCAAAGATCTGATAGGTAGACTATTCCTTTCTCTCCTAATTTACCTATGGTATCACCTCTTATGTCTAAATCATGTATCCATTTTGACCTTATTTTAGTATAAGGTGTAAGATGTTGGTCTATGCCTAATTTATGCCATACTATCTTCCAGTTTTCCCAGCAGTTTTTGTCAAATACTGAGTTCGTATCCCAGAAGCTGGAGTCTGTGGGTTTATCAAACACTACATTACTAGTGTCATTTACTACTGCATTTCCTGAGCCTAGCCTATTCCATTGATCTACCACTCTATTTTTTAGCCAGTACCAGATAGTTTTGATGACTGCCGCTTTATAGTAAAGCTCCAGGTTTGGTACAGCTAAACCCCCTTGCTGTCAATTTTTTTTCATTATTTTCCTGAATATTCTTGAGTTTTTGTTTTTCCAGATGAATTTTGTTATTATTTTTCTACCTCTATAAAATAATTTTTAGGTAGTCTGATTGATATGGTGCTGAATAAGTAAATTAATTTAGGTACTATTGTCATTTTTACTATATTAGCTCTGCCTATCCATGAGCAATTGATATCTTTCCAATTATTGAGATCTGATTTGATTTGTGTGAAGAGTGTTTGGTAGTTGTATTCATAGAGTTCCTGAGTTTGTCTTGGCAAGTAGACTCCCAAGT
The DNA here is from genome assembly GCF_019393635.1 of Dromiciops gliroides. Taxonomy (NCBI): domain Eukaryota; kingdom Metazoa; phylum Chordata; class Mammalia; order Microbiotheria; family Microbiotheriidae; genus Dromiciops; species Dromiciops gliroides. The sequence continues at coordinate 155,148,492 of NC_057861.1, forward strand.
ATTTTATATTATCTACTGTTACTTTAAATGGAATTTCTCTTTCTATCTCTTGCTGCTGGACTTGGTTGGTCATGTATAGAAATGCTGAGGATTTATGTGGATTTATTTTATATCCTGCTACTTTGCTAAAGTTGTTAATTGTTTCAAGTAATTTTTGAGTTGATTCTCTAGGATTCTTTAAATATACCATCATATCATCTGCAAAGAGTGATAGTTTTGTTTCCTCCTTGCCTATTCTAATTCCTTTAATTCCTTTTTCTTCTCTGATTGCTAAAGCTAACATTTCTAGGACAATATTAAATAATAGGTGTGATAATGGACATCCCTGTTTCACCCCTGATCTTATTGGGAAGGCCTCTAATTTATCTCCATTTCATATAATACTTGCTGATGGTTTTAGGTAGATAACTGTTTATTATTTTAAGGAAAGCTCCACCTATTCCTAAACTCCCTAGTGTTTTTATTAGGAATGGGTGCTGTATTTTGTCAAAAGCTTTCTCTGCATCTATTGAAATAATCATATGATTTTGGTTGGTTTTCTTATTGATGTGGTTGATTTTGTTAATAGTTTTCCTAATGTTGAACCAGCCCTGCATTCCTGGTATAAATCCCACCTGGTCATAGTGTATTATCCTGGTGATCACTTGCTGTAATCTCCTTGCTAACATCTTATTTAAGATTTTAGCATCAATATTCATTAGGGCAATTGGTCTATAATTTTCTTTCTCTGTTTTTGCTTTGCCTGCCTTTGGTATCACCACCATATTTGTGTCATAAAACGAATTTGGTAGAACTCCTTCTTCACCTATTTTTCCAAATAATTTGTATAATATTGGAATTAATTGTTCTTTAAATGTTTGGAAAACTTCACCTGTAAACCCATCTGGCCCTGGGGATTTTTTCTTAGGGAGTTCATTAATGGCTTGTTCAATTTCTTTTTCTAATATGGGCTTATTTAAGGATTTTATTTCTTCTTCTGTTAACCTGGGCAATTTGTATTTTTGTAAATATTCATCCATTTCATTTAGATTTTCAAATATATTGGCATACAGTTGGGCAAAATAATTCCTATTTATTGATTTAATTTCCACTTCATTGGTGGTAACATCACCTTTTCATTTTTGATACTGGTAATTTGGGTTTCTTCTTTCTTTTTTTAAATCAAATTAACCAGTATTTTATCTATTTTATTGTTTTTTTCATAAAACGAGCTCTTAGTTTTATTGATTAATTCTATAGTTGTTTTGCATTCACTCTTATTAATTCCTCCTTTAATTTGAAGGATCTCTAGTTTAGTATCTAATTGGTGATTTCTAATTTGTTCTTTTTCCAGATTTTTAAGTTGCATGCCCAATTCATTGATCTCCTCTTTCTCTTTTTTATTCATGTAAGCATTTAGAGCTATAAATTTTCCCCTAAGCACTGCTTTGGCTGCATCCCATAGATTTTGGTATGTTGTCTCATTATTGTCATTCTCCTGGATATAGTTATTGATTGTTTCTATGATTTGTTGTTTGGCCCATTCATTCTTTAGAATGAAATTATTTAATTTCCAATTGATTTTAATTCCACTTTTCCCTGGCTCTTTCTTACATGTAATTTTTATTGCATCATGATCTGAGAAGGATGCATTTACTATTTCTGCCTTTCTACATTTGACTATGATATTTTTGTGCCCTAATACATGGTCAATTTTTGAAAATGTGCCATGTACTGCTGAGAAGAAAGTATATTCCTTTCTATCCCCATTCAATTTTCTCCAGACATCTATCATGTCTAACTTTTCTAGTAATCTATTCACCTCTTTCACTTCTTTCTTATCTATTTTTTGGCTAGATTTATCTAATTCTGAGAGGGGGAGATTCAGATCCCCACTAGTATAGTATTACTAATTCCTCTTGTAAGTCATTTAACTTCTCCTCTGAGAAATTGGATGCTATACCACTTGGTGCATACATATTTAATATTGATATTACTTCTTTATCTATAGTACCTTTTAGCAAGATGTAATTTCCTTCCTTATCTCTTTTAATGAGATCTATTTTTGCCTGCACATTGTCTGAGATAAGGATTGCTACCCCTGCCTTTTTTACTTTAGCTGAAGCATAATATATTCTGCTCCAGCCTTTTACCTTTACTCTGTGTGTATCTCTCTGCTTCAAATGTGTTTCTTGTAAACAGCATATTGTAGGATTCTGGTTTTTAATCCACTCTGCAATTTGCTTCCGTTTTATAGCAGAGTTCATCCCATTCACATTCACAGTTATTATTACTGTCTATTCCCCTCCATTTTATTTACCCCCTTTGTACTTTCCCCCCCTTCTTTCACCCTATTCCTCCTCACCAATGTTTTTCTTCTTACCCCTGCCTCCCCCAATCTGCCCTCCCTTTTTATAACCCCCTCTCTTTTCTTTACCCTTTTCTCCCTTGCTTTTGTCCTCCCTTCTATCAGTCCCCCCCTTTTCCTTCCCCTTTTGCTTCCCTAAACAATGAGCTAAGTTTCTTTATCCCAATGAACCTATGTTATTCCCTCTTTGAATCAAATCTAATGAGAGTAGGGTTGAAACAATGTTCACCCCTCCTTTCTTTCCCTACATTGTAATAGGGTTTTTTTTTTACCTCTTCATATGATATAATTCATCCCATTCCACCTCCCCTTTCCTCTCCTCCCCATAGACTCGCTGTTTATCCCCTTAATTCTTTTGTATCATCACATCAAAGACAATTTATATTTATACCCTCTATATAAAGTCCTTCTCTCGGCCCAAATACGTTTATAGTTCTTAAGAGTTATGAGTATTATCTTCCCGTGTAGGAATATAGTTTAACCTAATTGAGTAACCTTTTTTCCCCTCTGTTTACCTTTTAAAACTTCTCTTGAGTTTTGTATGTTAAGATTGAATTTTCTATTCAGTTCTTATCTTTTCATCAGGAGAGATTGAAAGTCTCAATGTCATTAAATGTCCATCTTTTCCCCTGAAAGAGAATGCACATTTTTGCTGGGTAATAGATTCTTGGCTGCAATGCAAGCTCCTTTGCCTTCCAGAATATCACAATCCAAGCCTTGCGGTTCTTTAATGTTGAAGCTGCCAGGTTCTGAGCAATCCTGACTGTGGCTCCATGATATTTAAATTGCTTCTTTCTAGCTGCTTGGAGTATTTTCTCCTTCACCTGATAATCCTGTGATTTGGCTACAATATTCCTTGGAGTTTTCCTTTTGGGATCTCTTTCAGGAGGTGATTGGTGGATTCTTTCAGTGATGATTTTATCTTCTGATTCTATGATATCAGGGCAGTTCTCCTTAATAATTTCCTCAAATATGGTGTCTAGATTCTTTTTCTGGTCATGGCTTTCAGGCAGTCCAATGATTCTCAAATTGTCTCTCCTTGATCTGTTTTCCAGATCAGTTGTCTTTCCAATGAGGTATTTCACATTTTCTTCTATTTTTTCATTCTTTTGATTCTACTTGACTGATTCCTGGTGTCTCATGGATTCATTATCTTCCAACTGTCCAATTTTAATTTTTAAGGCATTGTTTTCTTCAGTGAGATTATGCACCTTTTTTTTTCCATTTGGCCAAATGAATTTTTTAAGGCATTGTTTTCTGCAGTCAATCTTTGTGCTTCCTTTTCCAAGCTGCTGGTTCTTTTTTCATAGTTTTCTTATTTTGCTTTCATTTCTCTCCCCATTTTTTCTTCTACCTCTCTCAATTGATTTTTATTTTTAGTGAGGCAATTGGGGTTAAGTGACTTGCCCAGGGTCACACAGCTAGTAAGTGTTAAGTGTCTGAGGCCAGATTTGAACTCAGGTACTCCCGACTCCAGGGCCAGTGTTCTATCCACTGAGCCACCTAGCTGCCCCCTCAATTGATTTTTTTTTTTTTTTAGTGAGGCAATTGGGTTTAAGTGACTTGCCCAGGGTCACACAGCTAGTAAGTGTTAAGTGTCTGAGGCCGGATTTGAACTCAGGGAGTCCTGAATCCAGGGCCAGTGCTCTATCCACTGCGCCACCTAGCTGTCCCCGCAATTGATTTTTAAAATCCTTTTTGAGCTCTTCTAAGAAGGCTTTTTGTTCTTGAGATCAATTCACCTTCCCTCGTGAGGCTTCACATGTAGGCAATTTGAGGGTATTGTTCTCATCTGTGTTTGTGTTGGTTTCTTCCCTATTGATACAGAAGCTCTCAATGGAGAGGGCTCTTTTTTGCTTCTTACTCATTATTGCAGCTTGTTTGTTTATTTTTTAAGTTGAGGTCTGCTCTGGGGGCTTCTTGTTTTGGGCTTCTTGTGCAGGGGTATAGGTGCTGTGTGACTGGTTTTTTACTCTGAGGCCTTTATAGTGTGTGCAGTTCGACCCCCTGCACTTCCTGTCTGGGTTCGCTCGGCCAGGCCCCTGATCCTGCCTGTCCCGTTCATGTCCCTACTGCCCGCCCTCCTGGCCGGTGCAGGTAGGTTTTTCCACTGTCCTTCTTGGCCACCGGATTTTTGAGCCAGGTTCCAGGGGCCTCAGTTGTTCGGCTGTGGCCCGCAGCTCCTGCTGACTTGCCCCGACCCCCTCGGCGCTGGGTTGCTGCCCTGTGCTGGGCCTCCCTTTTGCCCGAGTCAGACCGACCTTTTCCTGAAGTCCTCTAAATTATCTCTGGTTGGAAGACTGTGTCTCTCTGTCTCTTTGCAGGTTCTGTAGTTTCAGAATCCGTCCAGAGGCTTGATTTAATGTTCTTTTTGAGGGAACAGAAGGAGAGCTCGGGCAGCTTGCTGCTTCCTCTATTTTATTTTATTTTAATGGAGGCAATTGGGAGCAAGTATCTTGTCCAATTTCATACAGGTAGTAAGTATCTAAGGTCAGATTTGAACTCAGATCCTCCTGACTCCATGTCTGGTCCTGTACCCACCATCCCACCTAGCTGCTCCTTGATCCAGCATTTTTGCTATTCTAATATAATGTACACACAGACTTGTCCCAGAGATGTAGACATGGTATTTTTTCATACTTTATATATTTTTCTATGTTTGTCATAACTATACTTTCCAAGAATTGAAGCACTTTGTTTTTTAACTATTAATTTTCAATTTGCCCGTGATCCTCTTTCAAAAACCTTGAATCCAGAAAAATATTTTTCCTTCTTGCCTAACTCCAAGTTTATCATCACCTTGAGACCCTATGATTTCTCCTGAATACCTTTAGTTGGGGATTAGGCATAATTTATTATTTTTTTAAGGTTCCACCAAGGCTTCTCCCTTTTCAACTCTGACATCTCCTATACTGTTACTTAAATATTTTAAAACAAACTCCTTCTAAGATTGAATGAAAAACATGAAGCAATTCTAATGTTTAATTCAGTAAAGTAAGCTTCCCCAAACTCTAATGCATATGTGAAGCTATTCTGAATTTGTTCAGGTGTCTTTTATTTGGAATTCAGAATATAAATCTCAAAATACCTGAATTTCTTACCAGATCTCTAGTGTTTCTTAGTATTGGTAAGAGCTTCAATCAGAGACTTCTTTGACCTCAGACAAGAAGGAATCAAGTGAATACGATTTTTTCCCTATATGAATCAAACATATTCATAGCAAAAGAGTTAAAATTTTGTTTTATTACTTCTTCAAAGATATAGGCAACTCATTATGTAAGCTAACTCAATTTCCTTAATAAAAAGTCAGAATAGAGATCTTTGTCTCAATGGCTGAAGATTACTAGTTTTAAAACAGAAATCCTTTCATATCCCTGTATTATTTTGCATGTAGTGGGAGGGGGAGGGGTTACTGTTATAAGGGTCCATGTTGAGGGAAGCATCTCTTCTATTGAAATGGAAATAATTGACCATGTCTCTGAAATTGGTCAGCTCCACAATTCAAAATAATAATAGCACATAATGATTATTATTTTTATTGCTATTTTGTCATTGTTATTTTTTTATGTGCTCAGATAGAAATGGTCTGAAGACAGGTTGCTCTCATGCTATTTAAAAATATGTTCTAACAACTATTAAACACATGGCAAAAGTGAGAGCTTTTTTGTAAATGAATGAGTTTTTGGATATAAATTCATCTTCTGTAGACTCTCTGGCAGGATTTTTGGGACTTCAATAACAAAGAGGACAATAGTAAAGAAATACAATGTTTTTCCCCACAGGGTTTAACATTTCTTCCAATACATCTCCATACCTGGAGAGCTTTTATTTCCAGGTAGTTTAGAGATTAGAAGTAATTGGTTAAGTGACATAAATTAAAATATTATCATTAAATGTTTGTGGATTAATGTTATATAAAGGCAATTTTGGTCAAAAGTTGTTTTTGTAGTGATGGTTTTGGTTCCAGTATAATTTATTTACTGAATTCTTAGGGATATTTGGGAGTTCTTAGTTATAATACAGAGATTCATGATCTGTTAATTTACAAAAGATAATGAGCTTGTATTGCATAATTCTAGTCATATCCTGTCTTTCTAGGTATTTTATTATATGCTAAATTTGTGCATCCTACTGTGATATGCTTTGTAGTTCCTTGTACTTCATTGCATAATCTTCATTGCCCTAATAAGTTCTGACTCCTTAAAATGACTTTTCCGTAATATCTGGTCATAATAGACTGCTTTCCATTTCTATCATATCCCCTCCTTTTTATACAAATAGTATTGACTCAGCCATTTGGGAAACTTCCTTGTTGACATTTTTAATTAATTTCATGTGGATATTGCTATAGAACATCTTTTTATTTCACTCTTGGATCTTAGCCATTTCATAGGCTCCATTCAGACATAAACCATTTTCAGTTGCATTAGACAAATCCATTGCATATACTTGTATTAGTCTTTGCTATTGCTTTGTACAATTTGGTCTTGTTAGTTACAACATTATTTCTTAGATAATATTTCATCCTATAAAATATCAATATTCTTTCTTCTTTTTGATAGGGAAGTATTAATCTGTGTATAAATGCCTTGAAGAGATGCGAATTGTGTTTCATTAACCGTGTCTGTTTTTTCTTGGGAACCTTTTATGGAGTTCTACAACTTTTATGTGTCATGGACTACTCTGAGCTATGGACCCCTTTGTGGAATATGTTTAAACACATAAAACAAAATCCATAGGATTACAAGGGAAACTATTTAATTGGAATCTAATTTCATTTGTAAAACAAGCATGAAAATAATACTCATTTCCCTCTTAATTACTTTCCTTACGAATATATTGGACAGAAGTGTAGAAACAATCCCACACATTGCCTGGTGGGTGTGTCTAACACATTTGACTCAAACTATGCACTCTATTATTTTTTGTTTAAATAAGGCATGTGAGATAGATACCTCAACTCTGTTGACTAGAGAAGACACAGAAAAGAAATAATTTTTTTTCATTAAATATGACATTGAATTCCAGGTCTCCAAGCAATGTCATGAATTTGCTGAGAAAATTTTATATAAGTGCACATTATGAAAATATATACACATACTTATTCATATACATATGTATAATATAATTTATAATACTGTATAGTGCAATGTGCATAATATACAATAGATGCTATATATTTGTATATGTATGTATAGATTCACATATCTGTACACATGCACACATATAGCATCTATTTCATATTATGCACATTGTATTATGCATACATATATACATATAATATACACAACCATAATGTATATGCTTGCATACACACACACACACACATATATATATAGTAGGTACTGCAAGTATGTATATAGCATCCTATATTACATATTGCAAGTAACATGTCATCTAAATATGTGGTTTATTATACACACATACACATATGCATACACATATACAAGTCTAATTCCAAGTCCAATGCCAGTGTACTCTTTGTATAGACTCTCCCAATCCATTGATCAGGTATGATATAAGGTATGAGACATTTGAAGTTATCTGTGTCCTGGGTTCAAATATTATCCCAGTCACTCACTAGCTGTATGATTCTGGATAAATTACTTAACTTTTGTAGTTTGCTAATTTTTAAAGAAGGGATTACTATAGAGCCTTACTGAGTTGAGAGGAGGATCAAATGGGGTCAAATTAGGTATTAGAATGTGAAGCACTTTGAAAACCTCAAAGTGTTATATAAAAGGCTAATACTATTATTATTGTTATTGTTATTCCATAAATAAATTAATCAGCTCAGCAATGTGGGTCCTCCCTTCAATTATACAGATTGTAATCCATCTAATACTTCTCATCCTTGTTGACTCTTGTTTGTTTTTCCCTTATATAAATTCTCTTTTTTTCCTTTTTTTTCCTTCCTTTCTTTTTTTTTTGCAGGGTAATAAGAGTTAAGTGACTTGCCTAGGGTCACACAGCTAGTAAGGGTCAAATGTCTGAGGCCAGATTTGAACTCAGGTCCTCCAGAATCCAGGCCTGGTGCTTTATCCACTGCGCCCTCTTGATACCCCTATATAAATTCTCTAAAGAAGGTGCATCAAACACATAAAAGACCTTCTAGATATCTTTATATCATGTAAATACAAATGGAGTAAGCAGACTTTTCACTGATGAGTCTTTTATCTCACCATTGTGATTGAGATTTTCCCCATCCCTTAGTTATAAGAGATTTACCATAGTTATAAGTGATTGGATTAAGATAATAATCAATATATTAACTAAAAAATTGTGATTTATTCTATTTAATATAGATTACATAAGGTCAAAAGGTTAAATCTTTTCTCATATTTCCTAATTTTCCAATATCAAGCATTAGGTAATATCACAAGATCTAGCAGTCAGCAAAGCTATATTTTAATAATCACGAGCGACATACTTTCCTATAGAGAGTTCATGCTGCTGACCAGTGGCCTGACAATGACCCACCCTATTGTCATCATAATGCTGACATTTATGGTCATTTAGGTATTTCCTCATATTTCCTAAGAATATGTTTTCATTTTAGAAGCACAACTAATGATATAATACTGTACAAGTGTAACTTTGGAAGGGTATATAAACCCATGGATTGTGTAATTCTGGGTCTTTCAGGTGCAATGCCTGGATGACCGGATTTATTGGGAGACTAAAACCCTCTCAGTAAACCTATTGGCTTTGTTGGGGGACAACCCTCTCTCAATAAACCTATTCGCTTCAGCCTGGAAACTTTGTTGTTTTCGTTCTTCCGTTGGACTTAAAAATTTTCCCGACACCATGAAGGTGGGTTACCTTCTTTTTTTGTCATCATGCATGCCTAGGATGATATCCTGTATGTCAATTATATTGCCTAATTGTTAGTTGGTAATGTATTGCAAGACCTCTCCATTACCAATTGGCCTTCAAGTTTAATTATTCAGAAAATGTTATTTCATAACTTAAAGCTGTATAGTTTCATTGAAAGCATATTGCTAAAAGGAATTTGTTTTGTTTCTGAAAGGAATTCTCACTCACTATTCATAACAGAAAAATATATAGATTAAGAATGCCTTTTGTCTGTACTCTGGTATAATGTTTGAGTCCAGTTTGTTCATCACACTGTATCTTGAACACATAAGGTAAGTAGACAGTGAGTAAATCAATCAACATTCATTTATTAAACATATGTGCTTAATAATGGAGATACAAAATGAATATAGAATGGTAATTGGATTTAGGGTACCAGCAATCAGGATGATCACATTTCATGTAGAAGATAGCAATTGAGTTTTGTTTTCAAGGAAAAAAGTGTATGTGTGTGTGTGTGTGTGTGTCTGTCTTAGGGTGAGGGTAGGGGGCTCCAAGAAAGGTAGATGAGGAAGGGATTCATTCCATTCATAGGACAGAGCAAACACAAAAATGTTGAAATAGGAGATGCTATTGTATGTGTAAAATAAGCTATTATGATAGATAGAATGATAAATTCCATTTTTGATAACTTTGGACAATATAAAATAGTTGGGACTCTACAGTCTGAGAAAACCCCAGGAACTATATGAACACAATTTTAAAACACTTTTCACAAAAATAAAGTCTGATCTAAACAAATGGAAAAATATCTAATTGGGGGGATGGAGCCAAGATGGCAGAGGAAAGGTTGTGATTTCCCCAAGTTCCTGATGAATAATCCAGACACTCCATAAATAATATCATAAGACAACTCCCAGAGCAGCCTAATTCACATAAGAACAGTGAAACTATTTTCCAGCCAAAGAAGGCAACTGGGATCACTTGCTGATCAGACTCATAGAGGAGCTCAGCGCACTGATCCAACCATTCTGAAGAACAATTTGGAACTATGCCCAAAGGGCTATAGAACTATGCATACCTTTTGATCCAGCAATACCACTAATAGCCCTGTATCCCAAGAAGATCATAAAAAAGGGAAAAGGACCCACATGTGGTGACAAAGAATTGGAAGTTGAAGAGATGACCATCAAATACAGACTGTATGAACAAATTGATGTATATGAATGTAATTCAATACTATTATGCCATAAGAAATGATGAGCAGTAAGATTTCAGAAAAAACCTGGAAAGACTTACATAAACTGATGGTGAGAGAAGTGAGCATTACCTGGGGAATATTGTACAAAGTAACAGCATGACTGTGTGATCATCTCTGATCCAAGACAATTCCAAAGGTCTCATGATGGAAAATGCTTTCCACACCCAGAAAAATAACTATGGAGTTTGAATGAAGATTGAAGCATTGTGAAACACTTTTTTTGTTGTTTTTTCTTTCTTGTGTTTTTTCCCCTTTTGTCCTGATTCTTCTTTTACAACATGAATAATGTGGAAATATGCTTAATGTGATTGTGCATGTATAACCTATCTCAGATTTCTTGCTGTTTGGGGGAAGGGAGTAGGAGAGAACTCAAAATCATAAAAATGGACCTGAGTTCAAATCCGGCCTCAGACACTTGATACTTACTAGCTGTGTGACACTGGGCAAGTCACTTAACCCTCATTGCCCCACAAAAAAAAAATCATAAAAATGAATGTTGAAAACTAAAAAATATATATAAAAGTAAAAAAAATAGGCTATTATGACTGGAACACAGGAGTGATTTAGTGGAGGTGATTATGTGTAAAATATTAGAAAATATTGAAAAGAAGGAATTGGTTGTGAAGAGCTTTACATAACAATGAGAAATTTTTATATTTGATCCTCAAGACAATAAGGAGCCACCTAAGATTCTTAATAAAATTTGCATGTGTTTTAGGAAAATTATTCTGGAGGCAATGTCAAGGATGGAGTAGAGTGGGAACAGACTTAATGCAGGGGAAATATTTAGGAGGCTAATGCAACAGTACAGGTGAGAATTGTTGAGGTTCTTAACTGGCAACTGTGAGTTAAGAAGAGGGATGCCTTCACAAAATGTTGTCAAGAAAGAAACAACAGGATTTGGCCACTGATTGGAGAAGAATGGACTGAATTGCCTTTGGCAAATGCACTGCAAATTTAATGATGATCCAGCTTCTTCTTCCTGAAAGAAAATCTCATGAGACATCATGGGAAGAATATGTCACACACACATATACACACACACACACACACACACACACACACACACACACACACACATATATATATATATAAAGTTGCCTACTATATGAAAGTCACAAAGAATTATTATAAGAAAGTGGCAAAGTATGTCTTAAAACATTATATACTTATCTGGATCGAAGTTTAATTAACTCCACAAATGGTTAAATATGAATGGATCTTTTCCCAAAGAAGGTTTATATTCAACAGGTTACAACCTTCTGCTTTAAAAAAATAAAAGTAAATTATTAAAAGTAATTTACTCTTCTGGTTTGGTTCCCAGAGCTGTGATAACCACTTGTTCAGCTACCTCATCTTGGATGAATTTCATTTCAGTTATCAAGGGACCCATATGTTGATGATTATTTGTGAAGTGTCTTTTTAAGTGGGAATATTTGTGAATGATTTCTTATTGCTGATGGGCATTTTTGGCTGTTGTTGGTACAGGAAAGTCATGCACACATTTATACATTTAGAATGAGACATGAATACATATCATTCATCTCACTAGTTTCTGTTTGAATGATCATTTATCATATATGGGGATACCATCAATGCATAATAATTCCATAAAAGCCAGGCATACAAATATGCAAATGGAAGATTCTAATGCCTGGCATAAAACAATAAATATTTGTTGAATTGAAATAGATTTTTGTTAGAATTTATCTAGAGCATATTAGAGAATTACTGGAACTAAAGACTGGAATAGTTTTTAATCTCCAAATTCTTCACTAATGATCACAGAATAACCTTTTTGAAAGAAATTTTCAAAGTGTAAATGAAATTACTGTCACAAATTTCCCTATTTTGAAGACCAAATCTAGAAATAGCATGTTTTATTCAATCCAGCTCAATCTGAGTATTTATTGAGCAATTGCTCTGCTATTATGTCAGCTTCGGGATCTCAAGGCTCTCCTTATTGCTGTAATATTTATCTTGTACCACAACAAAAACAATTTGTTATCATCATTAGTACTCATACTGAAACTCATTGGTAATGTTTTACCTCTTCTATGATATTTGTGTTTTATGCTTTTTATATCTAATTGTGGAATAAGAAGCTTTTGGTGGGGCAGATGGGCAAGGTGGTACACACTCTCAGGAGGCTTCCTGAGTTCTATGAGAAGTCTATTAGTGTATCTATCTTCTCTCACTCCAACAACAGCTATTTTTTTTCAGTAGGACAAAAGAAACACGAGATGCACAAATTTAGAGACATCTCCATTCCAAATATCCATATGGACTATTTGTACCTGACTTGTAGTCTACTATGACCTTCTGAGGTTGTATTTGTCTGATGAGCCACAATTGGATACACTATACCTTGACTGCAATATAGTGATGTCATTTTGCTCCTTTTTGAGCACAAAGGACAACAATCACCCAATTTGGGGTGTGAAGTAGAACATCAGAATAGTTTCAATTTGCATTTCTTCTATCATTGTTGATTTTTAGAACATTTTTAAATGGTCATTTAAAATTTTTATCTTTGGCTGAAAACTTCATCTGCTCATGTCTATTAGGGATTATGTTTATTGTTCAGCTAAATTGCTGTATGTCTTACAGCTAAGACTTTTATTGATGTAATTTTATATAATTTTTTATTAATTCTATACTCTCATTTCTTTATTAATACAAAAACTTTAAAATTTTACATCATCAAAATGACCTACTTTTTCTTTTGTGGTCTACTTTATACCTATTGGAGGAAAAAACATAGCAAATGGCTCATCTTGTTCTATTTTTAAAAATAATATTACTTCAAATTATACTCAAATACTAATTTTGAACTTATTGTAGTACATGATCTAAACTGTTGCTTTAACAATTTTTTTATCAAATCTTTTTGAGCTTTTTAAAAATATTTCATATCAAAAAAGGAGTCCCTACACATTGTAATTTATATTTTTTGGATTATCAAACACTATATTAGTGTTTTCTATTGTTTTCACTTTTTGCTTATCTAGTGTCTTCACAGGCCCATTTTTCTGTTTTTAGACATCAGATCATATTGATAATTCCTGCTTTATAATACAGTTTGAAGTATGGTTATACTACGCTCAATTCATAGTATTTCCTCTTTATTTCCCTTGAAATTTTGTACTTTTTAATACTCAAAATGGATTTAGCTATTGTCTTGTCTAGTTCTATTACAGATTACCTTGGAAATTAGGTTGCTATAAGATTAAATGGAGGCAAACTAGGTGATGCAGTGAATAGAGTGCTGGGCCTGGAGTCAGGAAGACTCATCTTCCTCATTTCAAATCTGGTGTAAGACACTTATCAGCTGGGTGACTCTAGGCAAATCATTTAACTATATTGGCCTCAGTTTCCTCATCTGTAAAATTAGCTGGAGAAATAAATGGCAAACTACTCCAGTGATCTTTTCCAAGAAAACCCAAATTGGGGTTACAAAGAGTCAGACACAACTGAACAACAACTCCATCCTCCATTTCTTTTCTTTTCTTTATCTTGTAAAACATTCTTCAATCTAGTTCCCAACCTCATCATTCATCTGAAATTGCTCTCTTCAAAGTCACCAATGAGCTGCCAAAGTAAATGGTCATTTTGTGATCCCCATCCTGCTTGATATCTCTGTAGCATTTCACAGTATTTTCCACCTTCTCTTCCTGGGTGCTTTTTCCTCTCTGAGCTTTCCTGACTGTTCTCTCTTGCTTTTCCTACCTGTCCAATTCATCCTTCTCTGTCCCTTTTGCTGGATCATTATCCATGTTACATCATTGGCTGTGAGTCTCATAGAGTTACAGGGAATGTTTATCTTTTCTCTCTGTTTTCTTCCACTTGGTGATCTCATGTATCCCCATGTCTTCAATTATGATCTCTGTGTACATAATCCAAGATCTATTTATCCAGACCCAGTTCTGCATTGCCAAGTGCCTGCTGTACATTTTGAGTCAGATGTTCTGGAGATATCACAAAAATCAACGTGTTTAAAGTAGAACTCATTATCTTTTATAAACCTATATTTTTCTGAATTTCCCTTTCCTTGAAACCATTAACCTTGAAAACTCTCACTCATCTAATACATCTCTCCTGTATGTCTTGCTTCTACATAGTTATCACCTTAGTTCAAGGCCTTGTCACCACTTCCCTGGATTATTGCAATTAATTTCTAACTGTTCTCCCATCTGAAGGTCTCTCCCCATCCCAATCCATCTTCCATACAGCTGCCGGAAAGATTTTCCTAAATCACAGAAATGACTGTCATCCTTCTACTCAATGAACTCCAGTTGTTCCTAGTTATTTATAGGATTATCTATAAAGTGCTTTGTTTGACATTTAAAATTATATACAACCTGAACCTTCCCTACCTTTCAAGTCCATTTCTAGTCAACTCAGGTCCTCTTGATTCCAGGGCCGGTGCTCTATCCACTGTGCCACCTAACTGCCCTTAACTTACTATTCCTTACACACAACACTCCATCTCCCATCTCAGACTCAACCCCAACTTTTAGGCTTTCTGGTTACCTTTGAGACTCAACCCAAGAGCCATCTCTTCTTGTAGCCCCAAAGCTCTAAGGTATTCTCTCATCTACTCTGTATTGATCTTGCATATTCTGATTCATATATGCTGTCCCCTAGATTAGAATGTAAACAGAAATGGTTTTAACTTTTTATATCTCTAATACTTAGTACAATATAATTGGTCAATAAATGTTTGGTAATGGATCAATTACCCCTACTTAAAGATATTGTATATATAAATGATATACAAGTATGATAAGTAAACATGAAAAAATAAAGCAGTGAATTTAGAGGTAGAAAAACCTGAGTCTGAATGCTTCCTCAGGAACAGGGCATATCACACAAACCCCTTGCACCAATTTGCCAAATATCACACAGGCTGTGAGCATAAGAGTTAGGACTGGAACCCAGGTACCCTGACTTCAGAGCCAGTATCCTTTCCACAATGCTACTCAACTGACCTCATACTAGCCTATTATGTAAGTAGCATATTATTATCTTAATTTTACAGTTTGTGTATTTTAAAATTCTAAATGTGGGTTCTAATCTGTCCCTCCAGTTTTGGGGGGAAGCTGGCTAAAATCACTGATAAATTCACCAAGAGTTTAGGCTTTTAAGGGTTTATTAAAAGATATAAGATAATAAAGAGAGAGAAAGATTGAGATCAGATTCCTTATAGCATGGAAATCCTAGCCTTCCTAATCACCCACTTGAAGTTCTGCCACCAAGCTGATGTCTTGAAACCTAGAGGAAGAAGTCTTCTGCCAGCATCAACTTCCTCCTTCATGTTCTCCTCCCAGAAATGGGAGGGTCTTCAAGCTGATTGGCTAACATTATTCAAGTCCATTGGTTCACTGGACTTGAAAATGGTCTCAAGTTAAGTTCAAAGTTTTTAAGCTTCTGAGAACAATATCTTCTTAAGGTCTAGCCAGATGTGCTTACAATCTAGTTAACTTGAAGTAGGGTAATCAGCAGTCAATCAGTCTCACTTAATTCAATCAGTTTGGGTTAATTTCCAGGTGGGCCTTTGAGTATCTGCTAAGTTCCCTTATCTACCACATTCCCTGGCTTCTTGGAACATATGTTCCAATGCCAAACTCATAAATTTACTTTATATAAAACATTAAAAAGGAAGATAACTCCCCAACCTCATGCCCCCCCAAAGGCAATTATAGCAACCTTTTATTTTTATTTAGTTGTTATGGGTTTATCTTCTACATTAGGCAAAACTATCATTATAGATTTCCATATCACTCTACTATATTGGGATATTTAAGAGTATGTGTTGTTGAGTATAGTTCCCTCAGGATAGAGAACTTGACTTTTTGTACCAATGATATTATGCCTCTGAGTTCTGAGTACAATGCCTCAAATCTTATGTGTTATCAACATGAACTAATGACAAAAAACTCCCAGGAAAATAACATGAAGATCAGGTGAAATGAAATCACCTAGGAATGGTGACAAAACATACCATATGTTACAATTTCCCTTAATGAACTGAAAATATACATCATTAAAAGGTGTAATGAGATTGTCAGACCTTCAGCATTTCAAATTCTTGGAAATATATTAAGGGTGGAGTACAGATGCTAAGGAGCATTTGCCTATCAAAGTAATTATTTTACAATGACTTCAGAAGTATTATTAGGGGACTCAAAACAATAATGGCTACTTACCCCTCTGGCTTTCTTCTCATCTGAAGGAAATAAAGCATTTCAGATTTATGGTGGGATAATCCTTCCCATTGCTTGTGAAAACCACATTTGAAAGTCCCTTTCTTGTGTACAGGGTATTTAT
Source organism: Dromiciops gliroides (assembly GCF_019393635.1). Taxonomy (NCBI): domain Eukaryota; kingdom Metazoa; phylum Chordata; class Mammalia; order Microbiotheria; family Microbiotheriidae; genus Dromiciops; species Dromiciops gliroides. The sequence goes on from NC_057861.1 coordinate 155,165,246, forward strand.
TTTTTTGAAGAAACCATCCAGACACATCAATTCATTTTGCAGAAATGAAAAGCAATGATACCCTTGTTTGTCTGATGTTAGTTTTTCATATTTATATTCCAAAAAGAAAGCTTCTGGCTTGATTTCATGAAAAACAACAGGCATTATTGGAGAACCAGCCATCAAGTCCAAGTTTGGGTGGATAATTGAAAGATTGATTATCCTGGAGAATAGGTAGCTTTTATTACCTGCAGATGGCTGGCTGCAGCTCATTTGACGATTTGTGCATCCTTAATTGTGGCAGCAGTCATCCTGCTGTGTATCTGTCAAAGGATTTAAAATAAAGTCTGAGAGAATTTTTTTAAATTTTGTTTCAGCAAGGGAGAAAAAAGAAAATTCTTTAAAATGATTTAAAGACAGCTTGATTTGAATCCAGTTTGACCTACTCTATTCTTCATGGAAGAAAAAAAAATTGGTTAAAACAATTACATTGTACTAGTTGAAGTAATCTGGTGTTTACATGTCAGCAAAAAAGAATTGTGATGTGTAGAGCAACCTGGTCTATTGAGGATAATTTCTTGAGGCTTTTGCCTGATAAAATATCTTACTACTGAAACATTGTTGGATCTATACTTTTGAATAATAGTGGGGGTAAAGGGAAAGGAACTAAAATCATTCCTTGGTGATTTATAAAGGTAACTTTGTTTCCTGTTGGGTTAGAAATTCAAAACTATTTTTGAGGGGTGCTTACAAATGTATAGAATCCCATAATCTCAGGGCTAGAGCAAACAAGTAGTATAACAACAGAATTGGTTCTGCAATCTGGATATCTGCATTCAAATCCTGATTCTGCTACTTGGTACAGATTTGCCCTTTCCAATCTACCTCCCATACATCTATCTGAATTGGCATTGCCTCAGACAAACTGAGACCTTGCAAAAAAACTTAGCTTAAAAAGGCCAAGGTCTCCCACTGCATCCAAAGTCATCTTAAGTTTTCCAGATCTATAACTTGCTACTGGACTCAGATGACTCCAGAGGAGATACTGAGGCTGGTTACTTTGCACAGCCCTGACTCACTTAAATCCAGTTCACTTCCAGTTCAAAATATCACCAAGACCATGGTCCTCTTTGAGAAAGAAGAACTAGGGACAAACAAAAACAATTCCTCAACATGAAAAGAATGTCTCTCCCCTACTCCAGAAGCTTAAATGCTTTCTTGGCCCTTGGCTATAAGGTAAAATGCAAATTTGTCAGTTTAGTATTTGAAGTCCTCCATATATAAATCAATTTATTAACAAGGATATTTCCATTTCTGTGCTAGGCTCTAGAGATGCAAATCTCAAAGTGTAACAGCCACTGAATTCAAAAAGTGTGTAAGCTTGCCAGTGGGTACACAGTATTCACAAAATACTTACTAAATAAATTGAATGCAATTTTGGGTGACATGGGTGGAGGCTTTTAGTGAGACTTGGGACCCCAAGAAACCCAAAGATCCTAATCCACAAGGAATCCTTAAACTTTCCCAAGGGAAAAACAGCTCTGCCTCCCACCTCAGTAATGTGTTGTGGTTGAGCACAAAGACCCTGGTCTGCAAGGAACAAAAGTGATATATTGATATAGACTCAGACTCCAGGTACTTCCATCCCAGTTGTTTTGTGTCTCCCAGTTTTCATTCTCTTCCCAGGTATTTTGATAGCTTTTGTTTGTAAATATACAGAAAGACCAGCTCTTATCTTGCTCAGTAAGACTGTCTCCATAGTGATTCTGTCTCCCAGCCATATTTTCTTCTGTCTTAATTAATCTTTTTATTTTATAAGATTTGTGATGAGCCTCCAATTTTTGAGGTGACCTTGCCCCCTAATCTAGGTCACAAGTCCCCTTAATAGGGGCAGAAGTACTAGAAGCAAAGAAATCATATAGAAATTAATGTTTGGGCCAAGCCAAGCCTTGAAGAAAATGAAATTTAAAAGGCAGAGGCGGGGAGAAAGGTTACTGTAATCATGGGTGGAAGGGAAGAAGGGAACAAATATTTATTAAGTGCTTACTGTGTATCGGAAAATGTGCTATGTCTTAAAATATTATGTCATTTGATCTTAATATCAACCCTGTGAGGATGCTATCATGTGATTATGATCTACATTTTGCATTTGAGGAAACTGAGGCAGGCAGAGGCTAAGTAAACTGCTTAGGGAGTAACATAGCTAGTAAGTGTTTGAGATAATATTTGAACTTAAGTGTTTTTGACTCCAGTCCCAGCAACTCTATTCACTTTGTTACCTAATAACCTCTAATTGTTATTCAGTCATTTTAGTAGTGTCTGATTCTTTGTGACCCCATTTGAGGATTTCTTAACAAAGATACTGAAATTTTCCATTTCCTTCTCCAGGTCATTTTACAGATAAGGAAACTGAGACAAACAGGATTAAGTGACTTGATTAGGCTCACATAGCTAGTAAGTGTCTGAGGCCAGATTTGAATTCAGGTCATCCTGACTCCAGTCAGGGATATTCTATCCACTGTTTCATCTATCTGACCAGTTGACTCCAGGAGAACAGCCAATGAGGAAGTACTAAGAGGCAGGCTACCCTCCCAGACTTATTGCACATTACCCTCCTTCACTTACTAACCAAATCTAGCCATGTCTAGCCAAACTAGTCTACCTGCTGTTTCCTTTATAAGACTTTCCATCTCCTCAAAGTATAGAGCAGTTTCTTCTTTGTTGTTATTGATATGGGGAGAAAGCATGCGGGTCTTTAAGATTCCTCTGTAAAGAATTACACTCTCACACAAGACCTAATTAGGAATAAAAGAACAGGTTTATTGGGGTACAAGAGAAACTGGCTGCGAGGAAGGTTTTGGAGAAACCAAATGCTTTCCTCCCTGACTGGCTCGGGGAGTGCCCTTTTATAGGGTTTTTGGGGCCATGGATAAGAGTATCCCTTATTGGGTGAGGGGCTGGGGGTCCTCCTGCATTGCAATGGGGTAGGAGGGATCCCTCTTGAGCAATCTGGTGGTGGGTGTTATCTTTGTCCTGATGGGTCTAACAGTCTGCAGGTGGGCAGTTCCAGATGGTCTTTTCCTGGCATGTCTCTCTCAACGCATTACCTCATCCAGGTGCTCAGGAGGACTGGAATGCAGGGTGGTGGTCTTGGAGCATGCTTAATTCCATCTGGTGCTGCTTATCTCTTTTGGGCATGGGTGTCCTTGATTGAGTTCAAGGAGAGGCCTACTTTATTTCAAGGGAAACCCCTGAGGTTTCAAGGAAAAAAAGTTCCTTGAACTCCCCAGAGAACTGTTGGGGTAACTGGGGCCCATAATCCTCCCATGACATTATGGATCTAGTGTTTAGCACATTACCTGGCACATACATAATGCTTAATAATTGCCATTGAATGGATGACCAAAGTTATTTACCCACTCTGCTTCTCAATATCTTTAACTGAAAGATCCTGTATAGCTTCATCAGTTATTTACTCCACCCAGTCTTTGAAAGGGAATATCATAACATCCCTGACATGTGTTTAGCCAGCCTCTATTTAAAGACCTCTAATAACAACAGGAATAGTGATGCTAATGATAATCATGATCATGATGAGGATGAGGATCGTGATGGTGGTGAAGGTGATGATTATGATATAGCTCTTTAAGGCTTGTAAACAGCTCTACAAATACTTCATTTTATGCTAAGAATAATCCTGGGAGGTAGGTGCTATTATTATCCCCATTTTATAGATGAGGAAGCAAAAACTGAAAATGAAACAATCCCTGCTTTCAAGGTGTTTGAATTCTAGGGGATGGGATAATAGGTATTAGCTAGAATGTAAATAGTTCTTTAAAGTTTGCAAATCTCTTTACATATGTTAATTCACAACAACAATGCAAAAAGCAATGCTATTAACATTTCTTTTTCCAGATGAGGAAACTGAAGGACTTGCCCAGGATCACACAGCTATGGGGTATCTGAGATAAGATTTGAACTCAAGTCTTCCTGACTTCAGGTCCAATACTCTTTGCACTGCTTTACCTAGAGGTCTCTTATTTTGTATATGTACCTTATGAACAGGGAGATAGTTGCCTGACATTTGTTTATATAAAATAATGAGAAAAGTTAAAGACCGAAGTCTCTTTATAAGTTGGGTTTGAGGAGCCTTAAGTTATGAAATGGAAGAAACAGGATAGGAGAAAAAATTCAGTTTTGGGAATCTTGAGACATATAGAGTGGGGTGGGGCACTTGTTAAAAGTCTGAATAGATGGAAAAATCCTGATCTAACTATTAGGTACAATTGAGTTGCAGTGGGAAAGGAGGGGGCAAGAAACATCTATATCTTTCCTCTGGTCCCTTAAATATTTTATGGAAAGCATTGAAGCATTCAAGCTTTTGATTTGTACATTGGTGTTGGTATATATAGAAGAAAAACTGGCAGAAGAAAAACAAATTTGAATGAACATCTGAAGATCATTTATACTAGTCTTTGACCTTGAAAACAGATTATGCTAAAATATCTTGAGGATCATGGACTTGGAGTCAATAATATGAGTCAATGATCTTGAGCAAGTCAACTTTTTTTTTTGGGGGGGGGGAAAGGGGGTTAAATAACTTGCCCAGGGTTACACAGCTACTAAGTGTCAAGTGTGTGAGCCCAGATTTGAACTCAGGTCCTCATGAATCCAAGGCTGGTGCTTTATCTACTGTGCCACCTAGCTGCCCCCCCCAACTTTTTTTTTAGTTTCAGTTTCCTTAGTTCCAGTAGCCTCGGAAACTTGGCATTCTTAGTCTATTTGAATCGCGAAATATGGAGGCTTAATTTGTTCCTTGCTTAAAACAAACTCATTGGGGAGAGGACTGATATAAGCTAACTTTCTGGTCCTCTTCTTTGAGGCACAGAAGTTGGTCTCTCCCTGATTGGCTCTAAAATTCCTACTGCTATTTCTTTTTGACTCCTCTCCCACTGCTGCCCTTCCTTTCTCTGATTGTACTTCCTTTATTTTATTAGAATACACTCACACTCACACTCACACTCACACAGGTATACACACATATATACACATATACATATGCATGTATATACATAAATATATATGTGTATGTATGTATGCACATATATATGCATGTATATGTATGCATATATATGTATATGTATGTATGTATATCAAAACCAATTTATCTATAATCTTTGGCTTCTTGTGTACTTGTGTATGGGAGTTGGGTTTGGGGGAGGTAGTAGCCAGACTGAGTTACTGTCATGAACCAAGTTGGTGCCCTCACAGACAGACACTAAGATTGTAGCCTATGAGGTTCCTTATGATGTCTGTGCCCTACATGACCAGTGAGCTAAAGACGGAAACAGTGAGGAGTAGTTTTCAGCCATTACTTTGTTCATTACTATTTTGTGAGACTTTTACTTTGCATTTTGTTCTGTCTTCTTATCTTGTGGGTTCAGGCTTATTTATTCCAGATTTGGAGAATATTTCTGCTTTTGTTTTTGTTTTGAAGTTAAAGGGGTTGGTGCCATCTTGTCAATCATGTACCAACAGAAAATGTTTTGTGAAATATTTTTTGCCTCTTTCCAGTCACAATTGAAAGGTTCTATATTCTCATTATCTTTGTTGATTAAAGGAAAAAAAATTTAAAGTAGGACAAAATGTAGCTTTCAAGGCTCTCCTTCAAGGATGTGTTTGTTATGCATATTTTATGATTCCTTGATAGGTATAAAAATAGAGATATTTGTTGAGCAATTATCAAATTATCAGCATCAAGGAAAGTAGAAAACCATGTAGAGGTGTATCTCACTAAACATTTGGACATTGTCAATGAGTGTGATCAACATTTAGTCCAAATAGAACAGGGATTCCCTCTGGATTAAGAGATCTTCTAGAAATTTATTTCCTGGATGAAATTTTGCTGATTGCAGAAAACTCCAAATCCTCTAGGGCCTCCTAAATCAGACATGTGCTTTCTCCAAATATTTCCACTGAACAGTCAAAATTTCAAAACAAGAATAATAGAGAATGTCTACTCCCCAGATTCTATATGCAGTTGAAAGGACAGATCATAGAGTTCATTAGTAAGTTCCTATAACCTAGAGATTTCTGTCAAAAGATTATGAATCAAGAGCTATAAGAGAATTCAAAGATCATCTAGTTCAAACCTCTCATTTCCAAAAGGTGGAAAAAGCTAAATGACTTGTGTAAAGTCTCATATGTTTCAGAAAGAAACATATGTTTCAGAGGTAGGGTTTGAAGTCCAGCACTCCTTCTCCATAGTCATTGCTCTTACTAATGTATCTAGGAATAAAAAATAATGATTCTCACATCAGAAATCAATCATTTCCTATCAAGAAATAGCTAATGTTATTTTATTTTTGTGATGTTGTTTCAAGTCTGCTATGACCCTAACATATGACTACCTTCATGAAGAAAACATTCATGATTTGTTATTTGACCTTATTGAAAAAGTTAATTGATATTGTAACGTTTGGAATAACGCCACCTGCTGGATACTTACTGTAGAGGAGTTCTGCCCATGAAGGGAAGGTCTTTGAGGGCAAGACCAGGAGTCAGGAGGTGACACGGGCTAGTGGGAGGAGGAAGGAAGAGACTGGCGCTCAGTCTCGCTCTCTTTCCTTTGGACGCTGGCGGAGAAGGGAGCTAGAAATGTGCTCTCCCTTTAATAGATAGGAATCTAGGCCTTTCTCTCTCTCTTTACCAAATTCTTATTCTCCTTAATAAATGCTTAAAAACCTAACTCTTGCTAAAGCTTATAATTTATTGGCGACCACTCATTAGATATTTTAGACAGTTTAGCTAGAATTTTACCCCTTAACAGATGGCTGACCACGAAGAGGAAAGCTAAACCTCAGTCTTCTGATCTTCTGGTTGGGTAAGAAATTTCCCCTACCCTAACCTAAATCTTAAGTACTGCTGAATTGCCAGGTGTTTTCCCTTTAAATTTTTTCGAATGGACCTTTTAAACTCCCTAATTACCCTATTTTTGATTTTAGTCTGTTTAACCAGACAAATGGGAGATAAGATCATGTTAATGCTTTGTTTTTGTGGATTTTTTATTTTTGTTAAAAGAGCCAGCAACTTACTCACACAAGGAAATATCTCTCCCTCTCCCAACCATGCTTTTTCAGAGAAACCTGAAGAGATTCCCGCAGCTTTTCCCAGTTCTAACAGTAATTGTTGCTCTAATTTTGCATGCCTGGAGGCAATGACCCACCCTCTAGAAGCTTTTAATCCCCTAGCACCTGGAGGCAAAGTGGGGGAAGAGGAATCCAGGCCTGAGTTCAAAATCAAGTCGGATTCAAATTGCGCTGGTCCCTCCCCTCCTCCCCAGACCCCACCCTCTACTCCTCCTATGGCCAAGCCCATAGCTTCCCCTGCCTGGGAAGTCCAGAGATCTGATGCGCATGCTCAACTTTTTCTACCTTCATTTGCAGCTTCAGGCTCAGCCCTTCCCCGGCCTGGCTGTGCTTTTGAGACAATCTTAGAAAACTCTTTAAATTCCAGATATGCTTGTTTTGTTCATAATTTTGCTAACCTGCTTTTGTCTTTAATTAGTAATCTTATAAAGCATTTGTATGGTGAAAAGACTGACAGACAATATAAAGGGGTTAAAGAAGAAAAACTTAAGCTGAATAAGAATGACAACCAACAACATAGTTCAAGACTCTGCTTCTTTTGCCATGGAAGGGTATATATTTTAGAGAAATGTAGAAGTAAGCAGCAAGGTATTGATATGAGTTTTGGGGATTTTAGATATCGGAATCAAAAGTGTTCTGAATTCACTCAGAGTATTAATGTCAGTTCAGAGGTTACATAGGATTTCTATGCTATTATATATACATTTTGAAATTAATGGTATGGGTTTATTTTCGTAGAGATTTTCATGCATTTGAGATTGTGTTTTATACTTAGTTTCTAAAACAAAGAGAATATTTGTAAAAGCTTTTTATAGTCATGTGGTCCAGTTTATATTTTATAATACTCTTATTGATATTAAGTTCATATTCATTTAGATTTCCCTAGTTTGAATTTCATTGTCTTTTATTGTTCCACATGTATTTTCTTCTATTCATTCATCTATCTAATTTTGAAACATGGTTTTGATTTCATAATACAATGTTAATTCTAGGAGTATTGTGCTCCCATATTCTGAGTTGTTTGTTTTTGTTATTTTTTTTTCCTCAACTGATTATTTGATCAAACTCTTTAAAGCATTTCCCTGGCAAATTGGTTGCCATGGCAAGTGTAAATTGATTCTAGAAGTATTATTTTTGATAAGCATATTCCCCCCCAAAAAAAAAAAGAGGGGAACATTTGTAAAAGTTTTCTTTTTTTCAAAAAAAAAAAGTTCTTTGAGATTCTGTTGTGCTTTAACTTGTATTTAAGTATGTTCTGATTTTTCACAAAAGTAATTGTATACTAAGTAAAAAAAAAGGGTATTATTTGAAATTGTTGCATAATTATATATTATATTTTGAGTCAAGATGTATTCACATTTTTTGCAATCATTTATTATCCTCAATTTTAAATCCATATGAGACTTGGATTATGGGAACTTATCATTTAAGACATTAATTGCCTTTATTCTGAGTTATCAGATGCCAGTTGGCCAAGGTGCCATCCAATCACAAGAGGAATACATGCAAGAGCAGACACTGAACTGTCACATGAGGGGAGACATGCATGAAGTCAAGGTATGGCCGAGAGAACGGCTTTTGACAAATCGTTGAGGTTGGATTCTCTTGGTTTAATATTTTATTCTCTTTTTCCCCACAATATTGTACAGATGGCTGGAAGTATTCATCCCACCCATCTCACTTCTACACCTGGCTTCTATGCTCCCTCCTATATGCCTGATGCCATGGACATCTCAATCCCATGCATCTGATTAAGTCTGACTCAGTTTCTTCCAATATGTTCGGTGGCATGGACATATATTCCATCCACCTATTTTAAGCCTGGCATACTGTATGGGCAGTACATATTGCTCAAGTGTGGGAATGCTCATATCCCATCATTTCTCTGTTCTTTTATGGTAACCCCCATAATTATCTCAGGTGTCATGATAAATACAGTGTTGAATTTGGCCTTGACACCTGTTACCAATTATATTAGATTTTTAAATTTCTCATAATGGCATGAGGATAATTAGGCAGATGATGCAAAAAATGATGAAACAAAGATAAAAATTATTTAAAAAAAATTAATATCACAGCAATTGTCTTCTCAATTACCCTCCATAAGGGGGGACTATAGTAATATTATAATTTTAAAGAATGTTTCAATTTTTGTTTTATTATATGTTTCATGTGTAACAACTAAGATTCTGAATTCCCTTAGACATGTTTTTGAGAACTTTCATTGTTTGATTTGATTATTGACAAAGCTATTTTAAAGTTGTGTTAAGCTCAATTTTGTAGGAAATTTTCCTGGCTGATTACCAGCATCCACACATCAACCCCTGAAGAGACTTCCATTCTACGACTACACCTAGAGGACATCTGAGAAAAGACTTTCAGAGACTTTAAATGAACAGTTTTGATTTGTTCTTTTTGTTGGTTTTTTTTCTCTTTCTGTTATAATATACACCATCTGTAACATGTATTCTCTGCAGAGGCCCTCCCTTTGCAAGACTAATGTCAAAGCGTCGGTTCATGAGGACAAAAAAAAATCGCCCCTCTGGACAAAACTTTCCTCTCTTCCTTTTCTATATTGTTGTTCACATATTATTAGTTAGCAATAGTTATCATATTGTTTTTACTGTTCCGTCAAGGAAACATTTTGTTTCTTGAGGAACAACAGGGGGGACTGTAACATTTGGAATAACGCTACCTGCTGGATACTTACTGTAGAGGAGTTCTGCCCATGAAGGGAAGGTCTTTGAGGGCAAGACCAGGAGTCAGGAGGTGACACGGGCTAGTGGGAGGAGGAAGGAAGAGACTGGCGCTCAGTCTCGCTCTCTTTCCTTTGGACGCTGGCGGAGAAGGGAGCTAGAAATGTGCTCTCCCTTTAATAGATAGGAATCTAGGCCTTTCTCTCTCTCTTTACCAAATTCTTATTCTCCTTAATAAATGCTTAAAAACCTAACTCTTGCTAAAGCTTATAATTTATTGGCGACCACTCATTAGATATTTTAGACAGTTTAGCTAGAATTTTACCCCTTAACAATATCAACTCATTGATTGATCTTGGGGATTACATAGGATGGAAGCTTATTAGCTATTGGATTATAACTCTCATCCCCTCAGGGTTTCTGCCTAGAGACTTGAGAAAAGAAATGGTATTCTCTTCAAAAGGAACCTAACTTATGAGTCCAACGTGAGATGGGGTAGTGAGCCCAAAGCAGCTACAACATACCAATTTTTTTGTAGATTTTTTGGAAATTCTTCAAAGAATTTTTCTACCTCTTCAATTCCTAAAACAGATGTTGATACATAAATTGCAATTATCATCATGTTCTTCACTTTGCTTATGCTGATTATGAGTACTTCAAGACAAGTTGACCATGTGCCTTCCTTATGAATACTAGGCTAATTGTAATATTCAAATGGTTTGAACCAAATAATTTCTACTCAATACAAATGTCACCAAAAAAAAAAAAAGATTACTAAAAAAGCCATAATCCTCTCCCACTTTTTTTGTAAATAGAAGCACATTATTTATCTAAGAGTTGATAGTGGGGGCAGCTAGGTGGTGCAGTGGGTAGAGCACTGGCCCTGGAGTCAGGAGAACCTGAGTTCAAATCTGGCCTCAGATACTTAACACTTATTAGCTCTGTGATCCTGGGCAAGTCACTTAACCCCAATTGCCTCACCAAAAAAACAAAAACAAAAACGAGTTGATAGTCATAGGTCTTTTCATTATTGCTTCAGATATTAATGCCACATAAAAAATCCCCTTGTATTTATCTTGTATATATATTGAAATATGTACATGTTGAAAGAATCTAAGAACTTAAGAGAATAGGAGTAGTTTCACTTTTTGTCTTTTTTATGCCCCAAACCTAACATAGTTACTGGTATTTAATAAATGGTTGATTGACATGAATATCATGTGATTTAAAAAGGAGTCTTAATAGAAACATACCATGGGTCATAGAAGTATCTTTGAGTCTCAAAATCACACTTGAGTCAATATCTAAACTTGAACCTTTCACACATATTCCCAAATTAAACACTAATCACAAGAAGGGATTTTTCTACCAATGGACTAAAATAAGAATGAATTTGATTCTGTATGCAATACATATATATGAAGAGGAATACATATTTTATATATGTATGCACATGTATGGAAGCATATATACAGCATATATATATATGTATATGTATCTGAAGACATTTATGTTGTTAAGGCTAAAATTCTAGCTAAACTATTGTAACGATTGGAATGATGCCACCTGCTGGAGACTTACTGTAGAAGAGTTCCACCCATGAAGCGAAGGTCTTTGAGGGCAAGACTAGGAGTCTTTTCTTTGGCATCAGGAAGTGACGCGGGCTAGTGGGAGGAGGAAGGAAGAGCCTGGTGCTCAGTCTGACGGTCTTTCCTCTGGACTCTGGTGGAGAAGGGAGCTAGAAATGTGCTCTCCCTTTAATAGATAGGAATCTAGGCCTTTCTCTCTCTCTTTACCAGATTCTTATTCTCCTTAATAAATGCTTAAAAGTCTAACTCTTGCTAAAGCTTATAATTTATTGGCGACCATTCATTAGATATTTTAGACAGTTTAGCTAGAATTTTAGCCCTTAACACTATCTAAAATATGTAATGAGTGGTTGCCAATAAATTATAAGCGTTAGCAAGAGTTAGGCTTTTAAGCATTTATTAAGGAGAATAAAAATTTGGTAAAGAGAGAGAGAGAAAGGCCAACATTCATCTATATATTAAAGGGAGAGTGCATTTCTAGCTCTGCTCTCTGCCAGAGTCCACAGGAAAGAGCCTCAATCGGAGTGCCAGGCTCCCCCTTCTTCCTCCCACCAGCAAACGTCACTTCCTGACGCCAAAGAAAAGATGCATGGTCTTGCCATCAGAGACATTCACCTCATGGTGGAGCTTTTCTACAGTAAGTCTCTAGCAGGTGGTGTCATTCTAATCATTACAATGTATATTTGTATATCCTTATGCGAAGGCTAATAGATAAAAGTGGTTGATAAAATTGAGAAGCACATGGGATGAGAGATCATGAGTTATTGTATTAAAAACACCAATCCCTCCAAAAAGCCTAAAGGGAGGAATAGTATTCTTCTTTTGAGAATCTAACTTAAGATCCCAATGTGATTGGGAAGCGTAAACCCAGTGTGGTGCTATGTTCATTTTGTTTATAGCATTTTTTTTCAAATTCTTCCCAGAATTTCTTGATCTCCTTATTCCTTGCAAAACATACACACACCTATGTATATAGAGTATATGTATGTATATGTATATATAATGCATACATGTATATATAATATTAATATACATACCTAATATGCATACCCATATGCATATATGTTTATATAGGTATGTATGGCATGTATTTGTGTATATATATAAATTCATATGTATATGTATATATGAGTACGTGTATACATTGAATAATCAACATTTTTAGAAAAATTTCATAGAAATTGTGTATGATAGGACTTTTGAAGCTCAAAATTACAACAAAACATCAATATCTAAATGTGAACTATGCACATCAGATTAAGAATCAAACTGTTACTCCAATATATATGTATTGTAATTATCTCTAATCCCAATACATATGCATATATGAATATATACATTTGTGCACATGTATGCATAAATATACGCACATGCAAGCATGGATACATGCATATATACAGCTTTATTATGGAACTACTATCTTCATTCAGGAAGAGAGTAACTACTTTTCTGTGAGTTATCTTGTCATATTGACACATGAGGACTATATCCATGGAAATACTGAAGTTCTTAATAAAACCTTGACTAGGGCTATTAGTGTTTTATGAGTATTTCTTGAGGCTGCAGAAGAGATTTGTGAAAAAAGAGTCTATGAATAGATAGCTTGAAGAGTAAAAGTGAGACCATGAATGTGTTCCTACAAAAGAAAGGAATGAAACACTTTGGTTAGGGTTACTAGGGTCCTTAAGAAAGATTTGGGTCAAAACAATTTTCCTGAGCATCATTCATGACCCTGGCCCAGAACACTTAATGGGCATTGTCCACTGCCATAGCTTTATAGTTTTAGCTTTATTATGTTTTTTTATGACTCTTCTCAAGGTTAAACGATTTCCTATTATTTATCAAATGCTAGAAAGAAAAAATAAAGTTTGCTTGCCTGTGTATATAGAAGGCAGGGCATCAATAACTATTTTCCCCTTCTAAGCACACTGTATCTTTTAAAAAAAAAATTGGATGGAAAGTATTTTGCATGATAGATGTGGTATGGCAGTAGTTCCCAAAATGAAGCTTAATTTTAAGACCTCTTCTATTTTTGCATCATGGAAGCATACGGATTTGATGAATATCACTATTATTTTTATTTATGGTTGGCTTAAGGCAAAACACACTGTGATATTGAAAGTGTAAAGCCAATCACCATCCATTTTGGGGGAAAAGATCTGCTACTCTTTTGTTATTTCTTTTCCTTCATTTGTATTTCATTCATAAAAGGTGAAGGATCATGAGGCTAATTGGCTTATTATAACCCTATGGTTTATTAGCAGTAAAGTATAATGTAGGGCAAAGTTGGAGTGAGCCCTAAGCAGCAACCTTATTTAATCACCTTTTCATTCAATTTCCAGCCATGAAATTCCAACAACTGATTCCCTACAGAAATGGGTAGAATTTTCTTCTGATGAAAACTAATAACTTCTATTGGCATTATATATTTTCCCAATGAATGATTTTTAGTAAATCAATATATCAGTGTGGAAGAATTCTACCTAGCATAAGGATTTGATGTTATTTCCAGAAGATAATTGTTGCTTTAACAATATGTGTATATACATACATATATACATATAAACATAAGTATATATATATAATATTATATACACACACATTCTCCATATATATATATATATATATATATATATATATATATATATACATACATACATACGTACACATATATCATGAAGGATATCTCTTTATAAACAACTAGTTTTGTGGTTCATTTTAAGAATTTGAAATCCATTGAAAATATCTAGTCTTAAAAATAAGACCATATTAATTATTCACAGAACACAATATGTTGCCAGAACTACACAGGTATTTATAAAAAGTGAACATATTATGATGTTTTATTTTTTTTAATAAAAATACTAAAATTTAAATAACTTTATAATCAGCTATTAGGATCACTAAAAGTATTGACAAATATTCTATTCCTAAACCCAAAAGGAACATTGTTCTGAATTAAACTCTATTTTCACAATGATGTCCTTATGACAACCCTTTTACATAGGAAGCACAATTATCATTATCCTTGTTTTATAGCTGAGGAAACTGAAGCTCAGAATGGTTAATTCACTCACCCAAAATTGTATGGAAGCAGTTGATGTGGCAATGGATAGAGTACTGGGACTTCAGTGTGTAAAACCCGAGTTCAAATTTGGCCTTAGATACTTAGAAGATGTGTGACCCTGACTAAGTAACTTAACTATGTTTTTTCTTAGTTTCTTTGACTATAAAATGAAGCTACTATTAACTTTTACTTCTTAGGATTGCTGTGAGGATCAAATGAAATATTTGTAAAAAGTGATTAGCACAGGGGGCAGCTAGGTGGCGCAGTAGATAGAACACCATCCCTAGAGTCAGGAGTACCTGAATTCAAATCCAGCCTCAGACACTTAACACATACTAGCTATGTGACCCTGGGCAAGTCACTTAACCCCAATTACCTCACTAAAAATTTAAATAAAATAAAAATTTTAAAAAGTGATTAGCACAGTGCCTGGCTAGCGTGGGCATAATGTAAATGCTTATTTCCTTCTTCTTCCCTTTCTCCAATCTGCCAGCAATTGCAAAGCTGGGACATGACTCAGCTCTTCTCAGAGCAAATCAAGTTTTCTTTCAAGCATACTACACTAACTCCTATATAACTTCTATGCTACAAACCCAGAAATATCTTACATTTGATTGATGAGAGCATATTTTTTTCTTTCATACCCATTCCTAATTATCTTCCTGAAAGTTGTACAAGTTACAAGGATTCAATTCATTAATATTTCTGAAATACTTTCAGCTGAGAGAGATATTCATTTACTTATTTACATTCTTTTTACAAGAGAAGCAGCTATAACACAGTGAAAAGGTTGCTGCCTTTCCAAATTAGGATACCTTCTTCACTCTGACACATATTCACTCTTTGGGCTGGGACAAGTCACTTAACTTCCAACACCCAAGTGCTAAATTATCATAAGTTTCAGAGTAACTTCAGATCTACAATGGTAAAGGAAGTTATTCCCCAAGAATTTCCTTTATCTATAAAACTACAATTTGGGTAAATACATGCATACATATTACACACATACATATATACACATGCATATATATGTATATATTTCAAATATGTATATTCATTTATGTCAGGAATAAAAACATATAGTTTTAACTATGAAAGGCACTCACCTCATATATGAAAGATAGATGCCTTGCGTAGGGAAATTCCTAGATTTCTGTTTTTCACACAAAATAGAGACTTGGACTTTTTCTATAAACCTTTTTTTAATTCTCTTTTAATTATTCAAATTAAATAAGGGAAAAAGCATTATTTAGGTTAATCTATTTTTAATGACTGTGTAGTTTATCTCTAACTAGGGAAGGATGACCAAGGCATGGAAGCAAATTAATATTTAGCAGTTTTTCTTAGAAGCCAGTCAGTATTTTAACTATTGAATCTTTTAGTCTGATTTTTTTCTGAAAATTCTTAAAACTCCTCAGTGATTTCTTTTGTGCTTCATGTGACCTCTTCATCACTGATTGAAATGGAGGAAAGGGAGTGGGATGAGGAACCTCCAAAGATCCTGAATGAAAAAATAGGCTTTTTCTACATCCCAGGTTTGGACATTTAGGAACCATGAGCAGGGGAGTGTTTTGGCAGATCTTAAAACATAAGAAAAGAGGTATTCAGTAGATAAATTCAATTATTTTTCAGTTTCACTTTAAGTATACAATTATTCAATAAATTATTACATATTAAAAAAAGAATGTCACTGGTATGACTGAAGAACTTTTACTACAGCTATTGAAACATCTTACTTGGTACTGTTATTTAAAGTTAATATTAATCAGCTTTAAACATTCTTTGCAGTGGCAGTCAGGTTTTGAATTTTAAAAACAAGGCTGTCTTTAATAAATTTATATTTTAATCCTGGTCCTTCCTACATTCTGTGTTGGGGTATGTGGCAGTGGTGATGGGATTAAGGCTTAGAGAACTCAGTGATAAAGAAAAGTAATACCTATTTCCCTTTTTCTCTATTGACTTTATTGTAAATTATGTAAAGGTGTTATTTTAGTATTAATCATTAAATAATAACCAACTCAAAATACAACTTAAGGAAGGATTATGAAATTATATGAATGAATATGAATTTACCTTTCAATATTTCACATCAATTGTATTAAGTCAGCACAAAATAGCACCTTGAATGTGATTCCATGTGATTAAATGTGATTTCATGTGATTCATGAATTAAAACTCATTCCTAGAAATCCAGTATCCTGAAAGCAAGAAATATACATAAGAAATGCTACCATCATGGTAACTGATCATTATCACCCCATAAATTATACTGGGTTTTTATTTCTAAGCTTCTCATGTATTAAATGAAAGACAGATGAGGCCACCAATGACTCATTTATAGGTTCAAGGGATATTGATGCAGCTTATAAGTACCATTTCATACTCAAATAAAAACAAAGAAACAAAACTCCATAGCTACTCTATAACATCTGTAGCTCTAACAGGCTTAAACCGATTGGTTGCATTTTAGTGAAAATAACTTTTGTCATTCTCTACTATTGTTCTCAGGGCATATTTTCATTCACAAGCTGAATTTCTTCCTTCTTGCATTCCTTGTTGGCAAATATGAAATACAAGAACTCCCATATTCATAAATGAGTCATCGTTTCCCCAACAAAAGTGACAGCAGATGCATCAGTAACATGAAATAACCTGCAACAGTTACCCAGAAATTAGAAACCCATAAAAATCACATTATCTTAGACACCAGTTTGAAACTACTTGGATTTCAAATGCAGGATTCTTCAAAGGTACATAGATATCTGATGTTAATTTAGGATCCCAACTGTAGTTCTATATAACTTTTACTATTTTCAAAATCTAAATATATTAGTACACTAAATTATAGCATTATGATAGTTAAATATAAAAAAAAAAAAGATCCCCTAATCTAGAGTAAGGGCTAAGTACTAGCCATTAAAATCTTTAGAAGACCTTTAGGGTAAAGAAGTGAAGATGATGAATCTTGTTGCATCCAGTCCTAGGCAATATATCATTTATGTTCCTGAAGCCAAGGGATAGTTCTTTTTTCTTGTAATGATCTTTAAGAAAGCCTGGAAAGTGAAACAAGTCTGTGGAACTAAGTGATGTGCCAACAAAAGAGCTCAAAGGAACTTTGGAAAGACTGTTTTGATCATGGACTGAGGTTTTTATATCACCAATTTCTTTCGATATTAAATATGTACCCTCACTTATTTGACAGAATCTTCTATTTGTGGTTGGTTTTCTCATTAAATTAGAAAGAAGGGAGGGAGACAGATTGTTGAAAATTGTGGAGAGCTGACCAAGTATTTTGTATTGTATCCTATAGATGATAAGGAGTCACTGAAGATTTTGGCATTATTGGAGTGAGTTAAATCTTTGTTTTTAGAAATATCAGTTAAGAGCTATGTGGAAGATGGATTAGAGAGTTGAATGCCTGGAAGCAAAGAAAGCAATTAGTAGTCTATTAACAATAGTCACACAAGAGGTAATGAGCTTCTGAATGAGGGTAGAGAAATATTGTATGAGCTGCTTGAAGAAGAAAAATATGAGATGTGAGAGAAAAAAGTTATGATCTGGTTAATGAAGAAAGGGTGTGATTCTAATAAAGGCAGGTTCAATCAAACTTAGAGCAAAACATGAAGGCATTTGGTTGCCTTGGTACCATGACCAGCCATTTATAGGTAATCCAGAGTATATGATTTAGTGTTATTGAAAATTTTAATTGGCAGAATGCAAAAATCATACTGAATATTCAAACCAGGTTATAAAAAAGGGAGATTGGGATGTGGAGAATTGTCAGAAGAAAAAAGAGCAAGGGGAAGGTGAGAAATAGCCATGATTTTATATTTTCATGGTATATATTTCTAATATTCAGAAATATTAAAGTAACAACATTTAATAATTATTGAACTTGTACACCAAGATCCCTTGGACTTTCTAATACAAAGGTGATTTCTTTGAGGATCATTGAGAATGTTTTTGCATCTTACACATGTATGTGTTAGGTGTGATGAATTTCAGAAAGATATGTCATCATTTCAAAAGAACAGTTTGATGCATGTAGAAAATAGAACTCTTATTTTCTTCATTTTGGGTCAGGAATATCTATACTATAGTTCTTTGAAGGTTAGAGATCTTTTATTTCCTTCCCCTCCCAAATTGTCACATATTGTCAGTCTATTGAACTATCAGACTATCAAACTACCTACCTATCTACCTATCCATCCATCCACCCATCCATCCACCCACCAATCCACCCACCCATCCATCCATTCATCCATCTGTCCATCCATCCATCCATCTGTCCATCCGTCCATTTGTCCATCCGTCTGTCTGTTTATACATATGTGTAATATATATACATGCATGCGCATGCAAGGTTATTAGGCTGTTATAACATTTAATGACACTAAAGATAAAAGCTTCTATCTCATGACTTTATGTTTATAGATTGGAACTTTCTTGAGGGGACTCCTGAAAGTAAAATATTTTTTCTTCTTTTTGTAAACAGTGAGAATATTTATGGCTGAATGTTTCCTTTATGACAAACTTATGGATACAAATAGGGCATCACATTCTATCAAAATGTTCTGCTATATTTATTAATGTTTCAGGATGAGTTTAATAGATCACTAGGAATAGAATATCCCTTTAGTCTGTATGATAGAAAGAATATATAACTAATTTCCCTGCAATATTGGCTGAATTAGTTCTTTTCTTCGAAAAGAAGTATTGTAACCATCCTTGAAACTTAATTAGTTTAGAGGGTGAAAGGTTCAGATCATTTATATAATTTCCTGATCACTTGAATAAAAATAAAATGTTATTTTGGTATCTCTAGCCTCACTTAGATGCTTGGTTGGCAAACCACCACAGGAGACTAAGAGTGGGAGATATGCCTATCTGAATCATCAATACAACATTCTGACATATCCTTATTGAATATTTTTCCACTGCTGAGTAAATCTTGCTCTCACTCTCACTCTTTTCCTTTCTCTTTTAGCTAAATGAAATGAATAACTTTTTCATTTAAATCCAGTTTTGGAGCTATATTACAAGGAGTCTGGTCTGAAACAGGGACACTCTGAAATATTGCTTATTTATTTACTAATTTTTATTTATCTATTTATAAATTCATTTATATTTATTCATTCATCCATGTATTAATTCATTTCCTTCGTTATTTACTCATTTATTTATACATGTTTTTATGTTGTTGGTTTGTTTATTCATTCATCTTTGTATTTATTTATTTATTTATTATTTTACAAGTGAAAAAAAATAATAATTTGGAAGCTATGTTGGGCCTAACATACAAGTATATTCTAAATATATATATATATATATATTTCAACTAATTAATCATTTATTTTGAGCATTCTTTTCCTTTTAAATTTTGTGTTCCAAATATTCTCCATCTGATCTTTCTGAGAATTTCAGCAATATATCTATTATGTATAAGAAATCATACAAAACATATTAGCCATATTTCAAAAAAAAAACAAGAAAAAATAAAGGAAATGAGAAAATTATACCCATTTTGCTTTCAGAGTTCATCAGTTCTTTGTCTAGAGGTGGCTAGCATTTTATTATCATTAGTCCATTGTTGTTATTGTGCAGAATGATCTGGTTCTTCTCACTTCATTTGGCATCACCTCATATATGTCTTGCCCTGTTTTTTTTTTCTGAAACCATCCTTCCCTCATCATTTTTTAAAACATAACAAAAAAAAAAAATAAGGGGCAGCTAGGTGGTGCAGTGGATAGAGCACCGGCCCTGGAGTCAGGAGTACCTGAGTTCAAATCTGGACTCAAACCCTTAACACACACTTACTAGCTGTGTGACAACGCTGGGCAAGTCACTTAACCCCAATTGCCTCACAAACAAACAAACAAAGAAAAAAAAACCCACACACAATAGTACTGGGGGAAGCACAGTGGATAAAGCACCAGCCTTGGATTCAGGAGGACCTGAGTTCAAATTCAGCCCCAGACACTTGATACTTGATAGCTGTGTGACCCTGGGCAAGTTACTTAAGCCCCATTGTCCTGCAAAAAAAAACAAAACAAAACAAAAAAACACACAATAGTACTCTATTTCCATAACTGATGACCATCCTTTCAGTTTCTAACTCTTTGCCAAGACACACACACACACACACACAACTGCTATAAATACATAAAGGTCCTTTTGCAATATAGTTCCTTTCTTTTTTCTTGGATTTCTTTGGGATACAGAGCTAGTAGTGGTATTACTGGGTCCAAGGGTATGCACAGTTTTATAGTCTTTTGAGCCTAATTCTAAATTGTTCTTCAGAATGGCTGGAACCAGTCCACACTCTACCAGCAATCCATAAGTGCACCTATTTTTCCCTCATCACCTGTAGCATTTATCATTTCTTATAGGTATGAGGTGGCACCTCAGTGTTGTTTTAATTTGCCTTTCTCTAATAAATTGTTGCCTAGAGCAAAGCTTCTTAAACTGTGGGTTGCGACCCCATATGGGGTTACATAACTGAATATGGGGGTTGTGAAAATTTGGCAATAGTAAAAGGTTATATATACCTATTTTATATACTTATATCCCATAGGTCACATATAAATTTCTCAGGTGAAAAGCAGTCACCAGTGGAAAAAGTTTAAGAAGCCCTCATCTAGGGCCTTTTTCATAAGATTATATATAGCTTTGGTTTCTTCTGAAAATTTTATGTTTTTATACTTTGATCATTTATCATTTGGGGAATGGTCCTCATGTTTATGAATTTGACTCAGTTCTATACTCAGCATATATTTGAAAAATAAGGCGATCAGAGAAATTATGTTGTTTTAAAATATTACTTCATTGTCTATAATGCATTTTGGCATATTCTAGTTTCCCTGATTATCTTTTTTAATTAGGTCTCTCTTTTATTTTTCTTTGTTTGAAATCATGTTTGCTAACCTTGCATTTTTTACTTCGATTGAAGCATATTAGATTCTGCTCCAGCCTTTATTTTCTGTGTGAGTTATCTTTCTGTTTCAAGTGTGACTCTTGTAAACAACATATTGTTGGATTCTAGTTTTCTAAACCATTCTGTTATCTACTTGCTTCCATTTTATGGGTGAGCTCATCCTATTTGTATTCACAATTATGAATGTTGTGTATTTCCCTCCATCCTATTTTCTTTTGTCTGTCTGTCTGTCTGTCTCTCTCTCTCTCCCATCTTCAAAATTCAGTTCTGCTTCTAACTACTGTCTCCCTTAATCTGCCTTTTTATTATCTTCATCCCTTTCTCTTTTACCCTTCTCTTTCTATTTTCCTATTGGTTAAGTTACATTCTATACACAACTAAGTGTATGTGTGTGTGTATATGTCTATTTATATGTATTTGTAAGTATGTACATATGCATTTTCCCCCACTTGAACCAATTACAATGAGAGTGAAGTTCAATCATTGTTTGTCAGCTCCTCCCCCATTTTCTCCTCCATTACAAAAATTCTTCATTGCATATCTCTTTTATGTGATAAAAATTTCCCCATTCTACCCCTCCCTTCCCCTTTCTCCCAATGCATCCCTCTTTATTACCCCTTCATTTTGGGGGGGCAAAGATTATTCCAATATAATCAACTCACACCCACATCCTCTGTCTATGTAAACTCCTCTTAACAGCTTTAATACTGATAAAGTTCTTAGGAGTTATATATATCATCTTCCCATATAGGAATGTAAAAAGTTTAAGCTTATTGAGTCATTTATGATTACTCTTTCATGTTTACCTTTTTATCCTTCTCTTGAGTCTTCTGTTTGAATGTCAAATTTTCTTTTCACCTCTGTTATTTTCATCACATATGCTAGAAAGTCTTCTACTTATATAAATATACATTTCTTTACCCCAGAAAAATTAGACAGTATTTTGCTGGATAGATTATTCTTGGTTTTAATCCTAGCTTCTTTGCTTTCCTGGATAGTATACTCCAAGTTCTCAGTTCTTTTAAAGTGGAAGCTATTAATTTTGTTTGAGATCCTAACTATGGCTCCACAATAGTTTAATTGTTTCTTTCTGGCTGCTTTAAATCTTTTTCTTTTTGATCTGGGGATTGGGGGATTTGGTTGTAATATTGCCAAAAGTTTTCATTTTTCAATCTCTTTAAGGAAGTCATCAATGGCTTCTTTTAATTTCTGTTTTACTCACTGAGTCTAAGATATCAGGGAAGGTTTCTTTGATAATTTTTTGAAATATGATATCTAGGCTCTTTGATCATGGCTTTCAGGTACTTCAATAATTCTTAAATTATCTCTCCTCAATCTATTTTCCAAGTCAGTTGTTTTCCAAGGAGATATTTCACATTTTCTTCTATTTTTTTCATTCTTTTGACTTGGTTTTTATTGTTTCTTGATTTTTCATGGAGTCATTAGCTTTCACTTTCCCAATTTTAATTTTTAAGGAATTAGTTTGTTTTTTAAGTGAGCTTTTGGACCTCCTTCTCCATTTGACCTATTCTGCTGTTTAAAAAGTTCTTCCCTTCAGTAGGTTTTTGTATTACTATTACCATTTGGCCAGTTTTGTTTTTTAAGATGTTATTTTCTTCAGTAGTTGTTTTTTTTTTTACTCTTACTGAGCTGTTAATTTTCTTTTCCTAATTTTCTTGTGTTACTCTCATTTTGTTTCCTTGTTTTTCTTCTGTCCCTATCTTTTTTTCTTTAACTTACTAGGAATTCTTAATGGGTTAGGATCTAATTAACATTTATCTTTCAGGCTTTTTTGGTAGCTGTTTTCACTTTTGTCTGAGTTTATGACTTGATCTTTCCTGCCACCATAGTAACATTTTATGTTTCAATACTTTTTCTTCTTTTTTGTTATTTGTTCATTTTTCTAGCCTATTTCTTGACTTTTAACTTCACAGTAAAGTTGTGCTCTGATCATCTTGGAATAAGGAGACAGACTTCTAAACTTTAGGTTTTTTGTGATGCTATTTTGAAAGCTAGTTTGGGGGCGTGCAATATTTTTGTGCTTTCAAAGTTGTATGACCCTGGGAGAGGTGTGTTCACTGCTCTCCTAGTCTCTGCTCTAGTCTTTATGCAGAAAGGGTCCTCGCTCCCCTGCAACCATAAGCACTAGTGTTCTTCTTTGCTTTGGAAATGTGACTGGGGCCCCTGCTCCCTTGTGACCAACCACCAGTTCTCTCTGCCCTGGAACTGTGACCTAAAGCATCATATTGTCAATAAAGTTGTTAATCAGCACCAGCTGTAACAAGTGAGTACCAGCAAAGGATCCCCTGTATTCTCTTTCTGACCAGCTATATACTCCCTTACCATTTCTGGACTGAGAATTCCTGCTTCTGGTGCTGCTATTGGCATGTGCGGGCTTCAGACAGGCTGCCACCCTGGTGCCACCAACTTCTCCTAATGACTTCTTAAGTTTTCTTAATCCATAAAAATGTCCACCACAAACTTTGGTTGGCTGTGCTTTTCCAAAATGTTATATGAAGCATTATTTTTGTGAACATTCAGTTGAGTGGCTGCCCTATTACACTATCTTAAATCTACTCCTCACAAGTATATATTCTAAAACCAAAATTGTTCCTATATAGATTTTCCATATATCTATATCTAGCTATATTTTTTCTTTTCTGGGAGTGCTTTTTTCCCTTCCTTCTGATTTCTTACATCCTTGAATATATATTTTAAGCATTTTGATTTATTTTGATTTTGTTCTCTCATCTTTTACTCCTTGTAACACTTGAATGCCTTGTCTTTTACTTTCA
The DNA here is from genome assembly GCF_019393635.1 of Dromiciops gliroides. Taxonomy (NCBI): domain Eukaryota; kingdom Metazoa; phylum Chordata; class Mammalia; order Microbiotheria; family Microbiotheriidae; genus Dromiciops; species Dromiciops gliroides. Next base: position 155,189,454 of record NC_057861.1, read on the forward strand.
ATTTTTTATTAAAGGTATCAAGAATTCTTCATATACTTTTATTTTATGTATTTCATTCTATATATTTCTTTATGTTTGCCTTTTCAATACAAGATGACATTTAAATAATTAACAACAATGATGATAATAAAGCATTAAAGAGTACTTTAAGGTTTCTAAAGTAAATTATATGTATTACTCTACTCTACCCACCCATTATATATTGATATATTCTTCCCATGTCTTTACACACATCTTCAATATTTTTCTTAAGTTTCTTTTGCCATGATGATACTTGATAACTGTCTTTAGAAATATTCATTGACTGTGCTATCTCCATTTATATGGACCTTACTAAGACAATTGCCTTAACATATATTATTCCATGCTCATCTAAATACTTTTATACTTTCTGTAAAAAAATACAAAAAAAGAGTCTTAATTCATGATAGATGGAGTCAGCTTCTTGACATCCTGTTTTGGTTTAGTTGGTCTACTATTCAATTTTTTATTATATGACTCAAAAGGGACTTTTTAAAAATTTCATCAGCCTTGGAAAATAGTATGAAACATCATCTTTTTTTCCTTCTTGTTAGGTGGATCTTTTGAATTTGGTGTTACATGAAATTTGAAGGACTTTAAATTTGTAAGCTGTCCCTTTTTAGATTTAAATAACTCCTTGATTTTTACTGATATTTCATTCAATCAGGTTTTAGAGTTCTAGTTATTTCTTATGATTGCGGTTCATAACCTGAAATATCTTATACATGTGCATGTAGATTCCTTGAGGAAAACTGAGAAGAAAAAAACAGAAAAATTATCAGTCAAGAGGGGAACCAGGGAAAAAAGTATTCATGACAAAATCATCCTCATTGGTGTTAAATGCTGTATAAAAGTCAAGAAGGATGAGGATTGATAATAGTTCATTAGATTGGGCATTTAAGATATAATTGTTAATACTAGCTAGTATTTGTATGATGCTTTAGATTTTTACAAAGTATTTTATATATTTTATTTGGTGTATTTAATATACACCAGCCTGCCCACCTAACTGGTTACCACAGTATGAATAGAAGCATTTCTCTACACTGGGGTGTTAATATTTCTGTTCCATTGCATTTTATCTTCCCATAAGATCAAGAAACATAGGAATGCCACTCACTCAGCTGTCCTGTATTCCAAGATGAACTTCATGATTATTCTGAGTAGGAGCATCTGTGATTCAGCTTCATCTCCTCTTTTCATTAAAATAACTAGAGTATTAGCCAATCAGTTGCATAACTAGATCCCTCTCCTCTCCATTCAAGTTCTGCACAGCATGGATAATGGGTTGGGCTTTTACAGGTCTATTATTGTTATTGCTATCTCCAGAGGGCAGCTGCTACTTCTCCCTTTTGGGCACTTGGGATACCTAAAGGAACATGTAGTGGTTTTCTAGTACTCTAGGACATAACACCCCCACCTTCCAACTCTGCTTTACTCATGGAATACTAATTGATAACAATTAGTCAGTCAGACTTAATAAGCTTTTAGAAAGGGGGATTTTATTAGGATGGTGTACTTAGAACAGTTGGTATGAAACATTTCTCCTAAAGTCTATCACACGTGCTCCCTCCACTAAATAGTTTCCTGAAGAAATGACTCATATTTCGAGTATATTTGGCAAGGGGAATAATTTAGTTCCCTAAATCCTTTTGTTTGAATATTCTAGATATTTCCTATACATAACTTGGCAATGAGTTCTTTGAAGCTCCTCATTATATTTGTTTTGCTTTTGTCTTCTACTGCAGTCTCTATCAACTATTCAAAGGATGCTATTCAGATGCCAGCAAGAAGTCAGAAGTCTTTTTGGACCTTTTAGATTTCACAGGATTTTCTTCCAATCAAGGGGTTAGAGGAGGAGATAAAGGCTTGCCTTTTCTGGAATGACTCTTTTATATTGCTAGATAATTGAATATTCAGGTTTTAAAATGTCTTATTATGTTATAGAAGACCCATAGGCTATTTTTGTTTTTTAGTGAGGCAATTGGGGTTAAGTGACTTGCCCAGGGTCACACAGCTAGTAAGTGTTAAGTGTCTCAGGATGGATTTGAACTCAGGGAGTCCTGAATCCAGGGCCGGTGCTCTATCCACTGCGCCATTTAGCTGCCCTGACCCATAGGCTATTAACAAATATCTTTACCCAATACTACCATATCTCCTATGGCAATATTTTTCATCCAATGGCTTTCAAGGACTACACTCACCTAGTTTAATACTCTTGATCAACTGATTGATTCAGAAGGAAGTCTCACTAGGGTAAGGTCATTATTTTAAGTAGTAGGAGATGATTTATTGATTCCATAGAGATGTCTAAGACTTTCAATCATATACCTTTTTATTCATGTTGCTATTAGTTTTATTTACCCCAGAATGATATTTTTTTTCATTTTTACTGTGTGTGAATGTGTGTTTTATATGTACTTATCATTGAACATATTTTTCCCAATATAGAATGTAAGATCTTGGAGGACATAATTTTTTTCAGTTTAGCATCCCCAGGATATAATTAATTGCCTACTAAACAATAGATATTTAGTAAATTTTCCATGTAAAACACAATCTGTTGCTTTTATTACATTGAAACCTTTCCCACTTGGCCAAGGGTTGCACTAGTCTAGTATAACCCTCCAAAACACAGGGTCACTTGCATATGTATTTAGTGAAGATTATAGTGATATTGGTAAAACCAGAATACTTAGAATTGCTGCAAGTTTCTCTTATTATGGCCTTGAATATTAAAAATATATGGAGAATGGAGCAAAATTTATAAAAATAAGAACTGCTCCTCAATTGAAAAGGATAAAATGATATGAACACACAATTTAGGAAGGAATAAATCAAAGGTATCAATAGTAACAAGAAAAATATTCCAAACCACCATTGATTAGATAAATACAAATTAAAACATCTCTGAGGTATATATAACCTTTGTAACGATTGGAATGACGCCACCTGCTGGAGACTTGCTGTGGAGGAGTTCTGCCCATGAAGTGAAGGTCTTTGAGGGCAAGACCAGGCATCAGGAAGTGACGCGGACGAGTGGGAGGAGGAAGGAAGAGACTGGCGCTCGGTCTCGGTCTTTTTCCTTTGGACTCTGGTGGAGAGCGGAGCTAGAAATGTGCTCTCCCTTTAATAGATAGGAATCTAGGCCTTTCTCTCTCTCTTTACCAAATTCTTCTTTTCCTTAATAAATGCTTAAAAGTCTAACTCTTGCTAAAGCTTATAATTTATTGGCGACCACTCATTAGATATTTTAGACAGACTAGCTAGAATTTTAGCCCTTAACAGATGGCTGACCACGAAGAGGAAAGCTAAACCTCAGTCTTCTGATCTTCTGGTTGGGTAAGAAATTTCCGCTACCCTATCCCTTTAAATCCAAAGTACTGCTGAATTGCCGGGTGTTTTCCCTTTAAATTTTTTCGAATGGACCTTTTAAACTCCCTAATTACCCTATTTTTGATTTTAGTCTGTTTAACCAGACAAATGGGAGATAAGATCATGTTAATGCTTTGTTTTTGTGGATTTTCTATTTTTCTTTTTATTTTTGTTAGAAGAGCCAGCAATGTACTCCCACAAAGAAATTTCTCCCCCTCTCCCAACCATGCTTTTTCAGAGAAACCTGAAGAGATTCCCGCAGCTTTTCCCAGTTCTAACACTAATTGTTGCTTTAATTTTGCATGCCTGGAGGCAATGACCCACCCTCTAGAAGCTTTTAATCCCCTAGCACCTGGAGGCAAAGTGGGGGAAGAGGAATCCAGGCCTGAGTTCAAAATCAAGTCTGATTCAAATTGCTCTGGTCCCTCCCCTCCTCCCCAGACCCCACCCTCTACTCCTCCCATGGCCAAGCCCATTGCTTCCCTGGCCTGGGAAGTCCAGAGATCTGATGCGCATGTTCAACTTTCTCTAACTACATTTGCAGCTTCAGGCTCAGCCCTTTCCCAGCCTGGCTGTGCTTCTGAGACAACCTTAGAAAACCCTTTAAATTCCAGATATGCTCGATTTGTTCATAATTTTGCTAACCTGCTTTTGTCTTTAATTAGTAATCTTATAAAGCATTTGTATGGTGAAAAGACTGACAGACAATATAGAGGGGTTAAAGAAGAAAAACTTAAGCCGAATAAGAATGACAATCATCAACATAGTTCAAGACTCTGCTTCTTTTGGCATGGAAGGGTATATATTGTACAGAAATGTAGAAGTAAGCAGCAAGGTATTGATATGAGTATTGGGGATTTTAGATATCGGAATCAAAAGTGTTCTGAATTTACTCAGAGTATTAATAGTATCAGTTCAGAGGTTACATAGGATTTCTATGCTGTTACACATACATTTTGAAATTAATGGTATGGGTTTATTTTCATAGAGATTTTCATGCTTTTGAGATTATGTCTTATACTTAGTTTTTAAAACAAGGAGAATATTTGTAAAAGCTTTTTAGTCATGTAATCAAGTTTATATTTTATAATACTCTTATTAATATTAAGTTCATGCTCATTTAGATTTCCTTAGTTTGAATTTCACTGTCTTTTATTGTTCCATGTGTATTTTCTTCTATTCATTTTTCTAATTTTAAAAAATTGGTTTTGATTTCATAATACAATGTTAATTCTAGTAGTATTGTGCTCCCATATTCTGAGTTGTTTGTTTTTGTTTTTCTCAACTGATTATTTGATCAAACTCTTTAAAGCATTTCCCTGGCAAATTGGTTGCCACGGCAAGTGTAAATTGATTCTAGAAGTACTATTTTTGATAAGCATATTCCAAAAAGAAAAAAAAAAAGAGGGGAACATTTGTAAAAGTTTTCTTTTTTCAAAAAAAAAAAGTTTTCTTTGAGATTCTGTTGTGCTTTAACTTGTATTTAAATATGTTCAGATTTTTCACAAAAGTAATTGTATACTAAGTAAAAAAAAGGTATTATTTGAAATTGTTGCATAATTATATATTATATTCTGAGTCAAGATGTATTCACATTTTTTGCAATCATTTATTATCCTCAATTTTTAAATCCATATGAGACTTGGATTATGGGAACTTATCATTTAAGACATTAATTGCCTTTATTCTGAGTTATCAGATGCCAGTTGGCCAAGATGCCATCCAATCACAAGAGGAATACATGCAAAGAGCAGACATTGAACTGTTACATGAGGGGAGACATGCACGAAGTTAAGGTATGGCCGAGGGAACGGCTTTTGACAAATGTTGAGGTTGGATTCTCTTGGTTTAATATTTTATTCTCTTTTTCCCCACAATATTGTACAGATGGCTGGAAGTATTCATCCCACCCATCTCACTTCTACACCTGGCTTCTATGCTCCCTCCTATATGCCTGATGCCATGGACATCTCAATCCCATGCATCTGATTAAGTCTGACTCAGTTTCCTCCAATATGTTCGGTGGCATGGACATGTATTCCATCCACCTATTTTAAGCCTGGCATACTGCATGGAGAGTACATATTGCTCAAGTGTGGGAATGCTCATATCCCATCATTTCTCTGTTCTTTTATGGTAACCCCCATAATTATCTCAGGTGTCATGATAAATAACAGTGTTGAATTTGGCCTTGACACCTGTTACCAATTATATTAGATTTTCTAATTTCTCATAATGGCATGAGGATAATTAGGCCAATGATGCAAAAAGTGATGAAACAAAGATAAAAATTATTTTTAAAAATTAATATCGCAGCAATTGTCTTCTCAATTACTCTCCATAAGGGGGGAATATAATAATAATATAATTTTAAAGAATGGTTCAATTTTTGTTTTATTGTATGTTTCACGTGTTAACAACTAAGATTCTGTATTCCCTTAGACATGTTTTTGAGAACTTTCATTGTTTGATTTGATTATTGACAAAGCTATTTTAAAGTTGTGTTAAGCTCAATTTTGTAGGAAGTTTTCCTGGCTGATTACCAGCATCCACACATCAACCCCTGAAAAGACTTCCATTCCACGACTACACCTAGAGGACATCTAAGAAAAGACTTTCAGAGACTTTAAATGAACAGTTTTGATTTGTTGTTTTTGTTGGTTTTTTTCTCTTTCTGTTATAACATACACCATCTGTAACATGTATTCTCTGCAGAGGCCCTCCCTTTGCAAGACTAATGTCAAAGCATCGGGTCATGAGGACAAAAAAAAATCGCCCCTCTGGACAAAACTTTCCTCTCTTCCTTTTCTATATTGTTGTTCACATATTATTAGTTAGCAATAGTTATCATATTGTTTTTACTGTTCCGTCAAGGAAACATTTTGTTTCTTGAGGAACAACAGGGGGGACTGTAACGATTGGAATGACGCCACCTGCTGGAGACTTGCTGTGGAGGAGTTCTGCCCATGAAGGGAAGGTCTTTGAGGGCAAGACCAGGCATCAGGAAGTGACGCGGACGAGTGGGAGGAGGAAGGAAGAGACTGGCGCTCGGTCTCGGTCTTTTTCCTTTGGACTCTGGTGGAGAGCGGAGCTAGAAATGTGCTCTCCCTTTAATAGATAGGAATCTAGGCCTTTCTCTCTCTCTTTACCAAATTCTTCTTTTCCTTAATAAATGCTTAAAAGTCTAACTCTTGCTAAAGCTTATAATTTATTGGCGACCACTCATTAGATATTTTAGACAGACTAGCTAGAATTTTAGCCCTTAACACCTTACACCTAACAGATTGGCTAACATGACAGAAATAGAAAATGATTAATGCTGGATGAAATGTAGAAAAAATAGGTATACTAATGCACTGTTGATAGAGCTTTGAACTGGTCCAACAATTATGGGGAAAAAAAATTGGAACCATGCCCAAAGGTTTATAAAACTTTGTATACCTTTTGTCTTCTATGTCTTTATCCCAAAGAAATCAAAGGGGAAAATGTATATTATAAAATGTTTACAGCAGGTCTTTTTGTGGTGGGAAAGATTTGGAAATTGAGAGGATGCCCATAAATTATGGAAAGGCTGAAGAAATTGTGTTATATGATTGTGATGGAATATTATTGTGCTATAAGAAATGAGGAACAAAATGCTTCGAGAAAAGCCTGGGAAGACTTACTTGAATGGATGCAGTGACTTGAACAGAACCAGGAAAACATTGTAACCAGTGACAGCAATATTATAATGATGATCAAATGTGTAATATTTAGCTTCTCTGTTTAATCCAATCCAAGAAAATTCCAAAGGATCTATGACAAAATAAATGCCATCCACCTCCAGAGATAAAACTGATGAACTCTGAGTACAGATTGATGCATACTTTTTCACATTCTTCATTTTCTCCTTTTTATTTTTTGTTCAATGGCTAATATAGAAATATGTTTTACATGATTTCACATGTTCAAAAAATTAGACACTACTGACCCATAAATTCTGGACTACCAGCTACTTTCTATAAATCACTTTCTATAACAACAGGAATTTTCAAAAAAACACATTTACCAAATATATATTAATGAGAGACTCATAAAATTATCAAGCTTAATATGAATTCAATTAGCTTATTAAGACATGAAGCAAAATATATTCTAAAATCATAGTATTATAACCCTCAATCTGGAAATGACTTGCAAGTTATCCAGCTTAAACAAATTCTATTTCTTCCCACCATTTTTTAGATGAGCAAAGTGAAGCCAAGGCCGACTTAATGGCTTGTTGTATAATACCATTAAGCCAGGGGAACATTTCAAGATAAAAAAATAAAGAAAATTTTCAAGGGCTGTAAGACCTCCTAATAGTCATAATCCAGCAAAACTGTCAGATTTTCAGGCATTATTATAACTAATGACCCAAAACATTGCTGCCCTAATGCTCTCATTCCAAAGTAGTTCAATATCAGAGTGCCAAGCCCTTATTTTAGAATTATTCATGGACTCATAGAATCACAGAATTTTAGAAGTAGAGGACTATGAAAGACTGTCTTGTACAACCCCTTTATTTTATAGAATTTAAGTGATTTTTCAAATTAATGACAGAGTTGGGACTAGAAACCAACCCTCCTAAAGATTGGTCTAGTATTCCTATCTTTATAGCATTCAATTCTACCCTTGATAAGTAGAACTAATTAACTTTTTTTGTGTGTGTGTGTGTGGGGGGCTATGTGGGTTAAGTGACTTGCCCAGGGTCACACAGCTAGTAAGTGTCAAGTGTCTGAGGCTAGATTTGAACTCAGGTACTCCTGAATTCAGGGCCAGTGCTTTGTCCACTGCTCTACCTAGCTGCCCCCTAATTAACTTTTTTCTTTTTCTTTTCTTTCTTTTTTTTTCTTTTTTTTGGCAAGGCAGTTCGGGTTAAGTGACTTGCCTAGGGTCACACAGCTAGTAATTGTTAAGTGTCTGAGGCTGGATTTGAACTCAGGTCCTTCCAAATCCAGGGCCGGTGCTCTATCTACTATGCCACCTAACTGCCCCTTAATTAACTTTTAAAATATGTTGGACCCAACATAGTTAATATCTCATTTTATTCCTCAGGATATATCTGAATTCTAAAGTATCTTATAGGACCCTAGGATGATAGATCTGGAGCTAGAAGAGACTGAAGAAGCCATATCTTTTAGTTGAATTTACAAATGAGGAAAGAATACCCAAAGAGCTAAGTTACTTTATCAAAGTTGCAAAAATAAGTTATGATAATAATATAAATATGATATAATTTGTAATAATATCTAATATTTTATATAACACTTTAAGGTTTGCAAAGTGCATTGCATATATTATCTAATTTGATTTTGTCCTAATGATACTGTAAAGTAGAAGCTATTATTATTCCCATTTTATAGATAAGGAAACTGAGACCCATACAAGTTAAGTGATTCTCCCAGGCTCACACAGCTTGTAAGTTATCTGAGACAGGAACTGAATTCTGTTCTTCCTAACTCCAATTTTGATATTATATCTACTTTACCTCCTAGCTGTCTAAGGTTCTATGACTCCAAGGTAAGCACAATTTCCACTAAATCCCATTGCCTTCTAAATTGAGGAGGTAGGTTGGAGAGGGGAAATGTATAGATTTCCCCCCTAATTTGCCTATCTATATGTGTAATTGTAGTATGTGTATGTATATAATGTATATACATACACATGAATACATATAAACATGTGTACATATATGTGTGTATATATGTATCTCTCTATCTTTATATATATACATACATATATGTGTGTGTGTATATATATGTGTGTGTGTATATATATATATATATAGAGGTAAAAAAAATATGGAAGTTTTAATTGAATCATTTGAGAGTTGAGCGCGTGCTACTGAAGTGGCTTTTGAAGGACCTCCCTTTTGGGGTGGAGTCCACAACGAACTTCCATCATGCCAGCTTAAAACTGAGGGTGGAACAGAAGTTCGGGAAGTTCAGTCTCTCTAGCTTTTCAACTTAGCCGTGGCAGCGCACACATTTGGTGTTTGGTGCTGATTCTTGGCCTGGCAGGCAGTTTGGGATTCACTGAGTTTTGTAAAGGAAAATAGACTAAGTTTAGATCTAAGATTATTCATTTGTATTTCTACTTTCCTATTTCCCTAATTGGTTTCACCTTTTGTTGTCTAATTAATTCCCAAATAATAAAAACTAATCCCTCACTGATTAAAGCTCAGAGGCTTCTTTTTCTTAGTGGTCTGGGAGATATATAAGGGAAAAATTAAAAGGGGGAGTTTAATGCTCGTATATCCAATTTTAAATCTCACAGTTTATATGTGATTCTTGATGATGATAAGGTTATTAATTTGATTCCCCATTTGGCACTATTTGATGAACCTAAGCCTGCATTCCTAATTCTAGCTAGTCATCTTACAAATGTGGAGTTTTACTTATGAGAAGGATGTGGGCTGCTCAAGAGAAATCCACCATAAATCTCTGAAATATGAATTAAGGTATATGAGATCTATGAGATGCTGAGTCAGTAGCATCACTTGCTAACAAGAAGAATTCACTGGATTCCTGCACAGGCTTTCCTTAAATGTAGTTAAATCTAAGTTAAAGTTTGCTCATAGCTGAGCAGATTGTTATTATTAACTGAAAAAAGTAGTTCTGAATAGTAATTTAATAATCCCATAGGCAGCCTTAGTGTTGTCCTCCAGTGTGTAATTATGCATAATAATGAGCTGGTGGTTGTACGTGACTTATCATTGGATATTTGATTACATTTCCATTAGCTTTATGTATGTTGACAAGAATAAAACAAAATGATATGCATGAAAAGAGTTATTGTTGACAACCCTTTCATTGAGTCAGCCCTGTACAAGAGAGTGAGTATGAGCTTCTTTATCTATTGCTGGAAGCCATAGCTCTCTTGTCAATAAGAGATGGAGAAAAAAGAGAGTATGAATTGAAGGGAAATAGAGTCACAGACTAGAAGTTTGACTGCTCACCAACACACACATACACACACACACACACACACAAATTCACCAACACACATACACCATCCTAAACATATAAGACTATACTGGGTTACCTTGTGAAAAGTGTCTTGCTCCTGCCATCTCTATGCTTTTGTACTTACCAGTTTCTGAGCCTGTTCATGCTTCAGTCCCATCTATGAAATATGAGTGTAATGGGAACTTGACTGGATGATCTCTTAGGTCCCTTCTAGGTCTATAAAGTTGAGACTTCTTTAATCATTCTTTTGGTACTGGCATTCATGGTTTGGTATTGTACTGGGGTTTGTGCCCCCAAAACACTTAACCCTCTCCTTTCCTGCACCTCTACCTCAAGTACTCTAGACAACTCTCTAAGACATTGTTTCAGATATTGTGCAAATTTCCATTGGTTAAAAAACAAAACAAAACAAGCAAATAAGAGAACCTCACTAAGAGCTCCCTATACAAATGAATCACTAGTTTGTTACCCATTCCCCCTGTCCCCCATCCATCCTACAAAGAAATTTAGAATACTAGATAGAGATTTGGTCTTGAAGTAAAAAAAAAAACAGGGTTCAAGCCTTGCCTCAGACACACAATGGTTCTGTGACTTAGGCCCAAATATTTAGTCTTCAGTGCCCCAGAAAACTCTCTAAGACTAAAGGTTGCAGAAAAGATACTATTCTGAATTGGGAGAAATTCTTTAAAAGGAGCTTCATGCTCTAATAAAATGACAGGGTTGGTTCAAAAAACAAGGTGTTTAAGGAAAGAAAGAACTTTAAAGCCATTCATTTATGACTTCCAGACTCCCAGTTCTATGTATCAAACCTTAATTTCTCTTCCTAGACAGGAATTATGAGCTACCCATCACATATTTTGACCTATATATCTCATATCTCAAATGAATCACATTATACATATATGTATACATGTATATAAATATATGTGTATACATATATGTATACATTGGTATATATGCATGCAGGTATATACCCAGCACTCTTATAAACTTCCCTATTTCTGTCGAAGTAACCGTTATATTTTCATTTACCCAGTTTAAGAACCTCAATGTCATCCCAGACTTTTACTCACATTCACTCCATATGTCTAATAAGCTGCTAAAACTTGCTGTATCAATAATCTATATCTTCAATGTCTCTCATGGCTTTCCCCTTCTCCTATTCATATAGACACCAATCTATTAGGCCTTTATCACCACTCTTCCGGTTTACTTGTCTTAAGTGATTATACCACAAGTGATATAACACAAGCTGTCTTACCATAGTCACCAAAGTAATTTTTTCTAATCCTCACCTCTGACCACTTTATCCCCATCATTCAGTAAACTTTTATGGCTCTTTATTACCTTCAGGATAAAACATAAACACCTCTATTTAGCATCCAAGATATTTTACAACTTCCACATCTTCCTAACTTTTGGATTTTTATATGCATTACTCCTCTCCACAGTCCAGTCATGCTGTCCTATTTGTAATTCATATAGTGGATACTTTGTCACCCACAGAGGACTTGAGTCTAAATCTTGGGAGCACTAGAACAATGAAACGCACAATATTGTAGAAAAAAAAAATTATTAAAAGAAATAGAAAAAAGTGAAATGGGAAAATCTCTTGCTTCTATTAGCAAGGACAAGTCTTAGCAAAATGTCTGCAAAGTAGTTGGTCCTATAAAGGAACTTTCTAGGTTCATTTGCTTGATCCAGATGGAAACTTCAAGAAGTCAATTGGGGCAACCACTCTAAATAAATGCTCTAAATAGAGCACCCTTAGGTATGAAGCCTAGAGAGTTATGTAAGTCACATAGACAGTAATGGAGTTCATATAAATCAACAATGGAGTTCTATTGGTAACTTCTCAGCTAATAATATATTGCATAAGGTTTTAATGGCTGGCTTCAAAGAATAGTTTTTACTACAGCTGAAACCAAGAGAGACCCATTTTTTTTCATATAAAGTCTGTATGTTTCTTGTATCCTGTATACTTTCATATAAATCCACAAATTATAAAGATGGCAATACAAACAATCAACATCTGCTTTTCATTCCTCTTATAGAATTCACTCCACCCAGGTCCATAAAAAAGAGATATCAGTGAATAGTTAGGAGTGCTCTTCTTACTTCTCTATCCCAAGAGAAAAATGATGAAATTGAACAGTATAGTATATGTCAAGGATCCATGATTTTATCTCTTTGAGAACCCCCTCTATCTACCTTACTGAGACAAAATTTAATGTCTTAGAGTTGTCTGTGCATCACTGAGAATCACAGAGCTAATTAGTGTCAGAGGTGGCATTTGAACCTAAGTCTTCCTGACTCCAAGTTTCGTATTCAATCCAAAACTAGCCATCACTCTATCATGGGGATGGAGAGGGGGAAAGGGGAATTCCATTGGGGTGGTGGTAGTATTTGGCACAGAAGAAAATCCTGCCATAGGCTTATCTGAGCTGGAGTATAATAGTCACTCCAGTGGACAGAAATTTATGCATGACAATAGGCCCCTGGGGACAGCAGCTGAGGGCACATATGCCTCCCACCACTGGAATATCATAAGATAGCCTATAGGATTGGTGGAAGGAAATATGTTCTCTTGCAATGGAAGTGTGTCCCCTCAAGATGTCAGTGACCTGGAAGAAAGTCCTATTTACCCTATGTGATTTGCAATACTGAGACTCCTCCTATACTCAATAACCAAGTGGGAGGAAAAAAGATAACTAATTTTTCTTCTTAATAAATGAGTATTTATGTTTTCACCTATATTCTGTTCTTTGATAATGGAGAAAAACTATCATATTTAATACTCAACACAATACCAAGGATATTGTGCATGTTTAATTAAATTAAGTAATAACTGAAATAGTTTTCCTTAAGGCAGAAATGTATACACTCAGTTGATTATAAGTCTAAATCATTGAAGTTGCCATGCCTGGAAGGGCTAGTTTTGATATCCCAATTAAAATTTTCTGTAACATACTGGTTGTTGGAACTTAAAGGTTACCACATATAGGCCTAAGAAGATATAAACTGATGTCAACTGGACATACAATTATATGTCACATAAGATTAATAAATTATATATGCATATATTTTACATAGAGCCATGGCTATTTATAGTACATCTTTTCATACGAAGAGAAAAAGTGAACCATGCCTACTTATCTTGCTTGAGCCCAAACCACCACTAACATTTAGGAATTACAAAAAAAAAAAAAAAAGGAGCAGGGAATATAGCCCTTGGCATCTCAATAGTTATTAATGTACCTTTAAATTTTCCAGGAGAAACAGTGATACCAGTGCAAAACCTAGTGAAAATGACTCTCAATTCATCTTTATATAAATTAAAGATTTATTGTGTAGCTAAGCTTTCACAAACACCAGTCTCCCAGACAGTAAACTGCTAGGATACTGGATCTATCTTGGAAAGATAAAGGGCTGAGTCAACCCTATAGGGATTTAAAATTATGGCTCCAGGGAGTCTGAGCATTTTGAACATGGAACAAAAGGCAGAGTATTCTAGGGTTTGTTTATAATATGAAGCTGTCTGATAGACTACAGTGGGCATTAATTTGTATTGACCATGCTCTGGATCCTGATTACTAATTAGAATTGTATTTATCATATAGGAAAAAGCATTTTACTTTTCTTATGAGTGAGAAAATTCAAAGAAATCTGAAATCTCTTACTTAAATCATTACTCATTCCTAAAAATGTCAAAATGAAATTCTATTAACAACATAATTTTAGCCAATTAATAGTTATTGTATCCACCATATCTTTAAAAAAATAAGTATGGAATGTACACAAAATAGATTCTTAGTCCAGGTCCTACTTACAATGGTGTGTGTGTGTGTGTGTGTGTGTGTGTGTGTGTGTGTGTGTGTGTGTGTGTGTGTGTGTGAGAGAAATGGGTCTAGTTTTTCTCCATAATTTTAACACAGCAACCCTTAAGAGTACTTCATTCAACATATATCAACCAATGTTGGTCAGAAAATGTATGATGAATCACAATTCCCTCATCTTACAAGAGAGGAAGAAGACTACAGATGCTGAATGTTTGGATATGCTATTCAGGCCTTGTTTTTGTGTGTGAGTTTCATCTAACTTTATTGCTGGGTAGAGCTTGGTGGAAACAGGACCTTGCGGGGCAGTGTGGGAGGCCAATATTAGGAAACTATTTTAAATTTTAAAAATAATTTTAAAAAATTAAAAAGCAAAGGTTATCAATGAAATTTAGTCAAAGCACCCACACAGTAAAATGGTGTCATTCTCATATTTTTTTTGTTTTTTTTTTTTTTTAGTGAGGCAATTGGGGTTAAGTGACTTGTCCAGGGTCACACAGCTAGTAAGTGTTAAGTGTCTGAGGCCGGATTTGAACTCAGGTACTCCTGACTCCAGGGCCGGTGCTCTATCTACTGCACCATTTAGCTGCCCCCATTCTCATATTTTTAATTACTAAGATTTCCTGAGTTAATAGATATGAAAACTCATAAATGGTATCTCTTGGGCCTAATGCATGTTGCACAGAGAAATAAATGAGATTTACATTTTACTTTAGCATTGGTTGTAAGTATTTAAGAATGTTGTCTAGAAGGTCAGGATGTGTATAGTTTAAAGTGAAACCCCTTCAAGTAGTCTAGCTTGAACTGTTCCGCCACAGTCTTGGAATAATTGGCTTGCACCTAGACCTCAACTCCAAATTTAGGCAAGAAAATCATTCAACTTCTCAGACTGTTGTAAACTAAGACCTGAGGGACACTCTGGAATGGAGGGAGGATGCCCTAGGAATGGTTTTACTTTTGTTTTTCCCTAAAGCATGTCAGTAAAACAATTATGATTTTTTTTTCACTATGTTAAAACATAAATGCTAAAATGAGGGAAATAGAGAGTGTCTAATGGAGTGTACTGGGGGGAGGGGAATAAACTTAAGCCTTTTTAAAATCTCCTAAGTGAAAAAAAAGGGGGAGTGCTGCCACCATTCTAAAGGTTTATCTATTGAAACCTTGACTCCCTATGTTAAGCATCCAAGGATTATTGGGTATTGTCTCAAAGTTTCTGGGAAACTATAGAATTTCCTGTTTCTGCTTTTAAATTACTTTTTGTTGGCATTGAGCTTTATCCTATTCCCTGCAGGGTGAAACCTTGGAAATCAATATATCTGTTTAACAACTTGTAATCTCTGGAATTCTCATTGAGATTTTTTTCTCCATAATAAGCAGACAAAAATGATGACATCAGAATTTCAGAAAGCACAAGGAAACAATGAACTTGAGAGCCCTTTCTCCCTTTATATTTAAGTGCTCTGCAAGAAGCTCTCATGCTGGGCTCTTGGAGTATCACTGTACACATTGCAATTTTGCAATTGTTGTTTTCTTTCCTAAGGGCACATTGTAAAAAGGACAAGTGATCCTGATAACATCAGACAAAGTTTTAGCACAATGTATGTAGCATATTGCTAGAGGAAGTTACCAAGATTAGAATGAATGATAGCCTTTGCCAACATTTTCAAGGCAATGTTATTAGATTTTGCACCAAGTTTAATACTAAGAGCCAGAATGTCAAAGGGAAGGGAAGTTCTTTCTCAAACGATTTCTTGGGAGTGTTTTTACCCTGTTCTAGAGAATGCCAGCCCCTGTCATGCTATGTCCTATGCTTCTTCACACTCAGGCACTATTCACAAAACCCCAACTAGCACTTCATGTCTCCCATGTTGAGTTAGTGTGGGGAACAGCCTGAGGCATGTATTTTTTAAAAACCTCAGTGGTCTAGTTAATAAATTAAAGCTTTTAGTGTCAATGGGTATAACCTGTATCATTGTTTTGGTTTGTTGTATCACACCATGGCCAAAATAAGCCTTGGAAATTTTCAAGCAGAGACTGGATGACCAGTATAGGTATGCCATAGTGGCTATTCCATTTATGGCTTGAACTAGATAACCACTGATTCCCTTCCAACTCTCAAATTCTGTGAAAAGTGATTTTGTTAGTATGGGCAAGTTCCTTAAGCCAATTCAAATTTATAACCTAATATGGGTTCAGAGACTTTGCAAGATGACATAACTTCTAAATGTCAAAAACAGGATCTCAATCTCTATCTTTCTAATGTCAGGAACAATAAATTATCATCTCATCTCTGCTGTATTGCCTTTCTATTCTTTCAAGTTATACCCACATACACAAACATACACAAATAGGGCTTTCTTTGAGGTGTGTGAATCATGTGTTGACCTAAGTGAGAAATGTTCAGAATGTCATGTTTGGAATCACCCATAAATATTAATGGAAGTAGAAATGAATCATAATTAATAACAAAAATTAGCAATAAGCTAATGTGTCCAACTTTTTAACCCTTGTATTTCCACTTTTCTCTCTATTCATAGATCAAATCATTTATCCATTCAATTGCAAGGATAACCTTGGAACAAAATTACTTCTATGATTAAGACAACTGATTTTCATCAACATTTTAGTGAACAAAAATAGAATAAGAAAAAATAATTTGGACTGTCCTTTCTTGGCCTTTTCATGAGGATTATATGATTTGAAATCATTATACAAGAATATCAGGGAAATGGCCAATGAAAATACTCCCACAATTCACACTTGGCCCATGTTACATACAGATTTATGACCTGAATAATAACAGTTGAAATGGCATGATTGAATGACAAGTTGTAGCAATGGGCAGAGCTGCGATATTGATAAGCACATGTATCCATCCAAGTGTCTACCTCACAGAAGAGCTATCTCAATGGCTGAGACTAGTTTGGGCAAGGTAGCACCTTTTGTCTACACTGGCATTAAAGAGCAAAATTATATAATTATAACATTTTGTGTTACTATTGGATGGGGCATCAGTTTCAGTCTAAGCATATTATAAGAAAGAGAAATCTTTCTGTTCAGTCATTCATCTGTGAATCCTCCTCAGAGTCTTCTTCCTTTAAGATGCAATTCAAGGCATCCTTTCTTTAATCAAACCTTTCTTAACTCTCCCAACTACTAGTGCTAGTGTATTTAAATGAAACAGAAAGATTTACATGTTTTGGGTTTGGGTTGCCCTTTTTTAGTCTAATTTGGGTAAAGTGGAGCATTGAGAGTAGAGTTGAGGTACTCTCCCAAACTACCTTGCATCCAACTATTTTGTATATGCTTGGATTTATTAACTTGAGATTTATTCTGCATATACTTTATGTATACTGATTGTCCTTCCCATTAGAATGTAAGCTCTTTGAGAACAGGGATTGTTTCATGCTTCATACTTGTATCCTTAGTATCTGGCACCAAGGAGGTGCTTATGAAATATTTGTTAACTGATTGAATGAATGAATACATGAATGAATAAAGCATTTATTCAGTGCTTATTAGGTGTGAGTGAGTGTATGGAGAAGTGGTAGTTCTTATTTCCCAACTAGCACACACGTACATTGCCCACAGTCAGTGTCTGATTGGTTTTTAACTTTCTTTTGGAAATAGAAAGCACTTTGACCTCTTTTGGAGCTGAACATGACAAGAGAATTTTTGAAAGCCTCCTGGCCTCCAGGAGCTATGGAAGCATTTAACTGTGGGGAAGCTCATTAGTCCACCAATTCATTACAGCTCTGCTCTACATCCAGTTGGCACTGAGACTAGGGTTTCTGGTGACCCTAAGTGTTTTTCTTCCACCCTCATCTAAGTGAACTTTTTATGATTGCCAGATACTGCACACATATTGCAGAAATTTTAGGGAATGTACAGACAACAAGAGGACGTGCGTTTATACGCATGTGCATACTCACAGAAGTTTTATATGTAGATTGGCATGTGCAAGAGATTGGGTTACAAGGAGGCAGAATAAGATCACAAGCTGACTCGGGGAGAAAATGGAACGCTGTCAGCAAATAGCCCAGCAGTAGATCAGCCTCTACCTTCCCCAGAGGCACTTCACACAAGAAAGGAATGGAGCCAGACAAAAACAATAGAGGAGCAAACAGCATGTACTACATGATAACCAGCAGGAAAATGCAGGATTCAGACTATGTTCAAATTGCATGTACGTGCCAAAGTGTTAGTCTGATTCTAAAAAGAAAAAAAGGTTTCTAAACATGTTAAATTCCTGGTTTTATATGTCTGACAAGCAAATTAAGCAAATTAAGTGTGCCCACTAGTTATTGACTAGCTATTCAATAAAGCTAATCAGAAACAGCAGAAAATTTATGAGTCATAAGTTATGAGTCACCTGAATGTACTATGGATACCAGTGTAGAAGAAAAAACAAATTTGTTTAAAATGAAAGAAAAGGGTTTACTAGCATGGACTTAACAAAGAATGTCTGATTTGTCTGGTTTTTGTTTGCTTTTTTGCATTTGTGGGGAGTAGTGAAGGCAGAGAGGATGCTTTTCATTAGATTCTCCCTTCCCACAAAATGGTGAAGTGGTTTATTCTCATTGCTCTGCCTGCCTTTTCTCTGTTTTATTTCACCATTTCTAAGACCCATTCTTTTCTCCCTTCAGGCTCTCATTTACTTGTTCTTTCTCAAATTCTGCCATTCTTCCTCAGATGCAAAATTCCCCCAGCAGATGCAAATCTGCTTTCTATGAAGAAGAAAAAAAAAACCCCTCAGATATCAGTCATTTACACCTTAAAGTAAACTTTTTTCTTTCTTTTTTTTCTGGTGGGGCAATGAGGGTTATGTGACTTGCCCAGGGTCACACAGCTAGTACGTGTCAAGGGTCTTAGGCCGAATTTGAACTCAGGTCATCCTGAATCCAGGGCCGGCGCTTTATTCACTGTGCCACCTAGCTGCCCCTTAAAGTAAACATGAGTTGAGGTGCTAAGTTCCCCAGACTTTTTTTTTTCTTTTGCAGGGCAATGAGGGTTAAGTGACTTGCCCAGGGTCACACAGCTAGTAAGTGTCAAGTGTCTGAGGTTGGATTTGAACTCAGGTACTTCTGAATCCAGGGCCAGTGCTTTATCCACTGTGCCACCTAGCTGCCCCCAGACTTTTCTTGTGAAACATTATAATTAATTGTGAAGTGAAAAGCTTTTTTTCTCTACTGAAAGAAATTTTTTTTTATCATAAATGAAGAAGAGAAATTGAGATAGAGGAGGAGATAGTGAAGAATTAGAGGGGCAAGTTCTCTTTGTCATATATAAAATTGTCTCCTTGCCCTATGTAAAAACAAGGTATGAAACTGTTTCTTGTTCTTTTCATATTTGTTCTTGTTCTTTTGTTCTTATTCTTGTTTCTGTTCTTGTTCTTTTTCTTATTCTTCTTGTTCTTTTTCTTCTAGTTCTTCTTTTGGAGGAGGAAGGAAGTTCATTGTATTTCTTCCTGCTTCTCTGCCTTTTTGGCCCTACCTATCTACATTTTACAGATTAAAAAAAAGTGAGGTTTATTCCTCAAAGTCTTTCCAACTTATTTCTTTTCTTTTCTTGTTTTTTTTGTCTTTCCAACTTAGTATGACATATGTGAGCTTGTGCTTTTCTGGACTGACTTTTTGAGTATAACCAATGATATGATCAGGCATGAGAGTAGTACTTTAGTGAAGGAGCAAACTCATATATGAAGAAACTGATATCCAGAAAAACAAATCATGTATTTTTATTTCTTAACTTGACTTTTTATATTATCTTCACATAATATAAAACAGTATTCACCTTATTTTTTCCAAAGCAATCTTGCTATGTTTGTAAAAATTCCTTTTTACTGGTAAATTGGACATGGATAGAGGTTATCCCCAAGCCAGTTTCAATACTTAAATAATTTGTAGGATCTTGCTCTCAGTTTATCCCACTTTCATTACCTACTTCACAAAATTGTCAAAATAATTTTCTCAAGGCTTAGGTCTGATTGTGTTACTTCTCCACTCAAAAAATCTTGAGCAGCTTCTGGTGGAGGCTAGTGCAAAATACAACTCCTCAGTCTAACATTTAAAACTTCACTACAATCATGCTTTACCCTACCTTTCCAGACATTTCATATTACTCTTTTCAGAAGTTCTCCTTCTATATTACAGCCAAAATAAACCTGGCATTCCATCTTCCCTCTCAGTGGTACTTTCCCCAACCCCCCATGCATAGAATTAATTGCTATTTCACCTCCCCTTCTCATAACCTGTATCATACTTCAGGTATCATTTCAGGTACTAGAACATTCCCCATTCCCTCACTTGTTCTTTCCTGCCACAAAATAAACTTGTATTTACCCCCTCTATAACCGCATCTAAATTTGTCCTTTATTCATATTTTAGCAATTTGCTTCTTGTTTGTCTAACTAAATCACATTACCTCCTAATGAATAAACTCCAGGAGCTTCTATCACCTCTAGGATTAAATATAAAATATTGTTGAACTTTTAAAACCCTTTCTTACCTGCCCCTTCTACCTTTTCAGTCTTCTTATATAGTTTCTACATACTCTGTGATCCAGTGATAATGGCCTCTTTTGCTATTCCTCACATAAGGCACTCTACCTCCCAACTCTTACATAACCACTGGTTATTTCCCATGCCTGTAATGTATACAAGTTGCATGTCCCCAGTAGAATAACTACTCCTTTGAGGACAATGGGATTTATTTCCTTTTGGTCTTTTTATCCCCAATTCCTAGTGTAACACTAGAGAGTTACACTGAGAAATGTATTCTATCCTTTTTTTGTTCCCTCCTTCCTCTTGGAAAGTGTAGAGCTGAATTTCACTCAGGCCTTACCTGACTCCCTTCAGGATACTTCTTTTTAGATTTCAGAGGCTGGAGGTTTATCCAGATTTGATTGGTTATAACAATTTGCTCAGTTTTAAACCAGGATCAATCAATATAATGGCTTTAGGTTCATTTGTCTTATTTCGTGCTATTTTATGCAGTTTTTAATCTGATAAAATGAAGTTCTTCATATAATTATATGTTTAATAACTGATTCTAACACTGATTCTAAAAAAGGAGACTGACCCTTCTAAAACATTATTAGTTTGACAAGTCATTTATTTTGCCTATGTTTAAAAAAACACCCTTTTATCCTCACTATCAAATTCAAAGTGTTCACATTTTTAAAACATAGGATCTAGGTCTAAAAAATATTAATGTAAAAATATTATAAGTTGTTCTACATGAGGAAAATGTATACTATTTTGCTTGTTGATATGTAATAAAATGTACTCCCACAGTAATTTAACTACATTCTTCTTCTTTATATATCACTGACGGAACACTATCAGTAAAACGTTCCATCTGGACAAGAAATAAGAAAACATAAATCCTTTGGATGTCATCTATCATGATTGCACAAACTCTAGGATTGAGTAGGGGGAATGCTGCTATCTGATATGAACTCAAAACATTTCCAGTCATGTTTTAGTAGCTGTCTCAATCAAGTTGAAAGAATTGAAATGATTTGCCCAGGGCCACAGAGCTAATAAATGTCTGAGGCAGCATTTGAACTCAGATCTTTCTGAGTTCAGGTTTGCTGCTTTTTCCAGTATACTACTTAATCAACTACTTCTCACTAACCTAGTGCCTGGAACATGCTAAGCCCTCTGATTTTTTAAAAATTGAATTGAATTTTTCTCTGATTATCAGGACTCCTTCTGTTCTCCTCCCCCTACTGATTCTAAATCTAGCTCTCTACCATTTCTATCTATCGTTCCAGGGGTGTATGGGGGTATTCAGGGAGGACTAGCATTTCTGATATAAGGGTTTGCTGAGTCCTTTTCAGGGATGTTTATCCACCTGTCACCCAATTTTACCTGTGGCTCCAAGAAGTTATAACATTAATAGCAGCCTCATGCCAGTAAAACCATCTTGATAGATGGGTTAAATCAGATTGAGGCTAATCCATGGGCCTCAAATCCATTAGTAATTTAGGAGGATGTCTATCCCAAACCTGTGAAGAATTGCTCTAGCAGAATGGGTGGATGAGAGCAACTTGTTCCAATGGCCATGGAGGTAGCTGAAGCAAGTACTATGGAGGGCTTAGTGCTTACTCAGACATCAAAAATGTCAAGGCCATCCACTGTATCCCAGGCCATCACCAGTCATTTTGACTTTGGTTTTGCCACTGAACTCAATGACTCTGGAAAAGAGACATTGATAACTTTGAACAATTCTGTCTCACTTAAATCCAATTCACACAGGAGGCAGGATATCACCCCGTAATGTCATTGGTTCTCTTTCAAAATGAAGGATGAAGAAAAATCTATTCTTTCTAATTCTTTTCTTAGGCAGTAAATATTTTCAAGTTCAATCTAACAAGAATTGCTTAAGCACCCAAGACACTTCACAAGGCTCTTTTGTTAGGATACAAGACAAGAATGAACAATAATCTCTGCCCTTAAGCAGTTTATAATCAACAGAAATAAAAGATGTTTATGTGTGTGTATGCATGTCTCTATATACATGTACACATGTATATACACACATACACATATATGTATATATGTTATATATATCGCACATTATATAGACATTTTGTGTGTATACAAACAAACATATATGATTGGATAGATCAGGAAAGGTTTCTCAAAAGGAGATGGTACCTGAGCTGTACCTTCAAAGAAGTGAAGAAGTAGAAATAAGGAGATGGTACATTCTAAGCATGAGCGAAGCAGAAGTAGTAAATTAAATGCTGAGTTCAAGTAATATCAAGTGTTATCTTTTCATGTGCAAGCTCTTCACATTGTTGCACATTTCTATTTTGCCTTTTCCATGTCTTCTCTTCCTCAGACTAAACAATGGAATCCCTAAACTAATTCACATATGGAGCATGCTCTAGTCCCCTTTTCATCCTAATAGCTTTCTTCTTGTTGAACACCAATTTATCTCCTCATCTCCTTCCTTTTCAAAGCTAGTAGAAGAAGAAACATGTAGGATTCAAATCACTCAATTTTTAAATGAAACTCCCCACAGAGTAACCAAAGCTATCTGCTGAATTCAATTCAAATAACTTTTATTAAGTGTCTACTATTTTCAAGGCACCATGCCAGGCATTAAGAACACAATAAATGAAATATCTGCTGTAGTTATAAGGAACTTACAACTGAGTACTTTTTTCTCTTTTCTTATCTTTTCCTTTCCTTTCTTTCTCTTTCTTTCATTTTTCTTTCTTTTCTTTCCTTTTTCATTATTTCTTTTCCTTTTGCCTGCCCCATCCCACCCTGCACCTCTCTTTCTCTTTTGTTTGCTTTTGTCAGAGTCTATAATTTTATCAGAACCTATAATTTTGACTTGCAGTCTCAACACTATCTCCACCAAAGCAGATAGATACCATTTTTATAATTCAGTCAATGTTGCTAATGCACTGATGCTTTTAGTCTGTTGTCCATGGTCAACAGTTAGTACTGTCAGTATAGAATTGGCAGTATAGAATTACTTGAACCTGATTCTTCCCAACTACAAGACCAACCCCTTTATCTACTTCACCGTATTGCTTCTTATCCTGGTAATTACAATTACTAGGTCAAATGTGAGCATTGTTGTCTGGAAGGTATCATAAATAGCACAATTTTCTTTTGCTTTACTTTGCTTCACCCTTCAAATATTACTTCACTTTAGACAAATGACAGCTTGAATCAAGCCTTCTGGTAGTTTGACTTTAAAATGAATGTTTAAAAAAAGTATGTAAAGATCCAAAGAAATGTGAGCAACCAAAAATAAATATCTAACAGACAAGTATTGATTGCCGCTCATAGCATTATAAATGAATGCTGTGACTTTGATTTGATAGTTAAGTTATGGTTACAACCCACATCAGGACATTTGGCAATTTCTGAGCTCCTCTGAGCCTGAAAATTACTTTTCTCCTAAAAGCTATGCTACTCAAAGATATGACTTGATTCTCTGGTTATAGCAGTTGCTATGGAGACATTTCCTAGGACCTAAATGTGCTATCCAGGGAAATTGTCAGAAGACATAACCCCTAAATTAGGCACATTCAGAGTATCCTCCAAGTAGAGATGAGTCTCTCCAAAGTCTGGAATAGGACTAATGGCAATAACAATATAAGACTGAAAAGAGTATGGGCTTTGAACTAAAAGGAACTTTGTTCAAATCTTGGCTCTGTCACTTACAACCTTTGTGACCTTGGAGGTCAAGTCCACATATCAATTCCTTCATCTATAAAATGAGAATATGAGACTAAATGGTCTCTAAATTCCCTTCCAGCTCTAAATCTATGAATCTTATTGACAAAGAGGATTTAGATCTGTTAACTTGCATGTCCTTTGTTCTAAGAACTTACCTCAGTCTTCTATCTGGAACAATCTTCCTTCTAAACCCCATTTCCTCCTTCTCCATCCCCAGCAAGTATCTGACATTAATTCTTTCTTTTTGGAACAGGGAAGATTATCACAACATGATCAAAATTATTTGTCCTTTATTCTTATTTTAGTGAATTGCTTCTTATTTGAATAACTAGACCATGTTACCCCAATCAATAAACTCCAGGGGCTTCCTATCACCTTTAGGATTAAATATAAAATCCTGTTGAACTTTTTAAGCCTTTTATTATCTGGCCCCCTCCTACAATTTTAGTCTTTTTACACAGTGGACCCCTCTACATACTCTGTTATCCAGGGACAGTGGCCTCCCTTACTCTTCCTCATACAAGACATTCCATCTCCCAATTCTACATAACCACTAGCCATTTCCCATGCCTGGAAATGTCTCCCTAATTCATCCCCACCTCAGCTTCCATTGCTTCCTTCAAGTCCTAGGTAAAATCCAATGAGCTACAAGAAGTCTTTCCTGATCCCCTTTAATACACAACTTTCCTTCTACTTTTTTTTTCATTTTTTCCAATAAATATATTGTTTATGCATATTTGTTTGTATGTTGGCTTCTCCATTAGAATCTGAACTCCTTGAGAGCAAGGCCTGCTTTTTGCTTTTCTTTGTAAAGTCCTATCACTTGGAATAGTTGCTGTTGCACAAAAAGGTGGTTAATTAATACTTTTTTACTTGATTGATTAGTGTTCTGTTTTCTGTCTTGCTTTACTTGCCCTATTTTGTATCTCTCTTGTTCTCCAATAGTAACCCCCACCCCTATCTAACTCCTTCTTGTTCACTTCACCTTTTTTTTTAACCAAGATTCTAGTCTTCAACCAACATTACATCTACCAATTTGATAAATTCAACAGATATTTCTTCAGCATGTTGAACACAAAAGTCCAAGGACAAATTCCTGTGGTGTTCTACCTAAGGTCTAACATCAGGCTGATATCAATCCATCTTACCATCAAATAGTACATTGGATCACTATCTGGAGCTGATTATACATCACAAAGTTACAGCAGATGATAGGAAGCTAAGAAGGATGTCAAGATACAAAAACATCTGGACTACCTAGAACAAGGAATCATATCTAAGAAGAGATAACAAGGTTAATGTAAAATAATGCATCTTGGTTAAAGAAATCAACAGTAAAATTCAAACAAAATATCTGAGTAGTCATGACTAAGCCACTTTCCCTTCACCATCTTAAAACAGTTACAAAAGTGTCAATAATGGTAATAATATTTATATAGTGCTTATTATGTTCTAGGCACTATGCTAAATATATTATCTCATTTGATCATTCAACACCCCTGGAAGTTAGAATTATAAATTAAACATACAAATCAGGGGATGGGGAAGAAAGGCAAAGAAACTCACAGGCATATTGAAAAAGAATCTTGGGACAAAAACCTAAAAGAAGATATTAGTAAACAATAATGAATCTCCATGGAATGTATGAATAATATGGGACCAAAAAAATGAGAGGAAATTTCAAGAAGAAACAATTAACCTCTAGAAATGAGAATTGACCGACTACAGGAATTTTCAGAAAAGGGGAAATAAAGTTCTATCTTTTTTTTTTTTTTTGGTGAGGCAATTGGGGTTAAGTGACTTGCCTAGGGTCATACAGCTAGTACATGTCAAGTGTCTGAGGCCGGATTTGAACTCAGGTCCTCCTGACTCCAGGGCTGCTGCTCTATCCACTGCGTCACCTAGCTTCCCCTCTACTATCTATAAGACTAAAAATTTAAGAAAATGGGGCAGCTAGGTCACACAGTGGATAGAGCATGGGTCCTGGAGTCAGGAGAACCTGAGTTCAAATCCAGCCTCAGACACTTGACATGTACTAGCTGTGTGACCCTAGGCAAGTCACTTAACCCCAATTGCTTCACCAAAAAAAAAAAAAAGAAAAGAAAATTCAAGAAAACAAATAAGAAACTTTCAAACAGAAAAAAAGATGTCCTTATATCCTTATCACTAATACTGGATTTATTTGATTTCTCCATCATGCTCTTGGTAAAGAATTGGGAAATCTCATCATCTTCAAGATCTAATCAGTCTTGTTACTCACACCTCATCAGTACCCTCTGTCACTCTAAATAAAGGGTGGAAACATAAACTCCTCCATTTAAGAAGGGAAACTGGACTAACATCTCCTCACAATATCATATCTGCACTAATTTTAAATTACTTTGATTACTTTGGCAACACTGATTTTGTACTCTTGGCTTCTGTACCATGCCCCAGTACTGAGTACCTTTCTTTACCCACCTCCATTTTCAATTTTCTTTTGTGTGTCATCTTCCCATCTCATTAGATTATAAACTCTTTGAGGGCTGGGCCATTGCCAGTCATCTTGATTTTTGTCTTACCACTGGATTCTAATGACTCTGGAGGAGACAGTAAGGCTGATAACTTTGCACAGCTCTGCCTCATTTAAATCCAATTCATTACCAAGTCAAAATATCACCTTTTTGTGTCATTGGTCCTCGTCCAGAACAAAGGAGGAACAACAACAATTCAGCACTTACTATATTTCAGGTTCTATGCTGAACTCTCAGAATACAAACAAAAACAGAAAGAAAGGCAATTCCTACCTTCAAGGAGTTTGCATTCTAATGGGAAAAGGTAACACATAAAAGTGAATATAAAGGGAAAAGAGGAGGAAGAAGCTAATTCATGGGAGTCTGGAAGAGAAAGTCCTGGGGAGATGAGTCAGCAGTGCATCCTGGAGAGTGAAAACAAAACCTCTCCACACATTCTGTGCTTGGTCTACTTCTCATATTGGAAATACTTTCCACGTCTGGGACCACATCATCTGATTGTCTTGTTCCTTCCAGACCTTCAATTTAAAGAGGACACCCAAGTCCAAAGTGTCTCTATTCCTCTCCAGACTGCACTGCTGACTCATCTCCACAGAACTTTTTCTATTAGGCCATAGAATCTTCTCAACATTGGAAACTCACTCCACCCTTAGACAACTTCTCATATTGAAAATGCTCTCCTTTTATAAAACTTCACCTTCATATTAGTTAGTTCTTCCAAGAATTTGTAATTTAAGGAGGAGGTCCATGACAGAAATGAGGTAGTTGCCCTTGATAAAAGAAAATGTTTGAGGATTGGGGGAAAGAATCAGTAGGGATGGAGGGAATAATGTAGTGACTATTTGAAGGGTTATATAGAGAGAGATTAAAATTACTCTTTTGGGACTGAGAAGATAAATGGAAAAATTCAAACAGTATAAGAGGGAAGAAATTAAATGTAGCTGTTCAGAAATGGAATGGACTGATTAAAGGAGGTTGTAGGTTTCTTATTACTGTATTGTCTTCAAATCAAGAAGGCTATATGATAATTTGTTAAGATGACTTCCAATTTTAGGATTAAATATTATACCAAAAATTTACCAGTCAATTAATCATAGAATCATAGGTTTAAAGTTGCCTAGGGGCAACTAGGTGGCACAGTGGATAGAGTACTGGCTCTGGAGTCAGGAATCCAGTCAAATCCAACCCCAGACACTTGACACTTACTAGCTGTGTGACTCTGGCCAAGTCACAAAAGCCTGATTGCCTCACCCCACCCCCCAAAAAAAAAAAGTTGAAAGGAAACTTAGAGCTTTATTTTCTCCAATCCTTTCATTACATGGAAGAGGAACTACAGGCCAAAGGTAGTTAAACAACTTGCCCATGGTAACAAAATTAGGTAGGATTTGAACCCAGAATCCCAACACTGAATGCAGTTGTCTTTCCCAATACAATAATGTTAAAAGAAATGTCCAGTAATTTCCTATAAGGAGAATTATTTATGTCACCATTTGAAGACATCAATTTAGATTATTTAATTTTAAGATATTAACATTCACATGAGATAAGCCTAAATGGCTTAAGGTTAAATAAACTTGAAACCTTTCCATCCAAGGAAAGATTCTGATGATGTTACAGTGAACAAAAAAATCATCCCAATGCTTCTGGGGAAAAATATATCAAACACATATAATATCAGATTTATTGAACATTTCCATCATCTATTTAATTTCTCATTACCAAGATTAGCTCAAGAAATATTATTCAAGTTATTAATATGAAAACAGAGGCTCTCATTTTATGGGAACATTTTGCTTAACAGTCTAATCTTAAACTTCAGGTAATAAGTTCAGTGAGTCATTTTGTCCCCGTACATATCATATTCACCAGAATGAAAGCATAAGAACAGACAGGAAGCCAGTGGGAGAATATTAAGTAATTGCATTCATCACAAAAGTGTTATATATCACTGTTTTAAAAAATCAATTGCATAATTACCAAATAAGCTCTGTTTTATGATAGTGAAAATTCCAAAGAAACAATAAGACAATACTCAACAGAAGGAAATTCTAGTGATTTTCTACATTGGGAAAATATCTCTTGAAAAATTACACATTTTTAAGCCATGTGGAGGAGGGAGGTGATTATGATTGGATTATCAGTACCTTACTTTTTATATCCACCTCCAACTACACTAAAGCCCATGATTAATTTGGCCTTTTGAGGGGAAAATCAGGTGTTAAGTATAATGAATTTTTCTATTTTGTTATGTCTGGGTTGATTTTAAACCCCAGATATCAATAATCCCAGGTATCAACAAGAGCCAAATCTTCTCCAGCAGTCATTTTAGGTGAGTTTAGAATGGCAAACTCCTTATTTATGGGGCTAGGGAGGAAGGAGATATATTAACAAAGCTTACCTAAATGCTACCTAGGCTCCCTCAATCCAAGGTTTAACAGTGTAAACCTAAAGATTTACCACATCTAGGATTTAGCTGGTTAGATTTTAGCTGAAAGAATGTTATTTAAGGTGTGATCTTGTCTTGCCTTATGAATACCAGGACTGTTTGAGAAGAGTTGAAATATAGTCCAAAAAGACTATCTTCAAAGATTATCTCCTAGTCACAAAATGGTTTTGTACAATGCGAATCGATCAACAAGCATTTTTTAAAATGCCTACTATGTGCCGGGAACTGGGCTATGTACTGGGGATAAAAAGATATAAATAAAATAATCCTTGACAATCATGGAGCTTACATTTTATTTGTATTTGTATGGTGTTGCTATTTCCAACGTCCTTCCTCATACAGTTTTATGCTTTTGTTCTCACAACAACCCTGTAACATCAGTAAAATGGACACCATCATCTCTATTTTACAATTGAAAAATCTGAGACTCATTTGCCCCAAAACATCAGATACCATTGTCAGAGGCTAGATTTGAATCAACATCTTCTGTTTCTTTTTTACTGTATTACAGTACCTTACTGAGGAGAATAGGAGTATGAAGAAAAATCCTGAAGTAAAATTTAATTACCCACTAATATCTGTCCCCCAGCATGGAACCCTTGTGAAGTAGGAAGGTAAAAAGGTGAATTATTTCACAAGAAAATGAACCTCATACAAATGGTTTGAATATAATCATTCCTAAGACACTTTCAGTTATGCTGTTTTCCCCATCTGTGTCCTCATATCTCTTTGAAAATTGAAATTATTTTTCTCATCCCTCCCCCTTTTTTGATTTTATCACTGTTATTTTTTGCCCATATTCTTTTACTCAAATCCATGGATGTTGTTTCTACCCTGTTACTGATGTTTGCAACACCTCCCACTCCAGTATCATCTACAGACTACATTAACAAGCTGTGAACCCCCTCTCCCAGATCATTAATAAAGATGTTAACAAGAATA
Source organism: Dromiciops gliroides (assembly GCF_019393635.1). Lineage (NCBI taxonomy): Eukaryota > Metazoa > Chordata > Mammalia > Microbiotheria > Microbiotheriidae > Dromiciops > Dromiciops gliroides. The sequence goes on from NC_057861.1 coordinate 155,219,783, forward strand.
GACCAAATACTAATCTCTTGGGAGTTGTGCTAGACACCTTCCTGTTCCTGGAGGCACTGCCATTTATCCTTATCTTTTGTTTACAGCCTTGCTGCCAGTTTTCTATCCATGTGACTATGTTCTTATCCAAGGCATGATGATCTAATTTTAAAAGTTAAGTGTTGGAAACTCTATTTTAAGAGTTTAGTCACTATTTAGCTGTCAAGCTCATTCATTAGTTTTATAATGAACCCAAACCAAGGTCATATAAAATTAACCCCCACACTGGTGTTTTTTATTTGAATTAAAAAATAATAATACTATATGGAATTTTCCTAGGTATTAGATGATATTAACTTTTAAGAAGCACATATTACATTTTACCTCCTCTCTGTGTGTCTTTGCAAAGGTTGTCTTCCACATATAGTTGTGTATTAACTTCACTTTTAGTGTAGCCCACTCCCTCAACTCACATTGGCACTGTTAGGTTGGATACTCATAGCAGCTACCTCAGATTATAAGGGTAATTCTATGGTTTTCTATACTTATAATAAAATAGTTCATGAGCCTGCATTAAAAATCTTCAGGAATACTCAGTTTTTGTTTGTCTTTTAGTAAAGTCCTTTACCCAAACAGCATTAAAAAAAATAGTTACAAAACACTCCTCCCTTAAAAAATCTGGAATATACTCTCCTACAAATAAATGCAGTGTGTTAATATGTGTGTTAGTAGTGGTAGTGTTGGTTGTGGAGGTGGTAGTAGTACCACCCTAAACTACAATGGTAGTGAAGCATACAGGTAGGGAAAGAAAATGTACAAAATTCACAGCTCTAGACTTTTAGCTCCTTAAAGTGGGGCACTGTTTCCAGGCTGCAGTATCCCAAGCTTAAGAAGTCCGAGGTGGTATGATTTAAGGAGAATCAGGTTCTTCCCTCACCCGGCCTGTTTTCCTGGTCCTAGATGACCCCAGATCAGCTTGCTAATCAACCAGCTTTGTGTGTTGTGGTTGTTAGCTCCAAAGAGCCTGTGCCCCTCCCCAACCTGGGCCACTGCTAATCGAGTCTACCTCCTAGTTCTCAGAAGGGGTGTAAAATCCAAGTTCTTCCTTAGCACCAGCATAGATCCCTGTAGTCTTCTGCCTGCCCAGGGCTCAGCCCACTCACCAGACTGTGAGCTTAGTTCCAGACAACACTGGCACTTCAGCTGTTTCAGAATCTCTGGGTGTCTGTTTCTCTGGTGAGGCCTTCCTGGGACTGGATCTGCGTCAGGGTGACTGTGGGGTTTGGCTCAACTCCTGTATCAGCACAGCAGCTCCCTCTTTCTGACCTTCCAAGCCATTCTTGGTTAGAAGATGATTTCAGCACATTCTTCCGTGAGTTTTGCTCTTCTGGGCATTTACCTATGGCATTATTTGGATGTTTTTTGGAGTGATCGTGTCATGAGTTCGGGAGCTCACTGCCTTTCCTCTACCATATTGGCTTTGCCCCGGAAGTCTCAACTCACAGCTCTAAAACCACAGGATGTAAGTATCCCTTTTGTCTTTGGAGAATCTTCATGAAGATAACTGCAGACCCATCAGTGATGGGTGAATCATACCATTAGACATAGGAATGGAAAGAAAGGGAAAGAAATAAGTATTTACAAATGGCCTATTTTGTGCCAAGCTCTGTGATTGTTGCTTTACAAATATTATTTCATTTGATCTTCAAAATAACACTCAAGATAGGTTCTGCTATTATTCCCATTTTATATTTGAGAAAACTGAGGCAAACAGAGATTGTGACTTTCCTATGGCTACACAGCTACTAAGGTCCTGAGACTGCCTTTTGAACTTAGCTCTTTCTGACTCCAGACTTAGTGCTCTAGATGTCTCTAGAGACTCTGGGACTCTTGTTCATGCACACTTATGGTATGACTGGGCAGGTTGCTTTTGTTCTCACAACAACTTTGTAAATCAGTAAAATGGGTATCATTATTTCCATTTTACAGATGAGAAATCTAAGACTCAAGTCTGCCCAAGGACAATAGCTACTATTGTCAAAGGCTAGATTTGAACCCAAGTTCTCCGCTGTACTAAATTGCTTTAACAGGGAAAACAGAACAAAACTGTGAAAAAAAACGCTGAAGTTAAATTTAATTACTTAGCAGAATCATTGTCCCACAAGATGAAACTCTTATGAATAAGAAAACTGATGGACATGTTCCTCACCTGGCATGGCTGTTGCTGGGTTTGACTGGGTAGGTAATTCAGCCACCAGGAACTAGGAAGAGCCAAGTAGATTCCTTTGGCCATGGCTAACTACTGCCAGGCTAGCCTAGTAGTTTGTTTGGCCTTCAGGCTGACTATTACTACAGAATGGCATCTCTTTTGGATGCGTCAATCTGCTGGACACTCTGGGCTTATACTTTTATGATCAGGTAGAGTCTTCAACATCTTTAGTTTCTTGCTCTTTCTGGTAAGTTGTTATGGTGCTCATTTAGGATAAATGCTCTTTCATAAATCCTTAAATTAGGATTGGTAGAAAACTCTACTCTTTGACTCCCTCTTTGTCTCTATAACTGAACAATCTTCTTGGTCCAGGACTGGGTTGTCTACTACTGTTACTTATGACTAGCTAGATACATTTCCCGTTAGGCTCTTATGAATATAAGTGGATTGGATTAAAAGTACTGAAGCATTCCATGCTATGGGGCAAGTTAAAAATGTGTCATTGAATTACACAAAGCCTCATTAGATTGCTTCATTTTCATCTGAAAGAGCTTCATTTTTTATTTCCTTATCTTTATCTTCAACTCTTCTGCCTATAATTTTGTTGAAGTCTAAATAAGGAAAGCCCTTAAAGTAGGATCACTAGTTTCCTTTAAAGCTTCATTCCAGTGTTACATTCTACATGAAGCTTTTCTTGATCTTGTTCAGATAATGATCCCCCAAATAACCTTGCATTTAATTTGTGTATGTAGTGTGTGTGTGTGTGTGTGTGTGTTTCTGTGTGTGTGCAATATCCCTTATGGCAATGACTTTCATTTCACATTCATTCATTCATTCATCCATCCATTCATTCATCCATCCATTCATATGATTATTTATTTTGTTATCTCCTGTGTATAACACAGTTCCAGGCACATAACAGACACTTTATAAATATTTGTTGATTGGTTGATTGATTGAATGAATGAATTAATGGAAAATGGCATTTATTCAAATATAGGGACTTTTTGTTACACCCAAAAGATCATAACTCTTTTTCACTGAAATCGACATTATTTGTGAATTAACCTGGACAAGGAAATTACATTTAGTATATTGTCCAAAACATCTTTGAACTTAGCTAAACTAGTAGCTAGATAGCATATGAATATGTCTACCACAAGAAACATGCCCTAAGTCTCACCAGGTTGGTAAGATCTTCCTGAAATTGAACAACCCTTAAGAAGTCATGATCCACTGTACATTATGATGAATTTTCAAGGTAAAGATTTTGCTTGAAGAGGAAGGACACCAAATGATTAAATTGCTATTATGGATGAAGTGATCATGTTTTATGGGGAAATTGATAGCAGAAAATTTTATGAAAAAGAGGTTTCAATAGCCCAGGTTTAAATTGTCTCTAGTGGAGATGGCAAGGAGGAGAGGGCACTGCGTCATGAAGTGCTAGGCTTTGGTAATCAAATGTTTTGCATGTGAAAGGCAAAGAGGTAAAAAATGTGTTAGTAATGCCATCAGTGATAGGAGGACAAATAGGATATGATTGGAGAGTCATCAAAAAAAGTTATCTTTGTTTAATTAACTTAATAATAATAATAATAACACATGAATGAGATAAACATTTTGGAAGAGAACTTTTAAGGCAATGTTTGCCTTATTGAATTAAAACATATGTGTATATGTATGTATACATATGTGTATATACATGTAGGTATTGTACATACGCACATTTGTGTATATGTGTATACTTATCTGTATGTACATGTAAATATAGTGCATATACACATTTGTGTGTATGTATATATATATATATGTATATGTGTGTATTTGTATATGTATGTATGTATGTATATGCACACAATGTCATTTGAAGCTTTCCAAGTATAGTACATTATAATTCCTTCTAAAAAAAATCCATGATATATAGCTATGAAGATTCATTATAGCACACATGTTTTTGGCTTCCCTTATTCCTTTGTTTTCTGATTCATATTTCCCAATATATTTCATGCCATCCTTACTTATTACTGCCTTTACCTTGAAATCACTACATATCAAAATATATATTGATTTAGTATAAAAGGTATTTTTTTTTAATATCACTATCCACCTGAATAATTGTTCATTGTTAAATTGTAATTTACTTTCTGGTGACCTTTTTAGAAAACCACATCACTAACACTATAAGAAGAGATGACAGATGGACCATGAAATCATATACCTTGGGGCATATGACAATACTAACTCTACCAAATTCTTTCCTTGATTCACAAAGAAGAATCTGTGAGCCATTCTTTCAATAAAGCAATGGATGTTTTCTTTTTGTGTAATTGTTTAAAATAAGAATGGAAATGTTTATGCTATTCAATTCCTCCTGTAGCATTTCTATTTGTTGATCATTCAGATTCAGATTTTGAGTACGAAAACTCAAGATCTACTTTATAATATAATATTTTTGTGATTTTTTTCACCCCCCCCTCTCTTTTTCTGCCATCTTACCACAGTCTCTGCAAGAATATAACACTACGATATACAATATGTTCTCAGCTTCAATATTTCTAAGATGGAAAATCCACCTCCACTCCAGGTGGCCCATTCCATTTTGATATAGCATTAATAGTCAGGAAGTTTGTTTTTTGTTTGTTTTCTCCAGCAACTTCCATACTTTGATCCAGGTTCTGCCCTCCTTTGGTCAAACAGAACAAGTCAAATCCGTTTTCTATATCACCATCCTTCAAATACTTGAAAACACCTATCATGCCCTTGCAAAGATATCTATTCTCAAAGTTAAACAAGCCCAGTTTCATTAACCAATTCTCATATGTCATATTCAAAGCCCCCCCTTTACTACCTCTGTTGTACCTCTCTGAGCAATCTACAATTTAAATCTTATTACCCAGAGCTGAACATAATAGACTGGATTAGGCCTGACAAAGGCAGAACATAGTAGGCAGAACATGCCTATTCCTGGAAGCTATTTCTCTTAATGCAGGCCAAGATTGTATTAGCATTTTTGGGTGCTGCACCAAATGGCTGAGTCATGTTGAGCTTGTAGTCTGCTTATATCCCTGGATCTTTTTCAGAACAACTGTTATCTAACCATTACTCTTGTATGTAAGGAATTGATTTTTTTTCTGTACCCAAGTAAAAGACTTTACAGAGACCCATCATTTCTTAGCAGAGTGACTGGTACATAATAAGTGCTTAATAAATGCTTATTGACTGATTGGGAAAAAATTACTTCCATTGCTTTTGACTGTCATTCTCTTCTTGTAATCTGGATTTCCAAATTTCAGCCAAGGAAAAAAGATTGGAGATTGCAAGAAGTGAATAGTGGTCAGAAGCAATGACAGTAATCCATCCACCCCCCAGTCAGGCAAGAAACATATATTAAGCACTTACTACATGCCAGGAACTATGCTAAGATGGTCAGAAGATGGGTGAGGATTGAGAACAAGGTTATTAATATTATATTCCTTTTTCTCAGGTCTTCTCCTTCTTCTGACCATCTTCTTCTGAATAATCTCATCTTCTTTGTTTTCCATCACCTAACTTTTTCCTAGTATTCTTCTTCCCTCTCTTCCCACCCCCACCCTTCCAACTCTTTGTTCTCAAACTCCTTTGTTGAATCATTATCAATGTTATTTCACTTAATGGTGAGTATCCTTCAAAGCTATGTCTTAGGCTCCTCCTCTCTCTACACCTTTAATAATGGCAACGTTTTCAGTTCTTATGGTTTCACATGTCTTTATGCAGATGACTCTCAGATCTCGATATACATCCCTAATCTCTCTCTTTGTTTTCCTGATAAAAGTATTTTATTTTTTCCCAGTTACATGTATAAATAGTTCTCAACATTTGTTTATTCAAGCTTTCCAATTTCAGATTTTTCTCCCGCCCTCCCCTCCCTACCCCCTCCTCTAGACAGCAAGTAATCTGATATAGGTTACATATATATATATATATATATATATGTATGTATGTATTATATATATATATATATAATAACATTAAATGTATTTCTGCATTAGTCATATTATAAGAGAAGAATCAGAGCAATGAGGAAAAACTTCAAAATAGAAAAACAACAGCACCAAAAGCAAAAGAAATAGTATGGTTCAATCAGCATTTCTACTCCACAGTTCTTTTTTTTCTGGATTTGGAGATCTCCTTCCATCATGGGTCCCCTGGAACTCTTCTCTACCATTGCATTGGTGAGAAGAATATAGTCCATCACAGTAGATAAACACACAATGTTGATGATACTGTGTACAATGTTCTTCTGGTTCTGCTCATCTCACATATCATCAGTTCATACAAGTCCTTCCAGGTTTCTCTGAACTCCTCCTGCTCATTGTTTCTTACAGCACAATAGAATTCCATTACATTCATATACCACAACTTGTTCAGTGATTCCCTAATTGATGGGCAACCCCTCAATTTCCAATTCCTTGCCACCACAAAAAGAGCAGCTATAAATATTTTTGTACATGTGGGTCATTTTCCCTTTTTTATGATCTCTTTGGGGAAAAAACCCAAAACTGGTATTGCTGCGTCAAAAGGTATGCACAGCTTTATAGCCCTTTGGGCATAATCCCAGATTGCTCTCCAGAATGGCTAGATCAGTTCACAGCTCCACCAACAATGCATTAGTGTTCCAATTTTCCCATAGCTTCTCCAACATTCATTATTTTACTTTTTTGTCATATTAGCCAATCTGATAGGTGTCAGGTGGCATCTCAGAGTTTTTTTAAATTTGCATCTCTCTAATCAATACTGATTTAGAGCATTTTTTCATATGGGAATAGATAGCTTTGATTTCTTCATCAGAAAACTGCCTGTTCATATCCTTTGACCATTTCTCAATTGGGGAATGACTTGGATTCTTATAAATTTGGTTTAGTCCCCTATATATTTTAGAAATGAGACCTTTATCAGAAGTACTGGCCATAAAATTTGTTTCCCATCTTTCTTCATCCCTTCTAATTTTGGATGCATTGCTTCTGTTTGTACAAAACCTTTTTAATTTAGTTTAATCAACATCATTAATTTTGCATTTCATAATATTCTCTATCTCTAGTTTGGTCATAAACTGTTCTCCTTTCCAAAGATCTGAAAGGTAGACTATTCCTTCCTCTCCTAATTTACCTATGGTATCACCTCTTATGTCTAAATTATGTACCCATTTTGACCTTATTTTAGTATAAGGTGTCAGATGTTGGTCTATGCCTAATTTCTGCCATACTATCTTCCATTTTTCCCAGCAGTTTTTGTCAAATACTGAGTTCCTACCCTAGAAGCTGGAGTCTTTGGGTTTATCAAACCCTCCATTACTAATGTCATTTGCTACAGTGTCTCCTGTGCCTAGCCTATTCCATTGATCCTCCACTCTATTTATTAGCCAGTACCAGATAGTTTTGATGACTGCCACTTTATAGTAAAGCTCCAGATTTGGTACAGCTAACCCACCTTCCTGTGCATTTTTTTCATTATTTACCTTGACATTCTTGACTTTTTGTTTTTCCAGATTAATTTTGTTATTATTTTTTTCTAGCTCTATAAAATAATTTTTAGGTAGTCTGATTGGTATGGCACTGAATAGGTAAATTAATTTAGGTAGAATTGTCATTTTTACTATATTAGCTCTGCCTATCCATGAGCAATTGATATCTTTCCAATTATTTAGATCAGATTTGATTTATGTGAAAAGTGTTTGGTAATTGTGTTCATAGAGTTCCTGGGTTTGTCTTGGCAAGTAGACTCCTAAGTATTTTGTATTATCTACCATTACTTTAAATGGAATTTCTCTTTCTATCTCTTGCTGCTGGACTTTGTTGGTCATGTATAGAAATGCTGATGATTTATGTGGATTTATTTTATATCCTGCTACTTTGCTAAAGTTGTTAATTTTTTCAAGTAATTTTTGAGTTGATTCTCTAGGATTCTCTAAGTATACCATCATATCATCTGCAAAGAGTGATAGTATTGTTTCCTGTTTACCTACTATTCTGATTCCTTTAATTCCATTTTCTTCTCTGATTGCTAATGCTAACATTTCTAGTATAATATTGAATAATAAAGGTGATAATGGAAAGCCCTGTTTCACCCCTGATCTTATTGGGAAGGCAACTCTAACTTATCTCCATTACATATAATGCTTCTGGATGATTTTAGGTAGATACTGTTTACTATTTTAAGGAAAGCTCCACCTATTCCTAAACTCTCTAGTGTTTTTATTAGGAATGGGTGCTGTCTTTTGTCAAAAGGTTTCTCTGGGGGGCAGGTAGGTGGCGCAGTGGATAAAGCACTGGCCCTGGATTCAGAAGGACCTGAGTTCAAATCTGGCTTCAGACACTTACTAGCTTTATGACCCAGGGGAAGTCATTTAACCCTCATTGCCCCACTCAAAAAAAAAATCCAAAAGCTTTCTCTGCATCTATTGAGATAATCATATGATTTTGGTTAGTTTCCTTATTGATGTGGTTGAATATGTTGATAGTTTTCCTAATGTTGAACCAGCCCTGAATTCCTGGTATAAATCCCACCTGGTCTTAGTGTATTATCCTGGTCATCAGTTGCTGTAATCTCCTTGCTAATATCTTATTTAAGATTTTAGCATCAATATTCCTTAGGGAAATTGGTCTATAATTTTCTTTCTCTGTTTTTGCTTTTCCTGGTTTTGGTATCACCACCATATTTGTGTCATAAAACAAATTTGGTAGAACTCCTTCTTCACCTATTTTTCCAAATAATTTGTATAATATTGGAATTAATTGTTCTTTAACTGTTTGGAAAAATTCACCTGTAAACCCATTGGGCCCTGGGGATTTTTTCTTAGGGAGTTCATTAATGACTTGTTCAATTTCTTTTTCTAATATGGGCTTATTTAAGGATTTTATTTCCTCTTCAGTTAGCCTGGGCAGTTTGTATTTTTATAAATATTCATTCATTTCATTTAGATTGTCAAATTTATTGGCATACAGTTGGGCAAAATAATTCCTAATTATTGATTTAATTTCCATTTCATTGCTGGTCACATCACCACTTTCATCTTTGATACTGGTAATTTGGTTTTCTTCTTTCTTTTTTTAATCAAACAAACCAATATTTTATCTATTTTATTGTTTTTTTTTCATAAAACCAGCTCTTAGTTTTACTGATTAATTCTATAGTTGTTTTGCTTTCAATATTATTAATTTCTCCTTTAATTTTCAGGATCTCTAGCTTAGTATCTAATTGGGGATTTCAAATTTGTTTTCTTTCTAGCTTTTTAAGTTGCATGCCCAATTCATTGATCTCCTCTTTCTCTTTTTTATTCATGTAAGCAGTTAGAGCTATAAATTTTCTGTAAGCACTGCTTTGGCTGCATCCCATAGATTTTGGTATGTTGTCTCATTATTGTCATTCTCTTGGATAAAGTTATTGATTTTTTCCTTGATTTGTTGTTTGGCCCATTCATTCTTTAGAATGAAATTATTTAGTTTCCAATTGATTTTCAGTCTAGTTTTCCATGGCTCTTTCTTACATGTAATTTCTATTGTATCATGATTTGAGAAGGATGCATTTACTATTTCTGCCTTTCTACATTTGACTATGATGTTTTTGTACCCTAATACAAGGACAATTTTTGAAAATGTGCCATGTACTGCTGAGAAAAAGGTATATTCCTTTCTATCCCCATTCAGTTTTCTCCAGACATCTATCATGTCTAACTTTTCTAGTATTCTGTTCACCTTTTTCGCTTCTTTCTTATTTATTTTTCGGCTAGATTTATCTAATTCTGAGAGGTGAAGATTCAGATCCCTCAATAGCATAGTATTACTGTCTAATTCCTCTTGTAACTCATTTAACTTCTCCTCTAAGAATTTGGATGCTATACCACTTGGTGCATACATATTTAATTTTGATATTGCTTCATTATCTATAGTGCCTTTTAGTAAGATATAGTTTCCTTCCTTATCTCTCTCTTTTAATGAGATCTATTTTTGCCTGTGCTTTGTCTGAGATAAGGATTGCTACCCCTGCTTTTTTTTATTTTAGCTGAAGCATAATATGTCCTGCTCCAGCCTTTTACCTTTACTCTGTGTGTATCTCTCTGCTTCAAATGTGTTTCTTGTAAACAGCATATTGTAGGATTCTGGCTTTTAATCCACTCTGCAATTCACTTCTGTTTTATAGCAGAGTTCATCCCATTAACATTTACAGTTATTATTACTAACTATCTATTCCCCTCCATTCTATTTACCCCCTTTGTACTTCCCCCCCTTCTTTCACCCTATTCATCCTCACAAATGTTTTGCTTCTTACCCCTGCCTCCCCCAATCTGCCCTCCCTTTTTATCACCCCCTCCCTTTTCTTTACCCTTTTCTACCTTGCTTTTGCAGTCCCTTCTATCAGTCCCCCCATTCCCCTTCCCATTTAATTTCCCTAAATTAATAAAGAATAATCCCTAAAGAATAAGCTAAGTTTCTTTATCCAAAATGAACGTATATGTCATTCCCTCTTTGAATCAAATCTAATGAGAGTAGAGTTGAAACAACGTTCACCCCTCCCTTCTTTCCCTCTATTGTAATAGTTTATTTTTTACCTCTTCATATGATATAATTTACCACATTCCTCCTCCCCTTTCCTCTTGTCCCTATAGTCTCCCTTTTTAACCCCTTAATTTCCTTTATGTCATCATATCAAAGACGATTTATATTTATACCCTCTATGTATAATCCCTCTCTCTGCCCAAACACATTTACAATTCTCAAGAGTTATAACTATTATCTTCCTGTGTAGGGATGTAAACAGTTTAACCTAATTGAGTAACTTTTTTTCCCCCTGTTTACCTTTTTAAACTTCTCTTGAGTCTTGTATGTTAAGATAAAATTTTCTATTCAGTTTTGGTCTTTTCCTCAGGAAACATTGAAAGTCCCCATTGTCACTGAATGTCCATCTTTTCCCCTGAAAGAGAATGATAAGTTTTGCTGGGTAATACATTCTTGGCTGCAGGCCAAGCTCCTTTGCCTTCCAGAATATCATATTCCAAGCCTTGCAATCCTTTAATGTTGAAGCTGCTAGGTCCTGAGCAATCCTGACCATGACTCCATAATAATTTAAAGTGCTTCTTTCTGACTGCTTGTAGTATTTTCTCCTTCACCTGATAATTCTGGAATTTGGCTACACTATTTCCTGGAGTTTTCCTTTTGGGGTCTCTTTCAGGAGGTTTTCAGTGGATTTGTTCAATGATAATTTTATCCTCTGATTCTATAACATCAGGGCAGTTCTCCTTAATAATTTCCTGGAATATGGTGTCTAGACTCTTTTTCTAATCAGGGCTTTCAGGCAGCCCAATTATTTTCGAATTATCTCTCCTGGATCTGTTTTCCAGATCAGTTGTCTTTCCAATGAGGTATTTCACATTTTCTTCTATTTTTTTGTTTTTTTGATTCTGCATGACTCATTCTTGGTATCTCATGGATTCCTTTTCTTCCAACTGTTCAATTTTAATTTTTAAGGCATTGTTTTCTTCAGTAAGATTATGCACTTTATTTTCCCTTTGGCCAAATGAATTTTTTAAGGCATTGTTTTCTTTAGTGAGATTATGAACCTCAAGGTCAAGCAATCTCTAATGCTGATTGGTTCTTTCATCTTAGAAGATACTATTTTTAGTCCCTCATTGACCATTTAACCACATTACAAATGAACTTGATATGATGTTCAAGGAACAAATTCATAGTACATAAGAACATATTACATAACATCTTTTCCTATTTGTTGCTTTACTATTAATTGCAGCTACTAAGGAAATAGGTACAGCACATTAAATCACATTCTTTTAGTCATTTAAAGTTGAATCACTTGTCTCTAAGTGTTTGGGGAAATTTTCACAGTTTAATATTTAAAACAATATGTCTACAGCTTACCTTTCAAATTTGATTTGCTATGACTCCCCTTTCATATACATTACACTTAGGATAAACTAGACTATTTGTTTTTGCCCAAAGATTCCATCTCTCACCTCTTCACTTTTCTACAAACTATCACCATTATGCACCTCACTTCTTCCCTTTGTAATCTTTCACTCTTTTCAAGACTCAGCCAACTGGCAATGGAAGTGATCTCTTAAAAAAAGGAATTCTTAACCTATAGTCCATGACTTTTTAAAATCATTTGGGTACTTTATTAAAATATAAAAGTGACCATTTTAATTCCATGAATCCTATTTTTTGCATTTAAATCATTCTGAGAAGGGATCCACAGGCTTCAATAGACTGTCATAGGGTTCCAAGAAATACATACATGCATACATACATACATACATATGTACACACACACATAAAGCATTAAGAACCGTTTCCTTAAATGGTAATGCCCTCTCTTTATAGCTTTGAATTCATGCATCTGTGTTGTGATAAAATAATGGGAATTGTCAGATGCCCAGGGGCCCCACCTGAAGATTGATTTAGAATTGATTGAATTGGGTGAGACTGAGATACTGACTGAGATCCTACTTAAGAATGATTAAATCTAGACCACACATGGGTGACCCTGAGTAGGGTGTTGTTCTAAGAGACTGTGGACTAAGCCATCAACAGGAGACCACTCTCAACCAATCAGCTTGAAGGATTTCCCCTCTTGGGGAAGGAGACAGGAAGTAGGAAGTGAGGGTTGGCTCACTGGTTCTCTCTATTTTCATCCAGGATATTGGCATGGTGGTGGCAGGGGCAGAACAGAGTAGAAAGATCTATTCTGCATGTTCTCTATAGAAGTGTGGATAGCTAAATAAAGGTGACTTTCTCAACTTCTCTCTCTTCACCAACTTCTTATATACTTTATTTAATAAATCCTTAAAAGCCTAAACTCTTGCTGAATTTATCAGTAAATCTCAGCCAGTTTCCCCCCAAAACTGGGGAGGGGGGCAGGTTAAGACCCACATTTAGATTTTAAACATCACAGTATAATTGCCCTGCCTCCAAGAGAGTGTAAGCCCCTTAAGGATAGGAATTATTTTTCATCTTGCCTTTGTAACCCTCCATGGCTTACAAATGGCCAGTACTTTATAAATCCTTTTTGGACTTAGCCCTCTTAAGTTGAGCTGGACAGGTTTTCTTTGTAGAGCTACAAACTTCTATACAAAACCATCTGACCTCCTGAAATGACCTTTTCCTCTGGTGATCTTTAAACTGAGCCTATTCTTTTTTAGAAAGGACAAATTCCACAGCTGTTTCTGATGAACTTGTTTGGCATTTCTAGGACTCATTACAGAATCCTACAAATGGGCTTACGAAAGGAGATATGTTGTCTAAAATGAACAAACATGATACACAAAATTAAAATATTTCACACAACTATATTGGACAATAACCAAAAGCCATTTTTTCCACTTTGGATTGAATACTAAATTGCAGTATAAATTCTGTTATCTGGAATAATGTGAATGGAATGTGGTATTTGAGTTAAAATTTAATAACTTGAAAGTTATGAAACCATTTCAATTTTACAGCTATTTATTGAATACCTACTGTGTGCTTATTATTTTTCTAGGTACTATGGGAAATAGAAAAGAAATATGAGACAGACTTGGCCATCAAAGAGGTCAAAGAGTTTATGATCTCACTATTAAAAAAATGCGCACTATCAAAACAGGCAAATGGTTCTAGCAGATTGTACATGATTAAGTGTGATATTGAAAGGATAATAAGTGCTATAGAAAATCAAATGACAGCTCTTTTGGGATAGTAGTGTCAATTTCCAAAAAAATTAGAACATAGTAAAACAGACATAGTAATTGGTCATACTTATGTAATATTTTACTGTTTACCATGTTAGGTTTTTTTCCACCCACATGGCAGCTAGGTGGTAGAGATGGTAGAGTATGGAACTTGGTTTCAGAAAAGCCTGTTCTTGAATCTTATCTCAGGCACATAGATATGTGACAATGGACATGTCACTTAACCTATCTATACTTTAGTCTCCTCATCTGTAAAATGGAAGTGCTAATAGCACCTACCTTCCAGGGTTATTGTGAGAAACAAATGAGTTATCATATATTAAACACTTTGCAAACTTAATATAAATATATTTACAAGCTATTGTTGTTGGTATATCCAAAGTGTGTAAAGTAGTTAGGCCAATTACTATAATTCCCTCTTTACCCATTAGAAACTAACACTTAGGGAAGCAATTTGCTCAAGGTCACAGTTGTTAAATATGAGATCCCAGACTGAAAACTAGATCTTCTGACTCCATTCTAATGATACTATTATACCACATGGCCTCTCACTTCATAGAGAAGCTACTCTCAGTACATCTTAATCTCCTGCCAATGATTGAGAAGCTACTTCCATATCTTTCTTTGCTTAAAGATGATTATATTCACAATGTTATGACAGAGCACTGAAAAGCTAAGTAAGAAAGAAATTTGTTAGAATTCAGGATAAGCCATTTGTTTTCTGTATAAAAAATCACTACCACCACCAGGAATTTGTATGGTTTCTTTTTCTTAATTCAAGTTGGAAACCTATTTTAATGTATGAAGTACATCGAGGTGTTAGGATCCTTGGAGGTATTTTAAAGAATTGGTAGGGAGAAGGAAAAAGATTATACATGTTGACTAATAAAAATGCTGGATGGTTTTTAACCTCCTTAATTACTAAATTATTTCTCCCTATGTTGTCTATGACAGTCTCTGGAGAGCAGTATGATATTCTAAATGGAAAGATGTGAGAACCACATGATGATGGCACAATATAAATAAGAAAATACATAAACTGCCTCATTAGCATCACTTTTATGTCCATTTTCAGCAGAAAGTAAAGATAATCATATTTTGAACTTTCAAATGTCATAATGCTGTCTCTTGGGTATTATTGAAATGAATCTGATTCTAAAATAGTGAGTGTTGCAGTGAGATTGTGGATTATGAGTCCATTTGCTGAGTCTTTGCTACTGATGTCAGTAATGTTAGCAGGCACTGCCAGATAGTTTTACAGTAAAATTACACACTTAAACATAATGTGAGCTTTTGCTCACAGAATATCCTCTGGTAAAAGAAGCAAATTTCACTTCAGGTTCAATATTGATTTGAATGTCTTTTAACCAAGAGCCATATGGTTTGGTCAGCAATGGCAAGATGAGGGATCCCATGGCTGCCAAATCCTGTGTTTAGTTATTGGTCTTAAAAATAATATATCAGAGGTAGCTAGGTAGCACAGTGGATAAAGCACCAGCCCTGGATTCAGAAGGACCTGAGTTCAAATCTGGCCTTAGACACATGACAGTTACTAGCTGTGTGACCTTGTGCAAGTCACTTAACCTTCATGGCCCCACAAATTTTATATATATATATATATAGTGTGTGTGTGTGTATGTATGTATATATGTATATAATATATTGTGATGAAATAATGGGATTTAGCAGATACTCAAAGACCCACCTGGAGATTAATCTATACTGATTGAATCAAGTGAGAGTGATTGACTGCTGATTAAGCCTACTTCAAGTTAATTGGATTGTAATCACACCTGGCTATGCCTTAAGAAGGTATTGTTCTCAGAAACTAGACTGTGAACTCAACTTTAGAACACCTTCAAAGACAATCCAGGAGACAAAATATATGTAAAGAATTTTCAGAGAACCATTGGAACACAGCCTGCTTGGGAGGGACCTTTTCAGGTATTATTGACAACTCCTACTGCCATTAAAAATGGATTTGGATGACGCCAACCAATCACCTTGAAGCAGTGTGTAAGGAACGCCTCTGTTCTAGATCTATAAAAAGCTTCCACAAACAGCTTGCAAGGGAGTTCCTGATTAAAACAGGCTCGTAGAGGAGGACTTCAGGAAGAACCGAACCAGGCTGGAACTCTAGGCTAGGTAGGACTTCTTTTTCTTAACTCTTTGTAAATATCTGTATGCTTTAATAAATGTTTCATGCCCAACGACTGGTACTGAAGCTTTTTAATTTTTGGCGACCACAATTAAGATTTTAAACATCACAATATATATATAATCTTTAAAGGTTACATTTATATGCATGTTTTATATATAATGTATTCCCAATTATTTTTCATTTCATATCACTTCTTTTTTTCTCTTATCTCACTGATATAAGGTACAGAACCATGGAGAGCAAGTGGGGAGAAAACAGGATTTGTATCAGAGGAAGCTGGGTTCAGAGAGGCATTACTGAGGCCTAAATGGATAGCCATGAACAGAGGGTAGAAAGATGTGACTCAGGGGTATACAAATAACTCACACATCCATCCCATGATAAGATAGAATAACAGAGCCACAGAATTGGAAAATTGAAAGGGTATTCAATAGCCATCTATTACAACTCAGGGAAAGAAGGAAGGAAACAAGTATTTATTAAGCACCTAAT
Source organism: Dromiciops gliroides (assembly GCF_019393635.1). Classification (NCBI taxonomy): domain Eukaryota; kingdom Metazoa; phylum Chordata; class Mammalia; order Microbiotheria; family Microbiotheriidae; genus Dromiciops; species Dromiciops gliroides. Next base: position 155,236,340 of record NC_057861.1, read on the forward strand.
ACATGCCAAATACTGTGTCAAGTGCTATACAAATATTATCTCATTATATCCTCAAAATGACTGTGAGACAGGGGCTATTATTATACACATTTTACAGTTGAGGAATCTGAAACAAACACAGGTTAAATGACTTGCCCAGAGTCACACAGCTAGTGTTTCAGGCCAGATTAACTCATGTCTTCCCGTATTTAGACCTAGTTGTCTCTTCAGTATACCATCTAGTTACCTCTAGAACAACAGCAATATAAAGATCTTACATATATCAGGTGTTATTCAGCCTTTCCATGAACATTTCCAAAGAGAGGGAAATGCTGCCTCTCAAGAAAAGCTGGACCACTTTTGGACAGCTTGGATTGTAAGAAAGATTTTCCTGGCAGCAATTCCAACTATTCCTCTTTGTAAATTTGACTAGTTCCTTGTTCTGCCTATTAGTGTCAGACAGAACCCATCCAATACTTCTCCAGATGGCAGATGTCCAAATATTTGACAATGCCTATCATGTCCTTACTGAAGCTTCTTTTTTCTATAAAAATCACCCCTTAATTGATAGACTCAAGACCCTTCACCATCTTAGTTGCCCTTTGGACAGTTAGCAATTGCCTTTGTAAACCAAAATACCCAGAACTATCCATATTACTACAGATCAGCTTTAATGAGAGCAGAGTATAACTTCCCTTGCTTTTAACACAGAGCATGACAGAATAATAATTTAATGAATGTTTGCTTCTTTCTTCTCTTCCCTCCTTGTTTACTTGTATAGTTTTTGTTGTTGTTTTAGCTTTTGTTTTTCCCTCCTCAGATTCATAATTTTTCCAAAGGCCTAGAGACTAGAGTCTGAAGAAGATGACCAGGTTGAAAATATGAAAATCAAGGAGGGTATGTGTGGTGTGTGTGTGGGGGGGGGTGACTCTTTTGGCATTATGTGAAACATATCCTTCTCAAAATAATATCTTTAAATGCACAAAATAAAATGCATAGGATTGCCAAGTAAACAAATTATATTGAAATAGCTTATCAAAATATTACAAACAAATAATCATTAAAAATTTCTTTGACCATATGCTAAGTTAGCCTGCTCTAGAAAAAGAAAGGTCAATAAGATAATTCCCCAAAATTGGGACACTAATGCACCATTGGTGGAGTTATTAAATGATCCAACAGTCAAAGAGAGCAATTTGTAACTAGGCCCAGAGGACTAGAAAACTGTGCATGCCCTTTGACTCAGAAATACCATAACTAGGTCTGTATCCCAAAGAGACTGAAAAAGAAAAGAAAAGGAAAGGACCTATGTGCACAAATAATAATATTTATAACAGTTCTTTTTACAATGGCAAATGCCCATCAATTGAGAAATGACTAAACCAGTTGTGGTATGTGACTATGATGGAATACTATTGTGCTATAAGAAATGATGAGAGGGCTGGTTTCAGAAAAACCTGGGAAGACTTTTATATGTACTGACCCAAAGTAAAGTGAGTAGAACCAGAAGAATATTGTACATAGGAATTGCAATATTGTACTCTAATGGGGCAGCTAGATGGCGCAGTGGATAGAGCACCGGCCCTGGATTCGGGAGTACCTGAGTTCAAATCTGGCCTCAGATACTTAACACTTACTAGCTGTGTGACCCTGGGCAAGTCACTTAACCCCAATTGCCTTACTAAAAAAAAAAAAATGTACTCTAATGAACTTACTAATTGCTCCCAAAATTCAGGTGGTAAAAGGCAAAAATTTTCAGGCACATAAATGCATTATTAGTTTTTCTAAAAGAAGCGGGCTCTTTTGGGGCAAGTTTCTTTGATAAAGATCTAATTTCTCAATTATTTAGGGTACTGTGACAAATTTGTATAAAAAGTGCCAATCCCTGATTGATAGTAAATGAATATAAACAGGCAGTAGTCAGAAGAAGAAATCAAAACTATCAATAATATTTCCATAAACATCCTAAATAACTAATAATTAGAGAAATGCTAATTAAAACATCTTTGAGGTACCACCTTACACTCCTCAAACTGACTAACATGACAGAAAAAGAAAATTACAAATGCTGTAGAGGTTATGGGGAAATAGGTACACTAAGGAACTGTTGATAAATTGTGAACTGGTCCAACCATTCTGAAAAACATTTTGGAACTATTCCCAAAGGGTCATAAAACCACAAATACCCTTTGACCCAATAATAACATTACTAGGTCTGTACTCCAAAGAGCTCAAAGAAAAAGAAAAAGGACCCATATGTAAAAAAAATATTTACAGCAGCTCTTATGGTGGCAAAAAAATTGGAAACCAAATGGCTGCCCATCTATTGGGAAATGGCTGAAAAATTTTTGGTATATGATTATGATGGAATACTATTGTGTTGTAAGAAATGAAAAAGTAGATAATTTCAGAAAAACATTTGATGATTTAAATAAGCTGATTCATAGTGAAGTGAGCAGAACCAGGAGAATATTGTACACAGTAACATCAAAATTATAATGCAAATAAATGAAAGACTTAGGTACTCTGATCAATACAATGATCCACAACAATTCAATGATGAAAAATACTACCCATCCCCAGAGAGAAGTGATGAACTCTGAATATAGATTGAAGGATACTTTCCTTCACTTTTTTTTTTTTTGCTTTTTTTCTTTCATAATGTGGGTAATATGGAAATATTTTGCATTATTTCATATTTTTTGCCTTCTCAATGGGTGAGGAGAGAGATAATTTGGAACTGAAAATTAAAATTAAATAATAATTGCAAAGGAAATGGGTCTTAATGAGATAATAAATCATGCAGCATTGCCGTAACTTGGAAGAATTTTTGGATTTGGGTTTGGAAGATCTAGATTTTAGATTGTGCTCTAAGTACTACCTATCTATCTGGCCTTGGCGCATCTGACTTTTTCAAGGCTTTGTTTTCTTTGTTTTATGGATTAAGGCAGCCTCATAAAGGGAAGGGGAGGAGACACTTCAGAGATTTTTATGAATATTTTGTTGGGTTTAATAAAGGAGGAAGTCATAACTTCTAGGGTATTATTTTATTCCCCATTCCTGAAACTTTTCTCCAAGCTCTGGCAATGGCAAACTGTTTAATGTCTCTATGTGTGGGAAGATGAATTTAAAGCTAGGGTATGCCAGAAAGGACTTAACAAGTCTTGTGCCCTATTTCCCTAGGTGAGGCCATATTTCAACAAGCTGGCTGAAGGAGCACTGGCAAAAGAGATAAGAGAAATAGGTAAAAACCCTGTTCTAAAAAAAATATGGGGATACTCTGTAAAATGAGGGGCAATGAAGGGACCAGTTTCTTCCATTCTGAGAATACTTATATCAAGCCTATAGAAACTGAGCTAGCTTAGCTTATTTGACTAATGTTTCTAAACTGGGCCCTATACTGTAGAAATTACATTATTGATGGAAGGGAGAATGAGATATGACCTTTATGTTTCAGGCAATTTTAGATTACACACACACAGATAGATAGATATACACACACAGTATGTGTATATGTATATATAATGTATGTGCCATTCATAATATACACACATGTTATATATACATTATATGTGTGTATATACATATACCTATCTAGATACATATACATACTACATATATGTAGAGAGAGTAATATTATATCTATGTTGTTATTTACTAATTTTTCAGCCATCTCTGATTCCTCATGACACCACTTGGAATTTCCTTGGCAAAGACACCAGAGTGATTTGCTATTTTCTTCTAGAACTCATTTTACAGATAAGAAAATTGAGACAAACAGGGTTAAGTGATTTATCCAGGGTCACCCAGCTAAGGCCAGATCTGAACTCAGGAAGATGACTTTTTCTGACTCTAGACCTGGCACTCCATGTACTAAACTACGTAGTTGCCTCACACTGTAACATATATTTTCATGAACACATAGATTCATGTGTAGATATACATGTTTACATGTATGTGCTACATACATATAGATAGAAATTAAAATAGTAAGACAATATTAAACAATACTAATAAGATCACATTGAAACACTATATATACATGTGTGTGTGCACATACATGCATATACATGTACATGTACACATATACATACATATACACACACATTTACAGAGAGAGAGAGATCTGGTTTTTCTGTCTTAATCTGGAGCTTCCTCTCCCCACGCTTTGCTCCACATGTGGCTACAACAGATCAGAGAACAGTAGAACTAGCGTCCTTTTCCCCTGTTATGCTCCTCCTCTTAATGCAATCTAAAATTACATTAGCTTTACAGGAACTGGACCTTGGAAGAGAACTCAGGGTGTGAGGTAAAGATTTGTGAAGGAACAAGCAAAGTACTGGGAAATTACATTGGTGACACTGCTGAATCACAGTTGATGCAAGGCATGTCAGCAAAGCAATTCTATAATGACCACAAAGCTGAACTATGTCATTACTCTGACCCTGCAATGGATTTGTGATCTCATCAACATAAGCACTTACTTCAGTGGTGCAGATTTCCCACATACACACATTGTCATCCTGGCTGACTCCATGTCCTCATATAAATCCTCCTCAGGTTGTCCAGTCAGCCTTCTTCTAGGTTTCTTGACTGTCTGTCTGTCTCTCTCATTCTCTCTCTCTCTCTCTCTCTCTCTCTCTCTCTCTCTCTCTCTCTCTCTCTCTCTCTCTCTCTCTATATATATATATATATATATATATATATATATATATATATATATATATATGGCTATATATACCTATATTACTAATGGATCACACAGGCCACTTATCTCTTATCTTTTGCTGTTGATAAATGACTGGAAGTTAATTTGGTTAAGAAATCCAAAATAGAAGAGCTATAGTGTCTTAGGACTAGGATGTTCTTTGAAGGTATCTATATGGGATGTGACAAATGTGGATTTTCTCTACTGCATTCATGTGACTTTAAACACTTTTCATATATATATAAAATATTGCAGGGCAATGAGGGTTAAATGACTTGCCCAGTGTCACACATCTATTAAGTGTCAAGTGTCTGGAACCAGATTTTAACTCAGGTCCTCCTGAACTCAGGGCCAGTGCTTTATCCACTATGCCACCAAGCTGTCCCCTTAAATATATTTCTATTAAAGTGTCTAATTGTTGTTGCTGTTATAGGTTGAAAGAAAAAGTATTCTATTATATTTTCAATTATGTCATTTGTCCCATCAAATTCTTCAGTTGGTAGTATGCTGTAGCAAATTTATATACAGTGGATATACTACTGGAATTGGATTCGGCAAGATCTATGTTTAAATACTTCCAGAGATACATTTTAGCTGTGTGACAATGGGCAAGTCACAACCTCTCAATCTCAGTTTTTTCATCTGTAATGCTTCAATACAATTAATAATAGCACCTACCTTAGAGGATTGTTGTTAAAATCAGTGAGAAAATATATGTAAAGTGCTTTGCACATCTTAAAACACTATATAAACCTTTCTCAATTTAAATTTCCACATCTGTAAAATGGGAATAATAGCAGTAACTATCTTTCAGATTTTTTTTAAAGGATCAAATGAGATGATAATATTAACACACTTAGCATAGTTCCTGGCATATAATAAGCTCTATGTAAATTTTAGTTATTATTTTTATTATTACTTTTATTTATGCTCATCAAGTACTTCCACATTGCCTTTGGGTGATTGGCACTTTAAATATTTAAAGAGCAGGGGGGGGGGGCAGCTAGGTGGCACAGTGGATAGAGCACCAGCCCTGGATTCAGCAGGACCTGAGTTCAAATTCAGCCTCAGACGGTTGACACATTCTAGCTGTGTGACCCTGGGTAAGTCACTTAACCCTCATTGCCCAACCAAAAGAAAAAGAAAAAGAAAAAAATATTTAAAGACTTGTATATTCCAGAAATTACCTGTATTTAAGATTATTGCTATATCAAGATATCAATGTATGTATTTACACATAAGGTTTGTGTGTTGTTCATGTAGATTTTATGTCTATGTGAATTTGTCTAAATACTGCCTACAGGGAGTTATAATTAGATATGTCTGCAATTTTGACTATCCTCCTCCAAGGGAGACTCATTATTGTCTGGAAGTAGAGAATGGGGCTGCAAGACAGGGTAGATCTGTTCTCAGAAAGGAGACACCAGTCTAGAATATCTATCCAACCTATTAAATATGGCAAATCTAGGAGAATTTTAAAAAATTTATTCCACTTTCCTGATTGCTATTCCTTAATGAAGGGGTACTCCAAACTATATCTTAAGGCCTGACTCCCTTCTCTTAAAATTCTGGTTGTATGGTTAATCAAAAATAGATCTAGAGAATAAATCTATCTATATAAACTGATAGCAAACAAAATTCCAAGAAGGTACACATATTAGAATATAACATATAAAAGACAGAGTGAATACATTGTCCTACTGTGAGCAGCACAGATTTCAGCTAAGATGTCTCAGTAAAAAGACAGACAGAGAGACAGCAACAGAGACAGTGATGGAGAGACAGAGAGAGACAGAGAAAGAGACGGAGAGACAGAAAGATGGTGTCCCCAGTCTCACAAAGGGAAAAAAAACATTCCCAAAGTCTCTTGCATGGGAAGTTGAAAATCAGAAATGTAATCAAGATGTCAGCTTATCTAAATGTCAGCTTCTTACCACAGTCTTTCTCTCTAGGCATCTGTCCCTGCAGAGAACCTGAAATCACATGTCCTCTCTTGAAGCTGAAAAGGAGAACAAAAACATTCCCAAGCTCTCATTAACTCTGCCCATCTCATATACTTAGAGTACTGAGTAAACATTCTCTCCACCTCTGAGGAAGGAGTTATGCAAATATCCATGTTTGAACCTTGGGTTACATTCATATTGATTACATTCTTTGACCTGAGGTATGTTTAAATATATAAAAATGACCAATTATAGAAGCTGATGAATTTGTCTATAGCATTAGCATCAACAATGGTCATCAAGAAACAAAACCATACCATCTGTTAAGGGCTAAAATTCTAGCTAGTCTGTCTAAAATCTCTAATGAGTGGTCACCAATAAATTATAAGCTTTAGCAAGAGTTAGGCTTTTAAGCATTTATTAAGGAGAATAAGAATTTGGTAAAGAGAGAGAGAAAGGCCTACATTCATCTATCTATTAAGGGGGAGCACATTTCTAGCTCTCCTCTCCACCAGAGTCCAAAGGAAAGAGCCAGAGAGACAGAGCACCCGGCTCCCCCTTCCTCCTCCCACCAGAAAACGTCACTTCCTGACACCAAAGAAAAGATGCATGATCTTGCCCTCAAAGACCTTCCTTTCATGGTGGAGCTTTTCTACAGTAAGTCTCCAGCAGGTGGCATCATTCCAATTGTTACACATCCCACCACAGATAGGTTATGTATCACAAAAAAAGACTAAACTCTAAGTGTTGAAGGGTGAACCCTTATCATAATACCTCTTCTCACTTCTATTCACCCTCTGTTTTCATGAGGGACTGTCTATTTTTCAAAGCACTCAGCTAGTCAGAAGTTATCTTTCTTATTCTTAGATATCATTTATGTTGAAGGAGATTATTGGAGGCAATGAAAAAGTCAGTTGCCTTTAGCTATGAGATATTAAAGGAACTATTACCTTTGTTTGCAAGATTAATGGCATGCTGTCTAGTGAAGCCTAATACAAGATATACAATATATGCAGTGACTTAGGAACCTGATATTTTGGTAAACTTACTATAACACAAATCTTAACCATTGTCATCTGGAACCACATTATTACCTCTGAATTGAAAAGTGAACATGAGAGATGTAATCTTTAGTATTTTCACATACCAAAAACTTGTCATCAAATGGAAATGCATTATGGAAACTGGTTAGCTGTGATCTTGCTTGCTGAAATTGTATGAAGGTCCAAGCTAACTAAGTATCAAATGGACTGTATGGTGGAAAGAATCTGGGATTTGGAATCAGAGGATATGGGTTAATTCTGGCTGTACCACTCTACTTATAGATTCAGGCCAGTGACCTGAACTCACCAAGACTTAGTGGCTTCATCTTCAAAAAGAGGGAGATGCACTAAATGACCTCGAAAATCTCATATCTCTACATTAATGAATCTATGACAACTAAAGTTTTGGGGAAACTAATTAGAATGGCATTCAAGGTGTGCAGTGCTTGAAAATAGCTAAGATCCCCCAAGTTTAAGTATCTAACTCCTCCCCAAAAGGGTGGTCCTTCAAAAACTGGCGTACTTTTTACCATACTGTGTAAATGTGAACAATTTGAATAACTATTTTTTCAAGTGTAAATGTGAGGGTTTCCAATGTAAGTGTAAAATGATGGGTTGTGCAATTTGATCTCTAAGATATCATCCAGCTCTAAAACTGTATGATTCAGTGATACTTGTTTTGATAGAAAGCTTGAGATGGTCTTGGCATTTATAGGAAAGCCATGTGGCATCCAAATGCCTAATGCAATGGAAATAGACTGACATTTTCAGAATTCCCTTTCAGGCATGAAAGCCATGCAGAATTTATCCTACTGATTTGTCTGTAACAAATGAACTAGGAATATCCAATGACACCAGAAATGTCATTATAAAATATGAGAGAACTATGCAGCAGACAGACTTCATTTTTCGGCACTGGTCATTCCTCTAGTGATATTCCTTAGGCAAGTAACTCAACCATCATGATGCAGCAAGCCAGAATTGCTCTGGATCCTATTTAATATGCTTTCAACTCTTGTCTTTCAAGTGCTGGTTAAAATGTAATGTTTACTACAAAACACTGGCTTCACTAGGCACCAAATATATTAATTTTGTGGCACTTTTAGGTCAATAAAAAATGTGATAAGAAATGAGGATATTTGGGCAGCTAGGTGGTGCAGTGGATAGAGCACTGGCCCTGGAGTCAGGAGTACCTGAGTTCAAATCCGACCTCAGACACTTAACACTTACCAGCTGTGTGACCCTGGGCAAGTCACTTAACCCCAATCGCCTCACTAAAAAAAAAAAAAAAAGAAAAGAAAAGAAAAAAAGGAAATGAGGATATTTGTAAATAAATCTACATCATTTTTACCAAATCCTTAGTTTCTGGTTTGAAAAGCATCATAGAATTTATAGTTCAGAAGGTTTTCAGAAACCATTTAATTCTCCTTATCCCCATCACCATTTTACAGATGAAGACACAAAAGCCTTCAACAGAAGTCTAGAAACTTGCCAGTATAAAGGAAAGAATACCTACAGGGACATTTCATTTCTATTGTGGTAAAATAATGGAATTTGGCAGACTGATTTGAAATAGGCCACACCTGGCCTGCCCTGAGTGACTTATGCTGCTGATGTCAGCAAAGGAACCACTCTCCACAGGCAGTTTGAAGGACCTCCCTTTTGGGGGGAGGGAGAATAAACACTCGCTGAGGGAAACCAGGTCTCTTTCCAGGAAGTGAGCTGCGGGGAGCAGACAAGAGAGAGATTTTTCCTGGCAGTTTGTGCTATGGGCCCTGGCTGCATAGCTGTTTCCCATTGAGATTACAGAACTCAGGTGATGAGTTAATAAAACTAGCCTGGTTCTTTGAATTAGCTGAGCTGGAAGTGAGTTTGGGGATTATATAGGCTTTTGTTAGAGTTAGGAGGATTATCCATTTTCCTTTTTCCCTATTCCCTTGTCCTTGACTTTATTAATTTCACCTTTGCTGTGTATTTTATTCCTATTAATAAAACCTGATTTGCTTGTGGAAAAGAGGCTGTTAAGCTCCTTTCTTATTGTCCTGGGAAAATAACTAAAAAGGCAGTTCAGAGGGAAGGAAGTTTTGGACCTAGAGGTCCCACATTATTTTCTGAATCCCAATATTATGGTGAGCCACCCCATTAACTCTCTACATATTAAATTTGGCCCCTATGCCATGTTTCTACTAATTCCATGTTTCCACCTAATTTTTACAAATGGCAAGTACCATCCCTTCTAGTCAAAATATATTTATTTTGATTATATTATTCATGCATATATAGAGAGAGACATATATGTATTTATACATTATGTTTCCCTTTAAAAATGCAAATACCTTGAAGGTAGTGATGGCTTTATTTTTTTTAGATATGTATCTCAAATGCTTACTATGATGTATGTCACAGACAACTTTCATAAATTCCCTGAATAATTTGATGAGTCAGCTTCTTCCTATCTTGAGTAAAAAACATGTTCATTGGCATTTTCATAAGAGAGCACAGAATTCATAATGAGTTTTCAGTAATTGAGGTCCTGATTGGTTCCCAATACTTAGGATGCTTTGAAGATTACTGGCTAGCCTGCATTCCTAGGAGAACAGACCTTTCTTGGAGGAGTCACCCCTCTCTGGTAGACAATAAAAGAGAGCACCAAACTGTGTCTTCACCATTTCTTTTTTCACCTTTTACTATTGTGAGGACATAATTAACAGTCCCTATAAGCAGCAAACTGCATAAATTTAGGCTCCCCACCCCCAATCCAGCTCTGCACTGATGCCCCTGCTCTTTTCTCTGATAGATTAGTGGCATTATGCAATCTTCTTCTTCCAAATTATAGAGTTTATCATTTAATTTTCTATAACCTATTAATGGAAAAGGATAACATTTAGGAAAGTACTACTTTACTAGATGGAAAATACTGTCTTAGACTTTAGATTATTAGCAGTACTGAAAGCTAATCTACTCCTTAGATGAATTAATTCCCAGAGCTTACTAACTACCTGTACTTTTTAATAGTTAAAAGACTAGGACTCAGGTAGTCAGGGGTAATAACATATTTAGAAGTAGAGGAGAGAGAAGCCTGTAATAACTTTAGAGTTTTACATGAGAAATTGGTGCCTCCTTCTTTAAATGCATCAGTGGTCCCCCAGTTATATTTGTGTTTGAGAGATAAGCCAAATGCCATTACTCTGACCTACTGTAGTTTGTATTTTTAGAAAAGATGAAATAACCAGCACTTGCATTTTTACATCTGTGATATGAACCAATAACCCCATGAAATTGGATGAGCACTAACCTTCTGTGAAAAATGATTAGCCCTATGTTCTAAGATAAAAATAATAAAATATGAAAAATATTTGAAGGACATGATTCCCTTCTAAGCTGTGAATTAAGTTTCTTTGAGAAAGTGTTGAAAAACCACACATTTTTTCCCTCAGGAAGAGATGAAATACTAACTTGGATTATATATTACTTCAAAACTAAGTGAAATAAAGAGAGAGCAGGTAGCATAAGTCAGTCCCTAAAAACAATGGACCTGCTAAGGTTTATTTCACAGAATAGCCTTCCCACTCCTTCTCCCTGTGCGCATGCGTGCACACACACACACACACACACACACAAACACACACACAAACCCCTGCTTCATTTCAAGGTGAGAAAAAAAGTGCAGGGAAACAGAGCTTGCCAATTGTGATGTAAGCTACCAGGAATGAAAGTTCTTGAACCAATTTTGAAGTGTTAGCAGGCATAAAAGTCAATGCATTCTAAGTCTCATTGGGTCTCAAATCAAAATCCGATTTTTCAGAAGTAATATGTTTCTTTGCTTGAGGCACCAAATACACTACAGCATTACATTATTTTCTCAAAAAGAATATTTTACAGGAAGTATTCATAAGCTTCAATAATAAGTATATACTCAGAAACTTCGATGATGTGGTTTCAGGCCTTAATGTAGCAACATCTGTTGAAATGCTTTAAAATTTTGATTTTTACTCTTATTTAAATAATAATGACAATTAGTTTAAAATAAACACTATTGTGGAGGTAGTATACTGAAAAAATATAAATACAGCACAATAAGTTCATTAAAATAAATCACAAAGATGGCAGAGGAGAGCCTGTGACTCCCACAAGCTCCAGATAAACCTGTCCACTCATGCCCAAATAATGTGGCAAAAAATCAAAACCCAGAACAGCCTAATGCACATAAGAACAGAGTGGCACTATTTCTTTGCAAAAGAGGGCAATTCCGATCACCTACTGATCAGGCTGAACAACTCAGCACACAGTCCAGACCCAGCCAGGGACAATGCTTCCCTTGCATGTCACAGTCTTCAGCACCAGCAGCTTCTGAGGCTCTGATCATGGACTGGTGAGGGGGTTTGGCAGTAGGCCGGGGTGAAGTGGAGGCAGTATCTATTGGAGTTGGGGCAAAGTGCCCTGCATCTGAACCAATGGGCTGAATCGAGTGGTGGTGGCCCAGTGGGAGAGGGGCAAAAGTACTCCAAGCTTCCGACCACAGAGATTCAGAGTTCAATCAGACTTCTGTTTCTGGGTCAAAGAGAAAGCAGCCGTGATTACTCACAAGCTAGGCAGGCTGAGAAGAAGCCCAATCACCCCCTGGGCCATGCTGTAGCATGATCAGTGTGTCCTCAAAGCAGCACTACACTTTAAGGAGTAAAAATCCAAGAAATCGTAAGCCAGGATGAGTAGGCAGAGAAAGTAAAAGACCATCGAAAACTTCTTTGGGGGAAAGGTAGATCACAGTACAACCTCAGAAGAAGAAGATACTAACAGGGTCAAAGCTCCAATATACAAAGCTTCCAAGAAAAATATGAACTGGTCTCGGGCCATAGAAGCTCTCAAAAGGAACTTTGAAGAGAAATTAGGAGAAATAGAATGAAAATGTAGAGAAAGAGAGCAAAGATTGGAAAGAGAAATGAGAGCAATGCAAGAGAGTTATAAGAAAAAAGTCAACAGTTTGAAAAGTCAAATGGAAAAGGAGATTAAAAAACTGTCTGATGAAAATAATTGCTTAAAAATTAGGATTGAACAAATGGAAGCTAGTGACCTTATGAGAAACCAAGACACAGTAAAATAAATCCAATTGAATGAATAAATAGAGGGCATTGTGAAATATCTCCTTGGAAAAACAGCTGACCTGGAAAATAAATCTAGGAGAGATAATTTGAAAATCATTGAACTACCTGAAAACCATGACCAAAACAAGAGCTTAGACACCATCCTCCAAGAGATTGTGAGGGAAAATTGCCCTGATATTCTAGAAACAGAAGCTAAAATAAAAATTGAAAGAATCCACCGATCACCTCCTGAAAGAGATCCCAAAAGGAAAACCTCCAGGAATATTATAGCCAAATTCCAGAATTCACAGGTCAAGGAGAAAATATTGCAAGCAGTAAATACTGTGGAACTCCAATAAGGATAAAGCAAGATCTAACAGCTTCTACATTAAAGGACTGGAGAGCATGGAATATGATATTCCAGAGGGCAAAGGAACTGGGACTAGAGCCAAAAATCACATACCCAGCAAAATTAAGTATCATCTTTCAGAGGAAAAAAATGGAATTTCAATGAGAAAGAAGACTTTCAGGCATTTGCTATGAAAACACCTGAACTGAATAGAAAATTTGACTTTCAAATACAAGACCCTGGAGAAGCATAAAAAGATAAACAGGAAAAAGACCTCATGAGTGATATTAAAAGATCAAATTGTTTATATTCCTACATGGGAAGATAATACTTCAAACTCATAAGAACTATCTCAGTAAGGAATTCACAGAGGACATAGGTCTGAACTGAATATGAAGGGTTGATATCTGTAAAGTATTTATGTTTTGTTCTTTGTGGGGCAGACAGGGTGGGGTGTCTTATTTCTGGGGCCAGATTTGGGCTTGGGGCCTCCTGGTTCCAGAGCTGCTGCATTGTCCACTGTGCCACCTAACTAACCTATGATGACATCTTTAAAATAGGCTTGAGGTATAGGAGAAATAGACTGGGGGAGGGGGAAGGGGAGAGATAGCCTGGGGAGAGGTTGTTCACATGAAGGAAATAAGAAAAAAGCTTATGGAGGGGAGGGGAAGAGGGGGAAGGAATTGGGGAGTGAGTGAACCTTAATATCATCAGAATTGGCTCAAAGGACTAACCTACATACTCAAGTAGGTATAGTAAAATATTTTTGCCCTGAGGGAGGAGAAGGAGATAAGGGCTGGAGGGAGAGGGGAAGGAGGAAAGGGCAGATTGGGAGAGAGAGCAGTAAAAAGCAAAACACTTTCAAGGAAGGTGAAGATATTTGGCATAACTGTACAAGTATGACAAATTTCTTGATTTCATAAGGAGGGTTGAGGAGGGAGGGAGGAAGAAAATTTGGAACATAGAATTGGCTCAAAGATGTTTAACTCATCAGAGTGGGTTCATGGATGGAATAACATTCATACCCAGTTGGGAGGAGTGATCTATTTAACCCTACAGGAAAGTATGAGGGGAAAAGTATAAGGAAGGAAGGGTGAAAAAAAGGGAGTGCAGAGTAGGGGAGGGGACAGTCAGAAGTAAAACACTTTTGATGAGGAATAGGTTAAAAGAAGATAGAAAATAGAGTAAATATCATGGGAAGGGAATAGGATTGAGGGAAATAGTTATGATGATTGATTATAATGACAACACATATTGGTACCTACTTTGCTGGGCTAATATGAAGAAAAGTCTTTGTCAAGTTTAAGGTACTTTATTCAGGTTATGATGAACAGGATACTGTCAGAAAAACCTGGAAAGACCAACATGAACTGAAGCAGAGTGAAATGTACTGTATACAAAATAACAGCAATGGTGTAAGATGATTTGCTGGGAAGCATGTGGTTATTTTCAGCAAGGCAATGATCCAATATAACTCTGAAGGACTTATGAAAATGGCAACCCATCTACAGAGAAAGCAGTGATAGTATCTGAAAATAGGTGGAAATACTTTAAAAAAATTTTTTTTCCTCTTTGACAATTCCTCAATCTGAAGTTTGGGGTTTTTTTTACTGTTTTCTCTTACAAGCTAGCTAATGTGGGAATGTTTTCCATGAGTACTCATGTATAACTTATTTTGAAATGCTTGAGTTCTAGTGGGTGGGGGGTGGGAATGGAGGAGGAAGAGAAGTTGGAACACAATTTTTTTTAATTGATGTTAAAATTTGTTTTTACATATATTTTGGAAAATAAAATTCTATTCAATAAAAAAATTAATTTAAAAAATAAATCACAAGAAACCATTGTCCTTTTTTGTTACCTTCAATTATTTGATGAAGCTTGCACTAATAAGGAAATAATGAAAACAAAAATGAATGGCCTTATATGGCATTTACAAATTTAATTTTAATTCCAGAATTCATTTCTAAGAGTGACTGCTATAATTCATTGTGGGCATGTCAAACTGTACGTACTCTATAATCTCCTGGTCTGATTTCAATGTGAGAATGAGCTAAAGGAATTTGTGAAAACTATTCACACAACTAATATTCTATCCATGTCCATAAGTTCAGCAGACAATATAAAAAAAGTGCCATACAGAAAAAGGATGTTAGAAAATAAACTAAAAATTAAAAATATTGAAGTAGTATATATTATATATGTATACATATTATAGTAATCATATATATCACATTGATTATATCATGTTATATTTTTGTGTATATATATTTGTGTGTGGATGCATTTATTTGTTATGGAGTGGGTAAGTTTTGGTACCTATGATTTTATGGTTATAGAAAACTCCCATTCTTAAGTTTCTAAAAAGTTCTTATATTATCTATTTTATTTCAATGATGTATATTTTTATTTGTGATTTTGATAATTGGTTGCTATTCTTAGTATTGTTTTAAGTTTCATGCCCAATTTATCGATCTTATCTTGCTTTAGTCTTTAATGAATATTTCTCAAGAGATTGCTTTCCCTGTTTACCAAAGATTTTTGATACGTTGCATTATTGTTATAATTTTCATTGGCAAAATTATCTGTCTTTTATATGACTTTAGTTTTTACCTATTCATTT
Source organism: Dromiciops gliroides (assembly GCF_019393635.1). NCBI lineage: Eukaryota > Metazoa > Chordata > Mammalia > Microbiotheria > Microbiotheriidae > Dromiciops > Dromiciops gliroides. The sequence continues at coordinate 155,252,063 of NC_057861.1, forward strand.
TTCAAGATTATATTCGTTACTCTCCCTTTATTGCTAAGTATTTCTTCAAATTTTTGTCATTTATTTTAATTGGGGAATTTTATTTTTTTAAAAAAGAATGCATTCTGCATATCCCCTTTTTGTTATTTGTCCATAAGTTCATGAATCTTTATTCTCCCCTCATAAATAGAAATATGTATACTATTTTCATTTCTCATTCAACAGTTGCTAGAAATCTATTATATTTAACTTTTACAGAGCTTTTTTTGTAGTAGGAGTAGCAAAGAACTCGAAACAGAACAGTTATCCTTTCATTTGGAAATAGTCAAATAAGTTGTGGTACATGAATGTAATATAAACTACTATTTTGAAAGAAACAATGAATATTACTAAAACAGAGAACCATGGGAAGCCTTACATGAACTGATACAAGGTAAAGTAAGGAGGAAGAGAAAAACAATATACACAATGGCAATAACAATGTAAATGGAAAATAAAGCAGCACAAGAATCAAAACTGAATGCTTCAAAATTATCATGATCAAGCTTGACCCCAAAGATCATGTGCAAAAATGTCTCCTTCCTTACTCTTAAGGGGGGAAACCTATGAGAATGGAACACTGGATATACTGTAAGAATTTTTCATATTGTGGTTAGTTTGCTGAACTAGTTTCTATCTGATAAAAAAAATCTGCATTATATGATAGCTCTCTGGAATAGAAATAGCAGGATGGTATAGTGGGGAATGCACATAATGTCAAAACAAAAACAGTAAGCATTAATTTTTAAAATGTCAAACTTTAAAAATTTTATTAGAATTTCACATATTGGGGCAGCTAGGTGGTGCAGTGGATAAAGCACCGGCCCTGGATTCAGGAGTAACTGAGTTCAAATCCAGCCTTAGACACTTGACACTTACTAGCTGTGTGACCCTGGGCAAGTCACTTAACCCCTATCACCACCACCACCCCCAAAAAAAAAGAATTTCACATTTTTTTTATCTTTTTCCTCTTCAAAAATTTTCTAAGTCTAAAAAAGTCCCAAACAGATATTGCTTTTATATGTACTTTTCCTTGAATTTGAATTTAATTTTTCTTTAAGTATTTAATATCCTTTGGCATCCAGTACACACACACACACACACCACACACTACACAGAGTTGTGGGTGTGTGCGCATATGCTATCCATTCCCTCTTCATCCATTTCAAAACTAAGTTTTTGAGATTTACTAATTTTTCCTCTGTTGTTGATGTTTTCTTTACCTTATGTCCTCTATATTGAAGCTTTTATTTATTTATTTTTTTGCTTATGACAATTCCCTTTCCTTCTTTCTACCTTCTATGCTAAATGTTCCCCTTTCATCTCTCTGTCCCTTCCTATTTCCCCTTGGATCTTAATGTATTTCTACACTAAAATCTCTGGGGGCATGCTTTTCAAACTTCCTTTTCCTGATAGAGAATTGTACTTATTCCACTACTATTTACATAGTTGTCTGTTCTTCTTCTGATGTATCTCAATTATGAGAAATAGTAGGCTTCTCTTACTTCATTTCTTGCTTAGTATTTTTTTTTTCATTTTCTCCTTGCCTTTACTATTTTAAATGAAATATAACAAATCCCAATTTTGGTCCTAAGTTTATCTGACTTTTGAACATAGTAGAATTTTAAAGGAGCATTGGATATCCCCCATTCCTTTAGGATGAAAACAACTTGATCATCATTAAGATCATACAAATTATTCAAATATATTTGCCTTTGTATATTTCTCTAGTTTTCTGTATTTCTGTTTCAAATATTCTTCCTTCTTCCTGTTATCCTCAAAAGAAAAGCTTGAAATTCTTCTTCTCTATTCAAGTTTGATTTTGTCTGACTAAAATCACTGATAAAATGAATTTAGGCTTTTAAGGGTTTATTGGAAAATAGAAAGAAAAAGATTGAGAACAGAATTCCAACAGCCTGGCATTCCTATCTTTCCTCAAATTTCCTGTGAAGTCCTCTGCCACCACCACCATCCATTCAGGAACCCAAAAAGCCCAAGAGCTCTCTATGCAGGCTCCCTTACCTCCTTCCTGTCTCCTCCCAGACCATAGGAGGCTCCTCAAGTTGCCTTGATAGACAGCACCCATGAGCAAACGTCATTTCCTGACGCCAAGGAAAAGCCACAATGTCTCTGAGGCATTTTCCTCATGGTGGAGCTTTCCCACAGCAAGTCTCCAGTAGGTGGCATCATTCCAATCATTACAGTCCCCCCTTTTGTTCCTCAAGAAACAAAATGTTTCCTTGATGGAACAGTAAAAAGAATATAATAACTATTGCTAACTAATAATATGTGAACAACAATATAGAAAAGGAAGAGAGGAATTGCTCTTTAACAGTTGCTATAATTAGGGTTTTTAGCTCTTTAGCATCTACCTCAGGTCTATCTGAAATCTCTTCACCTATGAATGGTGCAGGCTTTACATGAGAGCAATGAATCCATGAGTCTTTTTCACCAATTTTAATGGCAGTAGGAGCTGTCAATAATACTTGAAAAGGTCCTTCCCAGACAGGTTGGGTTCCATTGGTTCTCTGAAAATTCTTTACATATATTTTATCTCCTGGGTTGAAGTTATGCAATGAAAAGTCTAATGGTCCTGCCTGGACCACAGCTCCTGCCTCATGGAGTTCACGTAGCCTGGTTTGTAATTCCTGTATATAGGAGGCAACAGAAGTATCACCTCCCACCAGTGATGTATAAACTGGGGGAAAAGTTTTAGCTTGGATAGGAGGGTGACCAAAAAGCATTTCATAAGGAGATATATGAAGTTCTCCTCTTGGTCTACTTCATAGATAGAATAATGCCAATGGTAGAACATCAGGCCATTTCAAATGGGTTTCAGTACATGATTTCCAATCATACTCTTAAGCTCTTTATTCATACGTTCAACTTGGCCTGAACTTTGTGGATGGTAGGGCGTGTGGAATTTTGGAGTCACTCCCAAAAAAGAGTAGATTTGGAATAAAATCAAATCAGTGAAATGTGTGCCTTTGTCAGAATCGATGCGGGCTGGTGGGCCAAAACGAGGTACTATCTCTTTAAGAAGAATTTTGGCAACAAAGGCAGCTGTGGCTCCGGGGCTGGGAAAGGCCTCCACCCACCTAGTGAGCTGATCAACTATAACAAGGCAAAATTTATAATGTCCTACTTTTGGCATCGTAATATAATCAATTTGTAAGTGCTCAAAAGGTGTATATGCTAGAGGATGCCCTCCATAAGCTTTGGCCTTAAAAGCATACTGATTATAAGACTGACATGTGGAGCAGCCCGAGCAGATTCGAGATGCTGTATTAGTCACACCTGATGCTATCCAGGTTCTCTTAATAGAATCTACAAAGTCTTGTGTACCAAAATGGCCTTTTCTGTGAACAGAGAGGCATACCTGGTGGTAGAATTTCCAGGGAAGAAATGGCTTACCTTCCGGAGACACCCAGACGCCGTTGATCTGTTTTGCCTTAAATTTCTTTTTCCACTTTTCTACTTCAGAATCATCATAGGTTAGGTTGGAAGGAATATCCTCAGAAGGTGAAAGGTTAAATACATGTTCAGGAGCTTCTAATGCAGCAAGCTTGGCTGCAGAATCGGCTTGTGCATTTCTCTTTGAAACAGGATCACTATTCCCTGTGTGGGCAGGGCAATGTACAACGGCTAGGGAAGAAGGCAGTTTCAGGGCATCTAAGAGGTCCTTGATAAGGTCCCCATTGGCAATAGCCTTGCCCCAGGATGTTAGGAAGCCTCGTTGATGCCAAATCATACCAATAAAGTGGCATATGCCAAAGTCATATTTCGAGTCAGTAAAAATGGTGGCACTCTTATCTTTGGCTATATTACAGGCCTGTGTAAGAGCCACAAGTTCAGCAGCCTGTGAACTAAAATGGGAAGGCAAAGAAGCTGCCCAGAGGGTGTCATAATCAGAAACTACAGCAGCTCCAGTAAAACAGGTTCCCTCTCTCATAAATGAGGAACCATCTGTATAGAGGACAAGATCAGGATTTTCTAAAGGTGTATCAAAAAGATCATCACGGGGTTTTTCAGCCATATCAACTAAAGAAGCACAGTCATGCAAAGGTTCCCCAGAGAATGGTAAGTTAGGGAGTAGTGTTGCTGGATTAAGAACTGTGCAGCGTTTTAAAGTGATATTCTCATTACCTATCAGGGTTATTTCATACTTAGCCAGCCTTTGATCTGAAAAGGCTTGTGTCCTGTGATGTAGTAAGAGAGCCTCCACTTCGTGAGGGCATTGCACAGTTAGAGGGTTACCTAGGACCAAATCAGAGGCTTTTTCTACCAAAAGGGCTGTGGCCGCCACTGCTCTAAGGCAAGGTGGTGCTCCAGCCGCTACAGGGTCCAGCTGAGTTGAATAGTAGGCTATAGGGTGTTGGTTAGGCCCCAGTGATTGAGTCAGAACTCCAGAAGCCACCCCCCTTTGTTCATGCACAAAGAGAGTGAAAGGCTTACTATAATCTAATTCCAACAGCCTGGCATTCCTATCTTTCCTCAAATTTCCTGTGAAGTCCTCTGCCGCCACCACCATCCAGTCAGGAACCCAAAAAGCCCAAGAGCTCTCCGTGCAGGCTCCCTTTCCTCCTTCCTGTCTCCTCCCAGATCATAGGAGGCTCCTCAAGTTGATTGGCTGGTAGCCTTGATAGACAGCACCCATGAGCAAACTTCATTTCCTGACACCAAGGAAAAGCCACAATGCCTCTGAGGCATTTTCCTCATGGTGGAGCTTTCCCACAGCAAGTCTCCAGTACGTGGCATCATTCCAATCATTACAATAGTAACTGCAATATTATTTTAACAACTTTAAGTAAATGAGTCATTTTTACTATTATAAATACCCAAATTAACTAAAGAGAACACATGATAGAGGATATAGGCATCCAGAGAAAGAACTGATAAATAGAAGTATGTATAGAATGATTTTCACGCACATGCACATATGTATGTATACATGTATACATATCCATATTTGTTTCTAATGGTATCGATCTCTATGGAGAAGGAGGGAGGGAAGAAATAAAGGGAAAAAAGAGTTAGATGACAACTGTATTATATTTTTAAAAGGAATAGCAAGGGGGCGGCTAGGTGGCGCAGTGGATAAAGCACCGGTCCTGGATTCAGGAGTGCCTGAGTTCAAATCCGGCCTCAGACATTTGACACTTACTAGCTGTGTGACCCTGGGCAAGTCACTTAACCCCCATTGCCCTGCAAAAAAACAAAAAAACAAAAAAAAAAACAAAAAGGAATAGCAAGCTGTACATAATAGATTTGCAGTTTCATGTGCAATCATCTTTTTTATTCTACTATATTATAAAAATGCCTGTTTTATTTCATAAATTAAAAATTAAATTAAAAATAAAAGTATGATATCTTCTTTTAAAATAAATATTGATTTTCAGGCAGTTAAATCCTGGTTAATTTATCTCTCTTCATTCTGTTTTCCATGTCAGTTGTTTTTAATAGCAGATTAATCACTTTTCTTCTAGTTAGAATTTCAGTCTTTTGACTTTATTCTAATATACCATATCACTTCATTGAATCATATTCTGTTTGTTCCATTTTATTTTTCATTGTATTAATTGGGGAAGGTAGTTTACTTTATGCTCTAAATTGTTTATTCTCTTTCCAAGTCTTTTGTGATTATTTTACCTCTTGTTTGAGCTCAGGCTTCATTATTTCTATTCATTCTTATACTACCTGTGGCTAATCCATTCTGTTTTCTGAGGGCTACTTGTGATTATTTGTAAGTTATTTACTTCATCTGGAATTTTATCTTGGAAGTCTTCTAACCCATAGTATTTCTTAATTCAAGTCAGAATTTTGTTTTTCTGTTTATTAATACCTTCAGCTTTAGTTATAAAATTAGGATTTTGTGTCAGAGCTAATCAAGAGTACACCAGGTCCCGACATATATATTCCTTTATGGGACTAGGTCCTACTTCTTTCAGATTCTGTAACCCCTTTCCCTTTAGTCTGTGGGTAGAAATCTTTCTGGAACATGAATATATATGCACACATGTGTGTCAGTTTCCTTGTATAGTCATCTAGAACAATACAAACATACACCATGTTTATTTCAGCTTCATCACTTAGGCATTACAAATTTCCTTGTTTAGTGCCCTACCTGAACATATGGCTTAAGGTTTAGGGCTTTAAGTGAACCCCTGGGCATGGTTCTGATTTAGGGTCAGTCTCTTTGTGAATACCCAGACCTAAGCAGATTGGCCATGGCTAGTTTCCTCATGCCATCACCAATTAGGAGGCCTTAACCCTTGAAATGAACTTTTGCTTCAGGTTGAATGTTGTTGTATCCTTTATGGAATGGAGGTCAGTGGTATTATTCATTGTGTCTATTTCATATATTTCTTCTTTGTTATTTATAGGTGCTCCTTATAAGAATTATGTTCACCTTTAGCTTTTTCTGTAGTTATCATAACTGGAAGTCTACATCATTACAATTTGACATTCAACACTTAATGAGTACTATATGAGTCTCACTATTCACGCATTTCTAAATTCATATAATTATACTATCATCTGGCTTATATTTCTCCCTGTTTTCCACAAGAAAGCCATGATAGATTCTATAAAACACTTTATTAGAATTAAGTCAATCATATCAATAACATTTCTCTGGGACTTTCATTGTCCTATCAAAAAAGGAAATGTTAGTTTAGCATGACTAGAGGACTCCATGCTGAACCTGTGATGACTGCTTCCTTTACTAGAAGTTTGCTAATCTCTATTCACTTTAATAAATAATTATAGATTTTTAAAAAATCATGTTGGGTGCTACATTGCAAGCTCGCAGTTCAAGAGCTGGATGATACTTCAGAGGCCATCTGGTCTAACCCCCTCACTTAATGTATTAAGGGAACTAAAGTTGAATCCAGTTAAGAAACTTGTCCAAGGACATACAAGTAGAAGGTATCAGAAGTCCAGTTTGGTTCTAGTGCCAACACCTTTGATTTCATCAAGTCCTACCTGGATTTGTCCTACTACCTTCTTATTTATTTAATGTATCATTTCCCTTTTCCTAATGTTTGTTTTGTATTTTGCAGTACAAAAGTCACCTTTGTGAAAATGGTAACTAAGTCAGAAGTTACCAACTGTATTTTCTGATTTTAGTTATCATCCCATCACACAAGTAATGCTTCTGTCTTTTCTTTGATACAGTTTATGTATTTTTCACAATATGAAAAATTTAAAAAAACAAACACTCTTTTCCCCCTTACCTTTCATTACCAGTCTCAGATCACTTTGTGCTTTACTACTCCTAACAATCTTCATACACAATCATTGATATCCTGTTAGCAAGATTATGTTTCCTGTCCTTACTTCCACCTTTGTAATTAGATGTCAAATTACATGTGTAACCATTTTGACATTTTTATTCTTTTCTAGTTATTCCTTTACATCAGAATTCTTTCCATTGGTGTGTTTAGAAAATCATTCTTAGAGCTACTTCTGGTTTGATGTCCTCCTGAAGAAGTTTAGTCTATGGGATTCTATCTATCCTTCTGAACACTGAAAAATTCTCTCCAGAAATCTAGGGGCGTGTCAGACTATGTCTGGATTTTTGTTCCCATTATTTCTATTCCAGTAACAGTTCCTTCCTATTACTGAGAATCAGACTCAGAACAGAATTTCCCCTTTTATTCTTCCAACTTTCAAAGGATGTAATCGTCAAGGCACTGGGGATGGGGTCTAGACTAGAGCACACTGTAATATATTGCAAGTAGAGAAAGACTATGTACCAGAGCAAGAACAGGTCCCAGATACAATATGGATAAAACTAAATTTATGCAGGATGGAGGAGTGAGTGCCAACTCATGGTTCTGTTAGGCACTACCCATTTCTTAGTTCGAAATCTAGTACAGACTGAGTAGTGGACCTACATGTAGAAGAAACATTTTGTGGAAAGGAGTGGTTGGTCATTGACCCTAGGATGTGTATTTAGAGAAACAAGTTTGGAAATAAGCAGGAGCTATGTGACTCATACCCCAGAAACAGAGCTGGGTCTCTATTCCAGTGTGGAGCCTGCAGAGGAATAACCAGGGCAGAAATCCGAGATCATTAAGGAAATACAGAGTGCTATTATTATGAATAAGCAGAGCTTTTGAACGGACTGAGGATAGCAGCAAAAATCTACTGAATCTTCAAACAAAGCAAACCCAAGAGCTGCAACTGAGATGACAAAATAGAGGTTGTGCTCAGCTCAGCTCACCCAACATTACCCTCTCAACAAATTTAAAATAACACCTTAAATCAAATTCTGGAGTGACAGAGCCAATAAAAGGACAGGGTAATACATTCTTCCATCCCAAGACAACTTAGAAGGTTACAAGGAAAGGTCTGTGACAGAGGGGTTGGGAGTAGTCCTAAAACCATGCAAATATAACACCAGTGGCAAGGAAAGCTCATGACAATAGAAACAGCACCAACTTCAGGAGTTCTGAAGCAAGAGACAAAAAGGAAATCTGCCAATTTGACAAAGATTATAGAGAACACCCATGTAATAATTAGACATAGGCAACCCCATTGTCTATACCCAATTCTGTGTCACATTTCAAAGGCCAAGAGGAACACTTTTAGTCAAGATGGAGCAGAACTCTCAAGGAGAAGTATTATTTCTGATCTTAAGGGATCAGAGGCCTTTCATGAGTAAGGACCAGAGTTCAGACCAAGAGGGCAGTGACAACATCTCTCTCCATATCACACCACCTTGGAATCACTGAAACATTTCAAATACCCAGAACTATCTCTGAAAATAGCAATGGAAAAAACCCTGAAGTTTGGGATAACGTCCTTTTTCCCTGCCCACCCCCTCCAATCCCCCTGCAACCTTCAAGCTGGGAACAGAGCCCAACTTTAACATAAATTACATCAATAAAACAAAGAAAAAGCAGAAAAAAGAATTAGACATGCACTCCCCCCCCAAAAAAAAAACCTAGAAAAAGAAAAACAAATATCCTCAATTAAATACCAAAATGGAAATCTTGAAAATCAAAGAAGAGATTACTAACACTCAAAGTTAAAAAATATTTATTGAATTAATAAATAAAACTAATACCTAGTTTTATGAAAAATAATAAAATAGATAAGCCATTTGTACTGGCTAAGAAATAGTGTGGTGGATCAATGGAATATATTAGTTACACAATACACAGTAGTAGATGACCATAGTGCTTGTTAAACTCAAATATCTCAGCTTTTGGGTTAAGAACTCACCATCTGACAAAAAATTGAGGGGAAAACTGGAAAGCAGTTTGGCAGGAACTGCACATAGACCAACATCGCTCACTGTATACCAAGATAAGGTTAAAATGGGTACATGATTTTGACATAAACATTGATATCATAAGCAAACTTAGGTGATCATAGGAAAAATGTACCCATCAGATCTAATGATAAGGAAAGAGTTTATAACTAAACAAGAGGTAGAGAGGATCATGGGAAGTAAAATTGATATCTTGATTACATTAAATTAAAAAGGTTTTGCACAAATAAAACATATACTCAAAATTGGAAGGAAAGCAAGAAATGAGGGGAAAATTTGATGCAACTTTCTTTGATAAAGGCCTTATTTCTCAAATCTATTGGGAAATGAGCCAAATAAAAATAAGAGCCATTCACCAATTGATAAATGGCCACAGATATAACCAGGAAGTTTTCAGAAGAAGAACTCAAAGCTATCTAAAGTAGAGAAATGAAAATTAAAACTCTGAGATCCCAAATCATGCCTATTAGTTTGGTGTTGTAACAGTGATTAAATATGAAAGATTTAGCTACTATGATTTAAGAGAATCCCAAATTTCCATGACAAAAAATCCTATCCACCTTCAGAAAGAAAACTGATGTATTCTAAATGCAGATTGAAGCTTACTTTTAATTTTTCTTTATTTTTCTTCTTTTTGTTTTTATTTTCTTTTGCAACATGGCTATTATGGAAATATGTTTTGCATAATTTATATAGTAATTTTTGCCTTCTCAAAGGGTAGAGAAGAGTTAAGAGGGAGGGAGAGAATTGGGAACTTAAAATTAAAAAATAAATAAATCTTAACTATTTTAAAAATACAATAGGGAATTTTTAATGAACTAAATAAAAAGATTTAAAAAAATAAAAGCAAGGCAAGACCACAAGTGTGTTGCACAGACCCAAAACCAGGTCATTAACTTGTAAAGCACAGACCACTGTGGGAAGAAAGAAGGCTGCAATAAGATTTTGTCTTTCTTTTAACCACTGTGGAAGCACTAAAATATTGTAGTTCTCCAACCTGAGTTGTGTCTCAAAACTTAGAATAACATAATATACCCAATAACCTCAAGAAATCCTCACCAGGACCAACTTAGCCATTCCTGACAGAAATGTATATGGGCTGATCCTACCATAAAGTCAAAAGCCAGGATATATACTGAAAAAACAAGAGAGAAAAAATAATTCCACTGTTAAGATCTTTTAGGGTAATAGAGATACTCAAGTAATAAATCCAGAAAAATATGATTATTTTAAAACATCTGCAAGCAAAGTCACAAAATAAAACAGATCTTTCCCTAACTGACTATCCTGTGTATATTTCATTTTAATAGGGGTTTGACATATGTCTAGACCTATAATGGAAGTTTGGCACATGTCTAGACCACATGAAATGGCATCAGCCATATGGAATATGCTGTATTAAAAGTTCCAAGCATTTGCCAAGTTGCTATTATATGTTGAAATTCCACTTTAATTATGTCATTCCTCTTCTGAAAAATAGTACATGTTTCCTCATTTATAAAATACAAATCCCTTTGGTTGCCAGGAAAGCTTTATTTTGAACTACTCCCTAACATGTAGTAAATACTCGATATCAGTGTCCTCACTGTAACCACAACTACAATGCCCACCCTATTCACTTCCACTGATTTAAATATTGTTTGTCATTTCCGTATGAGTGGAAGTTCATCACCTCCATGAAATTTTCCCTTACTTCTCCATGCCATGTTAATATTTCTCTTATCCGAATTCTACTTATAATTGCATTTATAATAAGCTTCTTGACTAATAGATTTTTTAATCCACTTGGTCTTTCATATGTGAATGGTTAGAATAATTCTTTTTGAGTAGTAGTGGATCTCTTGTAAATGGTTTTGTCATATCGTAAGGCTTTATGGAAAAAACATGATGTCACATACAAAGAACTGTATCTCAAGGACCTAACCATCAATAAGTGATTCCTCTTCAACTGTGTTGAATCTTCCCCTATCACAGTACCAAACACCTTTGGCAATCATAAATCACTAGATTTTATACCTCACTTTATATTTATAATGAATAAGCTATTGAATATGGATAATTATATACCTTGAAGAAATATGAATGGTTCTGGTTTATCAAGTTGATTAATCAATCCCAAGTAAGATAGGAGGATCGGTCTTAATGCCCTTTTTCTCATTTGAAACATTTGTTACAATATTCTACAAGCTACCTTTCCATTTTCCCTGTTCTTATAGATTTCCTGCATTCTTAAGCCTCCCCTTGAAATCAAAAGGAGTTCTATACATGAAGGGAATTTGCCTGCTAAAGGAAAAATAAATCAGTCTCATGGCCTAAAGCAATATGAAACTTACCAGAATTACACATTAGTGCCAGAGGCACTATACACACTAGTAAAGTGTATAAATATTAAAAGCCTTTGCTAATGATTTTCCTGGACTATATCTACTGTCCGCTGATTATGAGAAAAAAGCAATGTGTTAAGTATGCTTTGACAAAAGCATTTCACAAAAGAACCATTTCCACACTCTTGAGTCTTCTTGTTTATTCAAAGAACCATGGCACAGACTTCAAAAGTTAAGATGAATTCTCAGAGTAAGAGACTGTTTAAATTCTTATATTAATGACAAGACTGAGGTTAGTTGTAACAGAATGCTTCATGTAACATATATTATGTTCCCTTTTCATGACCCAATAGCACCAGAAAAGCAAGGGATTCCTTCAATTTAAGGAACTTCAGAGATTATGCACTTCAAATTAATGCACCTTCATTTCTAGGAATAATGTAATAAAATAAAAAGTACTGCAATAACGCTGTTAATATAATAGCACACCCAGGGAAATTAATGACTAATTTCCAGAATGAGCTTTGTTTTTATTAACATAAAGAAGATTTAAAATTTTTCTGAGTCCTAAAGTACTGTTTGTGAAGCTTGGTGATAAAAATCATACTGAAATTATACAGCATTTACAGTTTCTGCAACTGTGCTTTGAAAACAAGGTAACCACAAATTAGCAGTGGTTTTGCAAAAGTGCTTAATGCATAGCCACAGAAAGTATGTCAGAAAAAGTCCTGTGAATAGGCTATGGACACTTGAAATTAGTGTTTGGAGCACGATGGGTCTAACCCAAATTTTGCAACCCATCCTGCATAACTTTCCCCAAACATTTTATGTTTACAGTAACTTTACCAAAAATTCCACTCTAAAACCAGTCTTCTCCTTTTCCCCTTCCCAGTCTTAGATCTCCTGGCATTACAATGTTGTTTAAGAGCTTTAATCTAGGTAATAAATATCACTAACCTCACATAACAGAAACCTCTGTGGTGCTAAAAGCTTCCAAAGAAGGCTTGCCCAGTCCTAACTACTGCCTCTTATTGGCCTCCTATGATTGATAGAAGTACTTTGGATCACATAATTTATTCTTGGAAATCCTAGATGCTGTTGTTGTGTAGCATCTTGGCTTTAAGAAATAACAGAAAAGAGAAGGTGGCTCTCACCCACTGGACATACAAGACTTTTTTTTTTTTAAACTTTCCCCTCATCCCCACATTTTTATTGCTGTCCTTCCCCTTTGACTCAAAAATCAAAATCTGCCCTAGTTTCTCTTCCTCCCTCTGCTTGAATTAACCTTCAGCGTCTTCCTATCAGTATCCAGATCCTTGGAGAATTAAGTAAAATTCAATTTAAGAAATGAGCATGTTCTTTCCTCCCCTTTCTCCTCAAAAGATGGAGGAAAATTTGGTAAAATGACTGCTCTTTAATTTCAGCATCATTAAAAAGTTTTTAATCATTCCCCTTTCTGCCACTACCCCCAGCAGACCTCATCACAGTTTTGAGATTCTTAGATTCCAATGTTTTAGCTATTATATTACCTATACTAACTGCACAGAAGTTGTTGCTTCTCAATGGCAGAGGGAGTATTATCATCAATAGTTCCCAATGCAAAGAAATAATGAATTAGGTAAAATTTTTCTTTTTAATCTTATTCTTATTCATACATTGTACTCTTACTTTACCCTCATTTTTTTTTAGTGAGGCAATTTGGGTTAAGTGACTTGCCCAGGGTCACACAGCTAGTAAGTAAGTGTTAAGTGTCTGAGGCCAGATTTGAACTCAGGTACTCCTGACTCCAGGGCTGGTGCTCTATCCACTGTACCACCTAGCCACCCCCTTTTTTTATGTAATTTAATTTTTTTAATTTAATTTTTTTTTTAGTGAGGCAATTTGGGTTAAGTGACTTGCCCAGGGTCATACAACTAGTAAGTAAGTGTTAAGTGTCTGAGGCTGGATTTGAACTCAGTTACTCCTGACTCCAGAGCCAGTGCTCTATCCACTGCACCATCTAGCTGCCCCACTTTACCCTCATTTTTGAAGTTGACCCTTATTTATCTCTTATTGAGCAAGTCATTTCTTAAAATTCAAGGAAAGGAAAGAACAAAGAAATAGAATAGAATAAATTGGGGGGGGGAGGAATCAGCACATCTATAATGCAGTGAATGCAATACTTCCCACTTCCTCCATCTCTCTAAAAAAAAAATGGTGAAAGACATCTCTCAACTCTTTTCTGGGGCCAATCTTAGTAACTGCAATTAGTGTTCATCTTCATATTTTTTTCTTTTCATTTCCATGGGTGTGGTCATTGTGTATATTGCCTTCCTGGTTGTATCTGTTTATGTATATGTATGTATGTATGTATTCTTGTGCTTCTTTGAATATATAATTTCTTACTATGTGATAATGTTCCATTATATTCATGTACCATTAGCCATTGCCCAATCTATGAGCTTCCACAAAAGAGTACTGCTATGAATATTTGGATGTAGATAGTACCTTTCTTTTTTGTCTTGAAAATCTTCGCCTATGAGAGGCATGTCTGTGTCAAAAGGGCATCTTGATCTCTTATTTTCATTAACTAATCATTCTTTCTAGGTATATTCTAATTTCAGCTTTTGAAGGAATACAAGTGTAATTTGTGATTTAAAAAATACAGTGATGTATAACAAAGGCCTAGTTATTGATGCATAGAACAATCTGCATAAAAATGCTCATTATATATATATATATATTGCCTTTTAAAGTCCATCCTGTCTTGTGTTACATGCAAATATAAAAATTACACTTACATTATTTTGTTTCCTAAGACTTCATGAAGAAGGAAGGGAGGAGAGATGTTCTTTGTAATAAATAAATAATTTAGTAGTTTTCACTATCTTAAGATCGAATTAAAGCAACTACATATATAATTTCACTAATTTGTAGAAAATAATTACGCATAAGAAAAATATATGGGGTGAAAAATCATATGCATATCAGTCATACTGCCTTTATTGTGGTTTCAGAACAATGAAAATGACATGAGAAATTATACCATTTACTTCTAGACTTAAATATTAATTGCACAAAAATCAATTTTTTTTCTAATTCACATGGGTTCTTCCAATTTTCCAGAAATAATAATAGTAATAGGCTCTGATAGCCACTACTACCAAAACTGAATTCCTGTATGCATATGTCTGTGTATGGGTATATGCTTGCATGTATTTATGTACGCATGTATCTATTTATTTTTCCCAAAATACAGGTAAATGACCTTAATCCAGGATAAAATAAGGCATTTAGACCAAGATTGGGTATAGCAGAGCATCATATGCTTAATTTAAATCTGGTCCTAGAGACAAGTAGATCTACTGTATGACTCCTGTAAATGAGGACATTAAATGATCAACATGATTTGGGGGAAGATGATTGCTTTTGCGGTGATTAGAATAAATGGAAACAGAGACAATAGAGATTTGCAAACAGGAAGGCTGGAACAAGGCTATATGTCACTAGCTATAAAAGAACATGGCCTAGGGACATGTTAGATAATTGAAATCCACAAATAATCCAAGCTTTTATTTTTGTCATTAGTTTTAAGCTCCTCCTCCAACACATACAACTGCTTTGAACAAGTTAAAAAGTAAATCCTGGTCTGAGTTTCATTTACTTTTATTTCCCCATCCACTTGCTAATGGACATACTAATAAAAAATTTAAGATGGCTAAAGGCAGTCAGACAGAGGAAGAAAAGAGATTCATTTAATTGAGTTCATCAATAAACCTTTCTTAGGAACTTCTGTACACATCACTATAGTAGGTGCTGGGAAAGTGAAAGTCTTAAATAAGTGCCCTCATAGAGCTTCTGGTCTACAAAGGAGATAGGACATCAATATAGATAAATACAACAAGCAACTGTTTGCTACAACCTTCTGCAGAGTACATAATTATGTGAGATCCAAAAGGGAAGAGATTAACTAGTGAAGGATTGGGGAGCAAAGTTGAAAATCAATTCATGTAGGAGATGAATCTGATTAAGTGTTAAATGATAAATGAGAATTTAACTGGCAAGAAAGGGTCTGGAGAGGATTTCAAGCATATAAGCAAAGGCACAGAGGCAGGAATATGCTTAGGGGGGCACAAAAATAATTTAAGAAACTATTATGATAAACCAACTTTGATAATCACCCCCTGGTTAAATTGGTAATTGATAACACAAAAAATATGAGAAAATTATCCTTTCTAGGAAATATGTGAGGATTCAAATAGAAAAAGGAAAATATATATTTAACTATGAGCCTAACAAAAAAATTAACTTGCAAGCTTATCAAATAGGAAAATTTAATCTTTAAGAGTATTACTGGGGCAGCTAGGTGGTGCAGTGGATAGACCACCAGTCCTGGATTCAGGAGGACCTGAGTTCAAATCCAGCCTCAGACACTTGACACACTTACTAGCTGTGTGACCCTAGGCAAGTCACTTAACCCCAATTGCCTCATTAAAACAAACAAAAAAAGAGTATTACTGGTTCTTTCATTATCCCCTATTATCACAACTTGGAAATAAAATTCAACAAACCTTTACTTTTCTTTTACAAAAAGTAGCAATGAGCGCAGTAATGCTCATGGTCCTGTTTAATAAAAGCTGTTTGTTGTAATTACTGTTTTGAAGACATTTCTAGATCCTAAGTACAGACAGGAAAAAAATGGTGTTAATTGTATATACTTGT
Organism: Dromiciops gliroides; assembly: GCF_019393635.1. Taxonomy (NCBI): domain Eukaryota; kingdom Metazoa; phylum Chordata; class Mammalia; order Microbiotheria; family Microbiotheriidae; genus Dromiciops; species Dromiciops gliroides. The sequence goes on from NC_057861.1 coordinate 155,268,386, forward strand.
TTGCCTCCTTGTTTCTCTTTCCTTTACATTCAGGAATAAATAGTGAATGGTTCTCCAATGTTTGGAATCTAGAGAGTGAAATTGGAAGAGTACTAATAGCATTTGAACAAAATTTGAGTAGAAATATTTAAGAAAAAACATTTTCTTCCAAAATTCATGATAGAAGTGGGAAAATGAATAAATTTGCTGGTATATGTGACAATTGAAAATATTCCATTTTTTTCAAATAATTTCTATGAAATATTTTAATGAATCTAACTTGTTCTTTCTCTTTCCTTTTACCTACTCATGGTTCAGCAAATGTCTTATGCTTTCCCAATTCCATGTTCATGTTTTCACCTGGTCCCTCCTTTCTTTCCCTCTTGATACCTTAACTATTATCCTAAGAATTTTAAATGTGCAGTTCCTTTATTTTTCTTCTTTTTATTTTTCATTTTGAGTTCAACAATGACCAACAAAGCACATTTAAATATAAATAAAACAAAAATTGGATTGTGCATGAAACCATGAAATTCTGGAATGTACTGTTAATTATGAAGCATATATTAATTTAACAATATAGTGACAATAATTCCCTCTTTGTTTATACTCTCTTCTAAACCTGTTTTCTTT